>NC_012876.2:12253345-12853345 GCF_000003195.3 Sorghum bicolor | reverse complement strand
AAGCCCGCCGTCAGGTTGCTCGGCCACACTGCAGATGGGAAGACTTTCCTGGCAAGATTATGAAATATGAAGATCGCTTCATGGAGCAAGAAGAGAACACGCAAACACCCCGATAGAGTGAGTGGGCAGAAGAAGCTGAAAGGATGGACCAAATCGCCAAGAAAGAGAAAGAGGACATCTTAGCCCAACTAGAAGCGTGGGAGAAAGTGAACAAATATGAAGAGTTGGAGCTAGAGAAGAAAGAAGCAAAAGAGACAGAAGCAAGAAGGAAGGAAGACGCACCTAACGCATCACCACGAAATGGGGAGTTGACTGAGATTACCTTAGACGATGAAACCACTGAGTAAGTCCTCTCCTCTATCTAAGTCCTATCGATAGACTTTAAATTTCGTACCCTAGCCATAAGGTCAGAATGGTAGTTATCTAGTTAAAGTTAGCATGCATTAGTAATTTCACTTTAATACACTTAGTAGCATATTTATTTCTCTTGGCATATTAATATAAAATACAAACAAATATTTACTCTTTAATTACTTCATCATAAATACCAAAGCCCCATGTGAATAAACTTATGGTAACCCCTTAAGAATATTTACTATGGTGGCATAAAAAATTAATTAAATAGCATTCATATTTATTTCATACATTATAAAACCAGAAACTACTAAAAGATACAACCATGAAATTCTGCAAAATTAGCTCATGAGAATAATCAATTGCTCATTGGCTGACCGCTAACCCATTATTAAATTCAAGCCTCGAATTTTGGTTTTCTTGTTGGAGTATGACTATGCAGGAATGACATCATAGCAAGGAGAGAGTCCATTAGTGGCAATCACCAGGTCCGCTACTAGGTAGCTCACTCTAAAGGATATGAACACTAAGTATTGCAAACATCTAGCTTGGGGGAGGAGTATCCTCTAGTTATCAGGTAATTATACCTAAGCGATTATCGAGTCTACATAGTTATAAAAAATACCAAAAATATGTGGGCACATGAAGATCCACAAGTCATAGAGTCTCTTTGTGAGTTTATAATTAGTTACAGAGTGTGTTTAGAGTTAATTTAAACTAGAGCTAAATAAAAAAATTGATAAACTTTAAAATATTGTCTTCGAAATGATGAATAGTTACTTTGTTATAGATCTTTACAAGTACCTAGATTTCAACGTGAGATTCTCTCGAGTTTTGGACATTACTGTTTTAATTTGAAGATTTACTGTGAACCTGCAACTTGTGGAGGCATAAGTTTGAGTTAAGTCTAGGTAGTTGGTTGATATGATCATTGAAAGTTTAAGCTACTCTTTATTTTATTCCTAGCATTACTAAGTTCTAGAGATTTATTTTGAAAACCCAAAATCCTACATGATGAGCTCTTGTATGACAAAGTATTAATTCCTACCCAAACCATATATAATATACATTTAGAGTTAGTAAAACTTTTGCACATTTATGCTGCTTGCTGTAACACCCTACAAATTGCTTCTTTTTAAATAGTTGAATTTGATTTTTATATTTAATTTTGTGAGCATTAAAATATAGGAAAATAATAATTTTTGGGAAGTTAAAATTTTATATAAGGTTAGAAACATATTTTGATGCATACATGCTGGTGCATTTTATTGTGATTATTGTTTTAAAAACAAAGTGTCAATTTTCTAAAAAATTCAATTGGAAAATGTATTTGGAAAATTTTATTGGAAAAAGAAAATGGCAAAAAAAACTTCTCTTCCTCTCTCACCCACCCTCGGCCTTTCGGCCCAACTCCTCCCCCGCGCCCCTTCTCTCTTTGGGCCTGGCCTAGCCGGCCACCCCTTTCCCTCCCTCTCTCCTTTCCGCTGACAGGTGGGGCCACCTTGTCAGCTCCTTCCTCCCCAACCGTCCCTCCCCTTGCTCGCTCTCAGTAACCTCCTGACCAATTTTCTCCCCCCCGCTCCCACGACCTCCTCTCCCCCCCACGCCTCGGTTCCTTTCAAGGAGCGCCCGAGCCCCCGTCCTCTCCCCATTCCCTCTCCCCTCGCCTCAGCCTTCAACTAGTGCGCGCAGCAACCGCATCGAAGGGCGCCGCCGGGACGCCGCGATCCTCCACGCGCAATCCGTCCAAGCCAAGCCATTCTCGCCGCTTTCAACGCTCTCGTGAGCTCCCCTCTCCCTCCGCTTCGTCCTCGTCTAATTTTCTCGTGAAACGAAGCGCTCTACCGTGCTAGCCGCGAGCTCCGACGAGCTCCATGGCCGCCGGCCATGGAGCGTGCCTCTCAGACCTCTCCTCGGCCGCGTAGAGGGCATGGGCGGGTTCGCTTTACCCTCCTCTCTCTCTGTGTGCATTCGGAATTGAAAACCATGGCCCGAAGCCCCCAAACCGCCAGCTCCGACGACCTTGCCGCCGGAATCCATGGCCGCCGCCGCCTCCTTCCTCCTCTCTGGCCGGCGCGCCACTCCCCCCCTCTCTCATATCTTTCTTTTAATCTCAGCCCTCCAGGATCGATCTGATGGCCCCGGATGCACCGTACCCCTTCGGGGGCAAAATTTTTAAAGAGACCCTGCGTTTTTCTCAAATCAACCCGCGGTCCTAAAACGCCCTTTAGGAATACGTTTTCTGATTTCAAACACGTACTTTGTCTCGGTTTAGATCAAAATACGCTTTCAGAAATTTACACTTTTGCCACTGAGTTTGTTTTGGCCATAAAATATTTATTTTAGCTCCAATTTGACCCATTCAAGTTGCGTTAGATTCATATTTAAATTCTCTACATGTTAGTACCACTGTTACTGCAGTTTGAAACTTTTTATTTTTAGGCTTAGGTTTAATTAATTAAATCGCTATAGAAAATCGCCGTAAATTCGTAACTTGGTCGTTTAAGCTCCGATTTTCGTGATCTTCGTATCCTTGTGATCGTAGCAAAATGTAGGTTCTGTTTTTAAACATTTTATTTTGTTTTTGATCTGTTGGTGTACTGTTCTAATTAAAGGATTGTTTGCTTGTATGTTTGGAACCTCGATGTGTGTTGTTGTGGTGTCGATCGAGCGCAGACGGTGACGTGACCGTGGGTGATCCGTTTTACTCCGAGGAGCAGCAGGACCAGCAGGAGCAATTGGATCAAGGCAAGTATAGCATTTGTATTTTAATTCTATGACCATGATCTTGTGCCTAGATTAATATAAAGCAACAAATGATAATAATGACTTTTTAGCAACTCGAGGATTTATCCGTAAGTGATAACGGGGATAAAAGTGCAACCATGAGGGCTATGATGGGTCTAGCTTTAGTAAAGTATGAGTAACTTTTCTAGCTTGTTAGAGGTTACCTGCGTGGCGCAAATGGGGGATAGCACACCGTGGATTCCCTACGGGGTAGAATCACACAGACTGACTACCGAAACCAAGCGGCCCTAACTTGTTAGATGAACCTTTGAAAGACTTCATAGTGATCCCTGCCGACCTAACTTGGTAGTGGGTTACGAGGCTGATCACCTCGGGCGAAAGGGTAAATCATGACTCATGGGTAAAGATGTACAACCTCTGCAGAGTGTTAAAAACTGGTATACTAGCCGTGCTCACAGTCACGAGCGGCCTTGGGGATTCTTAAATTAAGGGTGATGATTCTTGTTGTGTAAATATGCTCATGTTTATTGTTTAATGCTCTATATTATTTATGTCACATTGATCATGAGACCATGGGATCTATACTATCTAGTTGCTATACTTGCGGAGTTCGTCTTGGAATCACTCTTGCTATCTCCCCCTCACCTCAGGAGAAGTATTGGGCTTGTGATCAACCAGTCAGTTGGATCCTGTAGAGTGAAGTTAATACCTGAAGTTTGGAGTTATCTTCCATGGTTTGCTGCCTAAGGTTATTTCTGATTTATTATGTACGTTATATAATTTATGCGTTGTCCTTTGATATTACCCCTTATTTGTAGCTATATGTGAGGTTTGTCTTCTAAAACTCACATATGGTACATATCTGATTTTATCCTTAAAATCGGGTATTACACTTGCTTTGCATTAAGTTCAGTCAACCTTTGTTGTTCTTTTAAGACCAAGATCACGTACACACTCCAGTTCACATTTGCATTATTCCCACACTAGGAGTAATCGCAATCATTTCCACTCCATGTTCATCAATCATGTTCTCCTCCTACACTAGGAGAGGACATAAAAATATACAACCACCCTATAGGATAACTCTTGTCTTTAAATGCTCTAAGTCCTTATTATTACCTCTCCGATCATTTCTTGTATTCAAAGGATACATGTGGCCATGCAAAAATATAAAAGAAGGAAAGGGAGTAAAAGAGGGACAAGTGTCCCGGTAAAAACAATGGGTACTAGATGCCCGCCTCCCTGAGTAAAAATGAATAATAAAGATAGCCCATGTTTTTCCCGTGAAAAGTTCCAAGATCAAAAGAGAAATTTATTCTCAAGGAGCAAAAGTAGAATTAGAAATTAGCCACAAATACCATAAATGCACCTATCCACCATATTCCATACACATGCACATCTTGGTTTGATTGTATGCCTCGATTCTTTATGGTTCCATTAGTTGACTTTACAATACATGCATTGCAAGTATGCCTATCTTTGTTATTGGCACTCCTATAAGCTCTATAATATATATACCTTTAGCTATAGGAGGCATAGCATCACTAATGCCTCAAGAGAGAACCATAAATACCACATATATTGAGAGACTTGAGGGTGTCATATAATTAAGCTCTAAGTTTTATTCTGAAAACTTATAAAAACTCTAGAATAATGGTTCTACAAAGAATTTGAGACATAGTGCTTGACCTGATGGTTCTCTTCTTATTGCTCAAGGCTCATGCAAAAGCTGTAAAGCCCCATGGTTAAAGGTAAAATAGGTAAGTTTGAGAATCCGGAGGAGAATCTATGTTTAGGAGCATGTGTACTTGGAAAGAATGAAAACATTGTAGCAACTCTTGATCCAAATACATATACTGCTTAGGCTTGGTTTGCCAAGGGACTGGCAAAAGGTAAGCTTGGGGGAATTATTGACGATCGATAACATCAACTTTTATTAGAACTTTAAACCCAAAGGAAAACTTGAATACACACTAGTATAGGGTTTAAACTAATAATTTCTATGAGTTTTGCATATTCTGTATTTTCTAGGGTGAATTTCAAGAAAGCTGAAAAGAGGGATTCTAGTGCAAAATAAACACGAAACTTATCCGCCACGACAACATCCCAATCGGGACGTGGAAAGGACCTAGAAGACACCGGAAGCAACCAGGGGGCCCCACCCTACCGCCAGTCACCGCCCCATTTAGGGTTTTGGCCCCCTCTTCTAGAAGCTTCCTCCACCGCCTCTCCTGATGCATCTCGGCCTTTGGTTCAGTTTGATCCTACGACGCACGCGCATCCGACCGGACTATAAATACATGGGTAGACCCCTTTGGAGGAATCAATCAATCAACAACTCATTCATCAAGGCCTCCAGCCATCAAGTATCAGGAGCCTTCAAGTTCATCAAGAGCCTTCTAGTTCATAGTTCTAGTTAGTTAGATTAGAAGTAGAGGAGATCTAGTTCTTCATCGGGATTTGAAGCCCCTAGCATTGGTCTAGGGCGCAAGAGCTTAGTAATAGATCTAGTTCTTACTTTATAGTATTCAATTGTATATTAGGGAGATTTATTCTTAATAGACTCATATGTTCTTAATTGCAATAGTCATTGTCTACTTTGATTATATATCTAGGATAGTTGGTTTGATCTCATTGAATTCATGTAATTGCTCGTATAGCGTTTACCTAATAGATCTTTGGGTAGATGATAGACAATATGTAGACATGGTGTCTAGATATCTTTTTTATCTGCGAGTGTACCCTGACATGCTAGGATGTGTGGTAGACCGCAAGGTGACAGCTGCATTGGATCCTCTGTAGTCCACCCTCTGTACGTAGGACTAGCATGGGCGAGGTCGCGAAGGAGGTGACCCTTATGTCTTAATACCCTCATTAGTTGATGCCTCTTTACATGTCATTATGATATAGGGTTAGCTCAACAATGATTTCTAGATGTAATTGCACTAATTAGAGTTACTCATTGATGTAGTTATAGAATTACCTTAGATCCAACTCCCTAGTTTATCCAATGGCTAACTATGATTATGACTAGTAAATGCTCTGATGATTATCCTTAATTATGATACTTGATGATTATGTTATCATTATTATTTATCCATATTTATCCATATTTACCTTATGACCTCTGCCTGTTATGTTTAGATTATATGATATTGGTAATATCATTTATTCATCCTATATAGTTTCTTATCAATATAATAAATTATAGTTTAACACATAGCTTTCCTAGTGGTATAAATATAAATTGACAACCTGGATACTTCCCTACGTAAAATGCTACAACGGTATAATTATTTGTCCGCTTGCAGAACCCATTTAGTTTATAATTATATCCATAACTTTTATTCTCTGCCTAGTTGCAGTAGAACATGTGAATCTATATTAAATTCCTAGCAATATAATTAGGGGTGACAACCTACTTCATGCTTAGGAATGTTAGAGTGGCTAGTTGCTAATTGACAAGTTAATTATTTACCGTGCATTTCTGGCGTTGTTGCTAGAGGTAGGGTTTATCTCTATTTTTAGTGATGACGGAAGTAAATGTCAACAACTAGGTTGTAGTAGAACCAATGCTTAGCTTTGTCTTGTAATGAGAATGGAAAGAGATGGAGTTGAATGACGTGTTGTCGAATTCCCTTGATAGAAATTGTGCCACATATCTCAAGAAAATTTTGAAGATGAGCATTGGCATCCTCGGACGGATTGCCATTAAAAGCAATAGCTCGCACCATATTGATCAGTGAAAGCTTAAGCTTGATGTCTACCTTGCCATCACCAGCACACGGTAAAGTTGCTAAATCAGAATTAGATGGAGTAGAATACTCATGAAGAGATTTGGTTGATGTCGGTGGATTGACTGAGCTACTCAGGCGATTAGTTGGATCTGACGGATGTTCATCAAGAGGTGGATCCCTTGGATGAGCTCCAGAACTTCTTCTTGGAGGAGTAAGATTAGCTCTTGCTCTTCTAATAATAGTCTTAGGATCGTCTTGATAATCTTCCAGAAGATTAAATCCAGCCATCCTAGCTTAGACAACCACAACACAAACAAAACTCTAATACGCACCTGCTAAAGACACAGGGGTTAGTCCTATAGCAAATATCAAAGAGATAAATCTATTTAGGCCGATTGCTTCCCCGACAACGATGCCAGAAATGCTTGTTATAAATTCTTACCGCAATCACTAAGGGTAGACACAAAGCCTAGCCTTCGTCAACGACACTAGAATTGTGTGTTGATTATTCTTATGTCTATTGGAAATTCCGCAAGTGCGCAAAATAGATCGGTTGTAGCACTTCACTTGGGAGTACCAAGTATCATATTTATTTCCACAAGGAAGGTGTATATGGCTAAGAGATGACTCTAATGAACTTACTAAGAATAACCTAATCTAACAAGGGTGATCTAAATAACTGATAAATTGGATATGGGTTATAGACTAAGTAATAACCTAGCTACTACCACTTGGAGACAACCTAGACGTAATAGGAGAGGTCCTAGAGTGTGTAAGTAATATTTCTATCTAGCTCAAGAATATCTAATTTAGCAATCAAGGATCCTAACTAGTACTTCGGACCGTACATGTCCTGAATAAATCAGGCATGACGCACAATGAGGTCTATGTTTTAAGAACTAGGCCCAACGTGGTGGAATACATAGGCTAACAGGGCTGTCACCAGCTACCACTACCACAGCTATCCGGAGGCCTAACCACAATCCAAGGTAACGTATAGTCTAAGCACCATGCCTACACTATAAGATACTACTCTAATCCTGCGCAAGAACTAGAGCACTGGCTAGCGGCGAAGAACCCGTACTAGAAGTAAATAAGACAACTAAACTATTTATAACTGAGCTAGTAGCACTTAGACGATAAGTATATCACTTAATGCAATAAGTGAAGTACTCAAAGTAAATGCTTAAAGTAGAAATAGATAATGCAAGAGTACTTACAAAGAGGGAATTACCAGAGCTATACCTAGCTCTAGGCTCCACTCTTCACTCTCACTCTCACTACTAGTCTTATTAGAGAGTGGACTACACAAGCACAAATGACTCAACTAGCTTTCTCTCTACATTGGCTCTCTGAATACAGTCGAACTAGGGGTTATTTATAGGACAGAGGTGACTGGGAAGCTCTTGGCGCGAAGTGGAGTGGCAGGCGCTAGAAATGAGTGGCGGGCGCCACTAAGAGTGGTGGGCACCAGGATCCTATGGCGGGCGCCACCTCCCCTGAACCGACATAACATCTAACAGCTCCAGATCATCCTCAGAGGTGGTTTGCTTCATAGGTAAGTCGTTTGGCACGTGTTGGAAACACTTGTTGCATGTGGTGAAAAACCACAATCCATGTGACACTTGTTTCCTACCTTTGGATGAAATCGACTTCACTTCAACGTCCTAGATGTTGACACAAGTGAAATCACATGGATCGGTAACGTGGCAGCGGAGGTGGGGTGGCGCCCACCAGGTGGGCCCTGGCAGCCACCACCTGGACCTGGCGTCCGCCACCCCTCTAGGCCCTAGTGGGCCCATAAGTGCTGGACTGCCTCTTGGTGATCAAATTCTTATACATTTTCAACATTTTCCATGCATATAAATAAAACTCATGTACAAGTGGAATTCCATTAGTTTAAACCAAATTCCCTGTCATCTGTCTCTTTTTTCCATGAATTTGTTGGGAATATTCCCTAGATGTAATCATTTATATGTCATGGATACAATTGTATCCATGACATATATTATGAGTTCGATGAATATCCATTATAGACAAACTTGTATTGATTAACAATTATGTGAATTTTTTGTGAAACTCTTACTTATATGGTTCTTCTAAAGTTGTCCCTGATCAGAGTTCATGTGAGGATACACATGAATATTAGACTAGCATATGTTTTAGTTGATGACTTTGCTTCACAAGTCATAGACATAGAGATGTCAAACTAATAATGTGGGCAAATGTATGACATGGGGTTCGACTGACCCAACATCATATGTTCTTATTATATCTTTATACATCATGTACGTTATGTCCTTGGACCTGAGATTGTCGTATGTTCTTAAGATGTGAAATGACCTACTTAGGGACTATTAAACGCTACTCCGTTACAGGGTAGTTATAAAGGTGGTCTTCGGGTATGTCGGGAAACATGCTATGAGACATAGATGATCAAGATGGAACTTGCCCCTCTCTATGTGAGAGAGATATCACTAGATCACTCAAGTGATTGGATCAACAAATGCATGGTCGTGCTTGGGTTAAGTGTGAACCCACGAGTTGGATCAAATATCGTGTGGCAAGGGAATAACATGTATGTGTATGTAGTGGTTCATCTGATATGATCTTTGCATACGTATAGGAGTTTTCACGGCTTGCTAGAGGCCACTGTCAACTATTGGGCAAGTAGGAGTACTCGGCCCATGTCTATATGTACGTGAACCCATAGGGTCGCACGCTTAAGGGACTTGAAGCTTAATTTGGGTTGGACCCAAATTAGACAAGGCTTAGGGTTTCTAATTGGGCCTCCGACTCGGGGCTGATTGGAGGACGCCTATATAAGAGAGGGAGGGGGTGCGGCTATTAGGCAGCCACCGTCTCTCACCCACGGTCGTGCCTATTGCTCCTCGCGGACCTAGCAGTCCGTAGGCGTAACGCTTCTTCCCCGCACGTGTGGGATACCTCGGAGGTGCTGCATCTAGAGCACAAGGATGAACCACGGAAGAGGGATTGGCATGGTGGATGACCATGCAACTGCACGGCACTACTACTACGTGCACGACTATGTCGAGTTGCTTCCGCTGCACCTGTGCGTCTAGTGGTAATCCCGTGATCTATAACTTGCAGTTGATCCTATTTTATGAGGTCGAAATTTTTGTTTTCTAGCTAGAGTAGCATTCCCATAATCCATCAGTGGTATCAAAGCCATTACTGTGTTGTTATAGATTCAATTGGGTACATATAGAGATATGTGCAGTTTTAGATGAGTCTCTCATCTTGGTTCATGGTTTTGCTGTGCTGGTATTGTAACGATCTACTCGTACCTGTCGGAATTCTACCATCTGAGTTAAGTGATACATGTAAACCCAGTCATGGTGAGATAGAGATCAATCAGATTGATCTAATTGAACCCTAGGTCAAGTGCCAGACGCATGTGATGCGCGGCGGTAGTAGATGGGATCTACTGTCGCGCGACGGATTGCTAGGCAAAGTGTTGTTCGGTAAAATAGCCGTAACTTTTGATCCGTAACTCAGATTGAGACGATCTCTAAACGAAAATCATAGAGAAAAAGTTTTAGAATTGCAATCGTGTTCGGCAAAATTAGAATTGCAAAAAAGGCCAGGATAATAGAGTTTTTGGCCCTCCATGTTTAGATGCCCAAATCGGTTAACTCTGTTTTATAGGGACTCATGACTGGTATAACCCTTATGTGTATGTGATGCATGTATGTAATAAATTCATGGCTTCCATGTCATGATAATGACAATATGGATAGAGCCACATAGATATTGTTCACATGATGTAAGGGCCTGCATGCCAATCTATGATGATCCTACACCTGACTATGTAATTTTAATTCACTGTCTTGCGTTAGTGATAGCTAGTCTTGGTGGAATCATTACTGGAGAATGGCATACATGAATCATGGAGATGGAGATCACCATGATGAACAGATAGATGGAGATGGAGATCCCCAAAGTGATAATGGTGTATACCAAGTCATATATGTGTTAATGTCATTCTTACTATGTTCTACTTTCATATGCGATGAAGTTTTTTTCTACATGCGCACGGTAGTGAAGTAGAATGATCCCTCAACAATGTTTAAGTTACATGTTCCGCCAAACCTATGTCATATGTCTTGTACAATCGGTGGTAGGTCTATGAAATTAGGGTGCCATTGGTTTTCCTTGACTAGGCAGGTTTGTATCGGATACTTACTGTAGAAGGGTTGGTTTCTTGAACAAGGTCATCCTAACGGTTAGGGACCTTGGAGCATAGGTAGGTGGGAAACACAAACACAGAGATGCCACCCCAACAACAAGAGTCATATGTGATATGATTAGCAAGGAGTTGCTTACCGATCTACCATGTCTACTAGCGGTGATGCTAAAGCTCACTAGTATACTTGTTAGTTGTGGGTCTTGAATCACTAAGGATCAATAGAGGGATATTGATTTTAGTGGGAGTAGATTTTTTTTAATATTATTTACTCTATCTTGGATACGCTGTCTTAGTATTTTGCATTACTTTTGTTGTAGATTAATGGCGCCCACCAATCAAACATTTACTTTGCACTCAATTCTTGAGAAAGATAAGTTGAATGGAACAAACTATGCGGATTGGATCCGCAACGTGAGAATTGTTCTCAGGGCAGAGAAAAGGAAGAGATTCTAGACACCCCATTACTAGAAGCATCTGCTGATAATGCACCTACGGCAGAGAAGAATGCTTACAAGAGAGGATGTGAGGCTCATCTTGAAGTAAGTTGTCTGATGCTTGCTCGTATGGAACTGAGCTGTAGATGCAATTCAAAAATAATCATGCAGCGTATGATATTAGCATAGCGCTTAATGATATGTTCCAAGATGAGGCTAGGATTGAAAGGTTCCAAGTCTCAAAAGCTTTTGTTGATTGCAAGCTAGCAGAGGGCGCAATAGTTGGCCCACATGTAATCAAGATGGTTGGTTACACTCAGAGGTTGGAGAAGCTAGGTTTCCCAATTGGCCAAGAGTTGGCTACTGATTTCATTCTATCGTCTCTTCTGCCTAGTTATGGAAACTTCATCTCGAACTACCATATGCATGGGGCGGAGAAGGGATTGAATGAGTTGTGTGGCATGCTGAAAATAGCAGAGGCTGACATCAAGAAAAGTGCAGGCAGTAGCCAAGTGTTGGCTATCCAAAACAAGCCTAACTTTAAGAGAAAGAAGAGCAATGCTTGGAAGAAGAAAAAGGGCAAGGCTAAGCATGAGGTCCATAAGCCAAACCCACATGTGCCCAAGGCTGACCCAAATGCTGATGTTGGCTGCTTTCACTATAAGGGGAAAGATCACTCGAAGAGAAACTGCAAGTTGTACTTGGCATCCTTGAAGAAGGATAACAGTGGTAAAGGTATTCCCGTTGCTCATACACTTGTTGTTTATGTTGCAGATATTTTCCTTGCTAACTCTTATAATAATTCTTGGGTATTTGATACCGGATCAGTTGCTCATATTTGCAACATGATGAAGGGAATGATAAGAAGTAGAAGCGTTGAAAAGGGAGAAGTTGATTTCCATGTGGGCAATAATGCAAGAGTTGCTGCATTGAACGTCGGTACGATGCAACTCCATCTACCATCAGGATTTATTTTGGAAATGAATAATTGTTATTTTGATCCTAGTTTAAGTTGAAATATTGTGTCACCTTCATGTTTGATGAAGGATGGATATTCATTTGTGAGTAAAGACAATGGTTGTGTGATCTCTAAGAATGACATATTTGTGGCTTATGCATCCATTGTGAATGGGTTATTTATTTTAAATCTTGATGATGCACCTATATGTAATGTTAGTGCTAAAAGGCCTCGGCTTAATGAGTTAAATCCTACTTATATGTGGCATTGTCGTTTGGGTCATATAAGTGAGAATCGCATGAAGAGGCTCCATGATGATGGGCTTTTAACTTCGTTTGATTTTGAATCATACGAGACATGTGAGTCTTACTTACTGGGAAAGATGACCAAGGCGCATTTCACAACTTTTCCTGAGAGAGCGTCTGACTTGTTGGAACTTGTACATACTAATGTATTTGGACCAATGAGCACGATAGCTAGAGGTGGTTTCCAATACTTCATAACTTTTACTGATGACTTTAGTAGATATGGATATGTCTACTTAATGAAACATAAGTCTGAAACATTTGAAAAGTTCAAAGAATTTCATAATGAAGCAGAGAATCAATGTGGCAAGAAAATTAAGGCTTTATGATCTGATCGTGGAGGCGAATATTTGAGTCATGAATTTAGCAATCATCTAAAGAGTTGTGGAATTGTTCCACAACTTACGCCACCCGGAACGCCTCAGAGGAACGGCATATCTGAGCGACATAATCAAACTTTGTTGGACATGGTTCGGTCTATGATGAGTCAGTCGGACCTACCTTTATCATTTTGGGGATACACTCTAGAAACAACCGCTTTCACTTTAAACAGGGTACCATCTAAGTCTGTAGGACACCATATGAGATGTGGACTGGTTAGTGTCCTAGTTTGTCTTTTCTGAAAATTTGGGGTTGTGAAGTTTATGTCAAACGACTTATATCAGATAAGCTAACACCCAAATCAGACAAGTGTTTTTTCATGGGATACCCAAAGGAAACTTTAGGGTATTATTTCTATAACTGGACAGAGGGCAACGTGTTTGTTACTCAAAATGGTGTTTTCTTAGAGAAAGAGTTTCTCAAAAGGGTGAAAAATGGATAGAAGGTTTATCTTGAAGAAGTTCAAGATGAACTAGATGGAAATGACTCTATGAGCGATGATAACATAGCAAAACAAGTTGAGACACCCATGGTAGTAGAAACACCACCACAACCACAAAGATTAGCAAGACTTCACAAATTGTGTGGGGAAATGTTATTGTTAGACGATGACGAACCTGCAAATTATGCAGAAGCAATGATGGACCTAGATTCTGAGAAATGGCAAAGTGCCATGAGATCCGAGATAGATTCCATGGGAGACAATCAAGTTTGGAACTTGGTTGATCTGCCTAATGGGGTTAGACCCATAGAGTGCAAATGAATATATAAAAAGATAAATGATATGGATGGAAATGTTCACGTCTATAAAGCTCGACTTGTCGCAAAGGGTTTTAGGCAAGTTCAAGGAATTGACTACAACGAGACTTTCTCACCAGTAGCTATGCTTAAATCTATCCAGATCATTCTAGCAATTGCTGCATGTTTTGATTATGAGATATGGCAGATGGATGTTACAACAACATTTCTAAATGGAAATTTGGTAGAGGACGTGTATATGATACAACCCAAAGGTTTTGTTGACCCTAATAATGCTGGAAAAATATGTAAGCTTAAGAAATCCATTTATGGATTAAAGCAAGCATCTCGGAGTTGGAATATTCATTTTGATGAAGTGGTCAAAGGATTCGGCTTTCATCAGAATGAAGAAGAACCTTGTGTTTACAAGAAGGAAAGTGGGAGTGTTGTTGTATTTCTAATCTTATATGTGGATGACATAATATTGATTGGGAATGACATTCCAATGTTGCAATTAGTAAAGACTTCACTGAATAATAGTTTTCTATGAAGGATTTAGGAGAAGAAGCATACATTTTGGGTATTAAGATCTATTGATATAGGTCCAAAAGGCTAATATGATTAAGCCAAGATACATACATAGACAAGGTGTTGAAACAATTCAACATGGAACAATCTAAAAGAGGGTTCTTGCCTATGTCACATGGTATGCATTTTAGCGATAAACAGTGTCCTTCATCAGATGAAGAGTGCAAATGCATGAGTAAGGTTCCATACGCTTTGGCAATTGGTGCCATCATGTAAGCCATGATATGTACTCACCCAGATGTCTCATATGCTCTAAGTGTGCGAGCAGGTACTAGAATAATCCAAGTGAAAGTCATTGGACACTTGTTAAAACCATTCTTAAGTACTTGAGAAGGACTAAATATGCGTTCCTAATCTATGGAGGTGAGGAGGAGCTGGTTGTAAATGGTTACACCGATGCTAGCTTACAAACTAACACAGATGATTCACAATCTCAATCAAGTTTTGTGTTCATGATAAATGGTGGTGCAGTAAGATGGAAAAGTTCCAAGCAGCTGACAGTGACCGATTCGTAGCTTATGAATCTGCAAAGGAAGGTGTTTGGATGAGGAGGTTCCTCATTAAGCTTAGTGTGTTTCTGAATGTGTCGAGCCCATTGAATCTACATTGTGACAACAATGGGGCGATTGCACAGGCTAAGGAGCCTAGAAATCACTAGAAGAACAAACATGTGCTGCGGAAGTTTTACCTCATTCGAGAGTCCATTAGGCGAGGTGAAATTAAGATGTGCAAGATACATACGGATTTGAATATTGCAGATCCTTTGACAAAGGCTCTTCCACAGCCTAAGCATGAGGCAAACTTGAGGTCTATGGGTATTAGATATCTTAGAGATTAACTCTAGTGCAAGTGGGAGACCTTTGGGAATATGCCCCAGAGGTAATCATAGAGATGATATTACAATTGTATCCATGACATTGTTGACACCGTTTTTGGCATGTGTCAAAATGATCAGAGTGGGCCAATCGGCAGAAGGAAGGTTATTGTGTTACGTTGGTAGAAGGATGCCGATGAAGATCAGCCTATGAGGATAGTTACCGATGAGTGGTGGTGACCGATGGAAAGGTTGTCATGTGACTTAGACACAGAGGCGTTGCTGACAAAATTGGACATATTATTGCTGATGCTGATGAAGGAATATCTGAAGACTACTGTCGATGAAGCTTATGATGACGGAAAGCATGCCGATGGAGCGGAAGTCGATGAAAATTTCATCGTAATTAAAGTGGACAAGGAAGTAGAAGGTGTTGTTTTCCTTTTCTGTATTTGTTAGAGTATGACTCATGCAAAAGTCACATTTTTCCTTAGATACGGATTCAGTGTTCTTGTCATGTTTGGTTATGTTTCTTCAGATCAGGGTATAAATATGGACCGAGGGACAATGTAAAAGATACATCAATCAATATCAAACCAATTTTACTCCTATTTGCATCTACTTACTTTTCGATGACTTCGTCAATTTATGTATTTTCTTTTTATGAGTTCTCATTGATTCGATGAGCTGCATCGCTTCAGTGCGACCATCGATGATCCTCGAGTTTCGTGTGAGTTCCTCTTAGCCATGGCTTCAGAGCGCATCGCTGTTGTCATGACCAAAGTACTCGAGTTATCATCCTTGTCGATTAATGGGTCAAATCAACTAGCACGCTTTGGATATTGGATCGGGTATTAGCCCTTTGTATTTGTAGAATCACTTTTTCATCAACACATCTTTTGGCACGCCCGGTGGGACAAATCAACACGATCAACATGCTGAATCATGAGATCGACATGGAGAACATCATCACGATGACAGAAGTAGATCTCAAGGAAGATCAGAAGTAGGCTATGCAAAAGACTACGTATTCTAGGTATTATAGAATATGTGTTGGCTCCACTCTTGCCACCAGTGGTTGTAGGATGAAGAGGTAAAGGGAATACAATCCCATCCACTGATGGCTTCTAGTAATGCAGCTTGCTCGAATTAAAGAATTCTACCAAATTCTAATGAAGACATTACTGTCTCCTTCGGTTTTAGCTTATCAGCAAAGAATAAAGCCAGGGGCAACTGACCAAAGTCCATTTGCCTAGATACTATTGAAAGGCAGTAGAATTCATAAAAGGTTGGAGACATTTCCCTGCCATGTCTGATTTTAACTAGCAATAGGCTTGGTCTTACCAGGTGGCTCAGAATCTTTAATTCCTTAACATTGGGAGTTTAAACTCTAGGATATCTGGATATACAAACCACTTTAATATTTTCTCTGAGAAGTTTCCGTAGAAGAGTTTGAAAAAGAAGGCAGTCAATCCATTTATGGTAATTGTCGATGCTGCTACACCAAAAGACATGCATCGGCGAAATTTCTAGTCAACATCATCCAAGAGCATGTAACTTGAGTAAAAGTTACCTACTGCATTCTCTTCTACAATTACTAAGACAAACCAGCACACTTTGGAATGCTTCAAAGGTACACCGAACTATTTTATTTACTTCCAAAAAAAAAAACACAATCTTTTATTTACTTACCTAGCACTAGGCCCATAAGAGCAACATATACTTCTAGTATTAAATAAATTCTAAAAAATTTACAGTAGATCACAAGTACCCTAGATATAATTAATGGAATATACCCTATACATGCAAAAGTGTCAAACAACAGATTTCATATTTTTTCTTAAATACTTTACAACATAGGAAAGTCCTACAAACATTCTAAGATTAATCCATATATAGATTATCTATTAAAAAGCTTAAACCATCATCATGCAAGCATTTAATTCACTAATAATTATTTTTGTACACCAAGTGTCCTATTCCATATTTTTCACAGAGGCCACATAGTATTACAAGTCTACCAAAATAAGAATAACATTTGTCTCACTTATACTTTATTTTCTACATATTTTCTAAGAAATCGACATTTTTATGATTTAAATAATCTACATAGAAAACTTGCACAAACCTAGCATGCAGGTTCACCAAACTGTAGATCTACTAATATGGAGCATAAAAAAATTTGTTTCCACATTTTTAGAGCTATAGAATTCAAGTTATGATTTTTCAAAGCATTAAATCATTTTTGAAAATCATTTTCTAAAAAACTCTTGCCTCAAAAGGCTAGGCACACCCCACATCTGCACCCGGGGTGGCTTCCTGAGGCTGATAGTGGGCCGTTGGGCCCTCTTGTCATCCCCTCCATCGTAGGGGAGGATCCCAGCGAGGGGATCTCACCAACGGTGAGTCCTCCGGCATTGGGGAGACCACTAATCGCTTCCTTGTGTCAAGACGAACGTGATGGTGCCCTAGACGAGGCCCTACGAGCATCGCTTGGGGCTTGCCATCGCGCATGGCAGACACAGCGGTGCTTCTCGTCATGGCAGCTTGGCTCTAGCCACCACGCTGGACCCCAAGGGGTGCAGAAGCATCCCTGACGCCAGGTGGGCCGAATGCGGGCACAACAAAGGGAAAAGAGAGTCGGGAGAAGGCTAGTGTCATGGTTAGGACCATGTTGGAGCTCTGGCCGAACTTCGGCCACGTCCTATGGTCACTAGTGTTCTTACCGTCATGGTTGAGCGTGCATAGAGGCTTGGCGAGGTGGAGGGGAAGCTAGGGTTGCTCTTGGTGCTGAGTTCGGGTGAGCGGGCTAGCCGACAGCGAGCTTCAAAGCTCAGCGGCTAAGGCGCCGCGGCGACGCTATCGCTGCGGTGCTACTACTGTTGTCGGGTGAGAGAGAGGGCGAGAGCGAGCGGAAGTGGAGGAGGGAGGAGAGTGGAGGCTTGGGTGTCCACTTCACCTCATGGCTGGCCATCAACGTGTACGTATGCTGGCCACACGGCGGCCATAACCTGACGGCGGTTGGCCACTGGCGCCGCTTGCCGCTATGAGTGTGCAGGTGGGGGAGAGGAGAGGGGAGGCCGAGCAGGCCAGGATGGCTTCGGTGAGTGGGCCAAAAACATGGTGCTTGGCCCAGTTGGGCGCCCCCTCCACTTTTCTTTTTATTTGAATTTGTTTTCTAAATTGATATCAAATGCCCTTTTGAATATTTTAAAAGAATTTTTAGGAGTTGACCCAAACATAAAATTCTCTACGACTTTGCTCTAAGGTGCAACCCAAGAATCTAAATTGATTTTGAATTACAAGTCAAAGCTAGTTCTATGTTTGAAATAAATCTATTTTGTGAAAATTGGGTTTAAATCAAGTCCTTCAAATCTAGTGCTCCAAAAATGCTTCTTAGAATTTCTAAATTAAGTTTAGGCACAAAACAATGTAATCTAGGCACCACAAACATTTTTAGACATAGCATAACAATCATCATAATTAATTCATACTTAAATACTATGCAAATATCACTCACACATGAGATGCTTATGAGATGAGGTGCTCATGCTTATGTCAATGCTCATGTAGGTTCATGGAGCCCTAATGCATGCTTAACACTAGGGTGTTACAATTCATTTGTTATGATCTTGTTCAAAACTTCTAAAAAAAAATTTCGGCCAAGCAAAAAGAAAAGAAATTCCAAGCCAAGAAGAGTCCATGCCAAAAGGGCATGAGATAAGAAAATAGAGAAAAAGAAAAGCACGGCCCATATTCTCCTAATTTTAAAGAAAAGAGATTCATACAAAAGGAGTTCAAAAAAAGAATAGGCATAGATTATTTCCCACACACTTGCACATCTTGATCAAAGTGTATGTCTTGCATCTCCTTGGATCTAGTGTTTGACTTAGCAATATTATGTGATACAAGTAGGCACTCTATTCATACCTACATAAGACTCCACACAGACCTTTCTAGTTGGTAGGATGAAAGATTAAGGCATTATGAAAAAGCCTATGGTAAGAACTATACACAAGTTGAGTGATCAAGTGACTCATTGAGGAACACTTTCTCATTTTACAAAATCTATAAAACCTCTGAATAGGTTGATCAAAGAAAGAATGAATAGTGAATCTGTTATGTCATTTTATTTTGGTACCACCCAAGGATTCAGAAAAGCAAAAGCCCCATAGAAATTCAAGTTAAAATAGTAGAAAAAATGCCAACATATATAAATTGTGAAAGAATATTTTGGTAGAACCATGGCACTTATCAATTGTATCAGCATAGTAGCTACTCTTGATCAACAACCCAAACACTTATTGCTCGGGATGAGCAAAGGTTAAGCTTAAGGGAATTTGTTGGCGGTCATTAACAGTGAGATCTGATCGCAAATTAATGTATAAAATAAAGGAACTTAGCAAACCAACAACACATATGCATATACTTTTAACCTAGTTCCACATGTGTTTAGAGATATCTATTTACAGGTCATGAACATGAATACATGGGAATTATTCATCGAAAGGTGCTTTTCAACTCACATTATTCAAAAAAATAGTACACCAACAAGATGGGAACCAACGAAGACCCCCCACCCAAGGCCAGGCCTAGGAACTCGCCAGAGCCCACCACATGAAGGCGGTGCATGAGAGGCGGTTGGCCTGGTCTTGCTGAACCTGGGGTTTGGCCGAACTCCTATAGACCCTCTTGCCACCGCCCTTCACATGTAGTTACATGCTGCAATGTGGAGGCAGTTGCCTACGTGCTCCAGCGCAATCCTTGGACAAGCACCACATTTCCCATCTGCATAAATAGGAGGCCAAGCTCCCAAATTCACAACACACATCAATTGGGCAATCCTCACTACCACTTCATAGTTGTAGCTTTTACTTTCTTTTTATTAGTTCTTGAGCAAGGCAAAGCTACCTTGGAGAGCTAGACTCCTTGGAAGAAGACTTTCTGTAACACCCTAAAATCCTTTCTTTCAAAATAGTTGAATTTGATTTAATAAAGTAATTTTTTGATCATTAAAATATAGGAAACATAATAATTTTTGGGAAGTTAAAATTTAATACAAGTTATAAACATGTTGATGCATTCATACTGCAGCATTTAATTTTGTGATGAGTGAATCTTTGCAAAAGAGATTTTAATTCAATTTCAATTTGCATATGAGTTTGGAAATTTGTTTGAAAAAGAAAAGGGAATTCATCTACTCTTGGAATTTGGCCTGCCTGGCCCATCTCCTCACGGCCCACGCGCTCGCTTCCCCCCCTGAAAGTGCATTTGCCCCCTATGTGGGTTTTGGTGTAGTGATGACACCCAATCTAGGGACTAATGTGTTTTATTTGAGATTTGCTACAAATACTAGTCTCATGAAAGTTTCAAAAGTTTGACATAACATGAAATGGTGTCCCCCAATCTTTGGTTTTGAGAAGGGCATTGGAGTCAACCTAGAGCCTAATTGTTTATTTATTTTTCTTTGAGTTTAGGTATGCCGTACTATCAATAGGGGTTCAAAGGTTGTTGGTTTGGGGAAGATAGAGTGCTCAAGTCTTTTAACTAAAACATTTTAGAGACACTCTAACACATCACAAGCACTTAGATACCTTTTCTGTGTCCACTGGTGTCGGAAGTCCCGACATGAGTCGAAACTCCCGACGTGCTGCGCGGAGACTGTGGACGTCGGAAGTCCCGACGTGAATCGGAACTCCCGACGCTAAGTTCTGCGCACGCACATGTCGGAAGTCCCGACAAGTGTGGGAAGTACCGACGCCAGGTCTCCGGCAGACTTCTTTCTCGCACGAGCGCTAGCAGTTCCGACCTCGGTTAGCAGTGCTGATGCGTCAGAAGTCCCGACGTATGTGGGGAGTTCCGACACTAACTTTGCGCATTGTCTTTGTTTGTCTCTTGTACAGTGTTTCCAGTGTGTGTCGGAAGTCCTGGGATCTATTTCAGAAGTTCTGACGTAGATCTATGGAGACTTTTCTCCCAGTAGTATAAATAGTTGTCTCTCTCTTTCTAACCGTTACCCACTCATTCATTGCGACCAACCCTCAGACAAAACAACTCCTAAGCATTCAAGACTCCTCTCTCCTCTTCCTCTTTGCTCCTAACTTCGATTCACCTAAGGTTCAGAGTGATTGGATAGTGGATAAGTGAGAGTAAAACTTTGAGAAGCTTGAGCACTTGATCTCTTTGCAAAGCCGGTAGGTTTTGAGTCTATTACTCTTGGGTTCTCGGAACCCTAGCCGGCTAGGTGTCGTCCAAGAGCTTCCATCTTCTGGAAGAGCCTTGGAAAGTTTGTATTACCCTAGTTTTTCTTAGTGGAGAAGTAGAGTGACCTTTGTGGTTGCTTTGAGGGAGGCAAGGAAGTGAAAGAGACTCTGACCTTGGTGGTCACCTCAACAACGAGGACGTAGGAACTCCTTAGTGGGGTTGCCGAACCTCGAGATAAATCCTTGTGTGACTTGTGGTTGTTGTTCTTAAGATTTACTTGTATTACTTGTATTTGCTTGTATACCTCAACCTCCTTTTAGGGTTTGGTCTCGATCTACGGTTTGCGGGACTCTTGGTGTCAAGGAAGGCTCTCAACATCTTCATCTAACCACTAGACAATAGTGTTGTAAGTTGTGGATCTCACAAAGTTCATTTGAGCACTTGTAGTTCATTTCCCGTAGGTGTCGGAACTGCTGACAGTTTGCGTCAGAACTTCTGACAACATCGGTAGTTCTGACCCAAACTGTCGGGACTTCCGACAGTTGCTGACAAGTGATTTTGAGTTTTGTGTAGAATTTTTAGATACGCCTATTCACCCCCCTCTAGGCATTGTTTAGATCCTTTCAATTGCTATCAAAGCAAGGTCTTCTTTTAGCGCTTTACCGTGTGAGAAGAAACAATGTCGGAAACAAAAAAGACGCAAGAGTTGGCTAAGGAAATAGTCAAAGAACTGTTAGCAGCTCAATCAAAGCTCTTTCAAGATGAAATGAAGAAAATGCAAGATGAGATGAATAAGTTGAAAGAAGAGCTGAGCAAGAAAGTAGAAGATGCAATAGGTAGTAGGAAATTTGATGAGGGACCTAGTGGCCACAAGGACAATGACAATGCAAGTGAAGTTGGAGGTAGAGAAGAAGGTCAACCAAAAGGAGTCTACTCCAACATGAACTTTGATTATTCACAGCTCATCAAGGATTCACGTCATCATGCTCCATCTATCAACCTCAGCAAACCCCCTCACTTTGAGGGAACTAGATATCCCGATTGGGCTTACAAAATGAAGATGCACCTCATTGCTGCAAATCTTTGGGAAGTGGTAGATGTTGGTGTAATATTTCCTACTAAAGATAGAGAGATCACTCCAAAGGAAGCTCACACCTTCCATCAAAATGCGCAAGCCGTAGCTATTCTTGTTTCAAGTTTGGCTCCAGATGAATTCAACAAAGTGAATGGAAGAGAAGTTGCCAAGGATATTTGGGAAGTTTTGAAAACAACATTTGAAGGTGACAAAAGTGTAAGAAAGGGCAACATTGAGTTACTTCATGGTGAGTTGGAGATATTTGTTTTCCTAGAAGGTGAATCAACTCAAGCCATGTTTGATAGGATGATGAGTTTGGTCAACCGCATAAGATCTATTGGGAGCACCGAATGGGATGAAAACAAGGTTGCTAGGAAGATCTTGAGAACATATGGAGCAAAGAACAACATACTAGCATCAGTGATTATGGAAAGGCCCGACTATGATTACATGACACCTCAAGAAGTACTAGCCAAGCCAAGCATCATGAGTGCCTTGATCAAGTTGCAATCAACGCATATAGTCATAATCCTAGTGCAATGGGATACAACAAGAATGTAGCTCTAAAGGTTGAGGAAGGCCATGAACACCATAAGTCATGTCAAGAAAAGAAGAAAGTGAAGGATGATTCATCAAGTGGTGATGAAGATTCCGATCAAGAAGTTGCTTTTGTCATTAGAAATCTTAGAAAGTTTATGAAGAAGAAGGGTCATCAAAAGAAGAAGACATTTTGCTATGGATGTGGCCAAACCGGTCACTTTGTAGCTGATTGTCCAAATGTGAAAGACAAGAACAAGTTCAACAAGAGTAATGATAAGAAGTACAAAGGAAAGAAAAAGGGTGAAGCTCATCTTGGTGAAGAATGGGTATCCAATGATAGTGACTCAAGTGATGAAGAGAAGAAGAAGGGAGCTGCAAACATTGCCATCCATAAATCCTCATCATCACTCATGAACTCCCCGAACAAGGCTTCACCACCAAAGCTCTTCCCCAACTTGGACTCTACACCGAGCCTCTTCGCCAACCTCATCGACGATGACTACTACACTCCAACTTGCCTTAAGGCTAAGGGGGAGAAGGTAACTACCTCATCCGAAACCTCTAGTGATGAATATGATAGTTGTGATGAGAACATGTAACAACTTGAGGCATCCTTGATAAAGAAATTTGGTCATAAGGCCTTCACTAAAATAAAGAGTCTAATGAAGAAATTAGAGAAGAGGGATAGATGCTTAGAGATGCAAGGTGATATAATTGTACAAGAGAAGGAAAAGAACCTAGTACTTGAAGCATCTATTGCCAAGGAAAAGATTGTTGGGTATTCTTAACATCATTACCAAAAGTAGACTTAGTTTTCTAATTCTGATAACGGTGCCAAAAATGCCAAACCTATCCCTCATACCACTTAAGCCAAGTTGTCATCCCAAGCATGATATGAGAGACGCGGTATTGAAATATGCAATTGCTCATCTAAATAAATAATCAAATGGGATCTACAAGCGCACAGATTAATACCGATGTAGCATTTTAACCGGGAAGTATTCCAGGTATGGTTAATTTATATTTTTACCTCTGGGAAGGGATTAGTAATCATCAATGTTGATTATAGAATGGAATATAAAATTGAGTATCTATCATTGCATGTATAATTGAGAACATTTATCTAACTCTTTCATACAGGGATAAGTGTCACATAAAGGATATATAAAGTAATGAATAGTGACAAAGATAATTAATCTGATCAGCATAACTTAGCCACATAATAAATATGATAAGAACCTCAATTAAATATTCTAGCAAGTCATTAGCATGGAACTAGGACGAACTACAAGAATATTTCCTAAGTTATTCTTAACTATACAGTCTAGCATATCATAGTTAGTGCAATTATACTTAGCAATCATTGTGAGACAAGACTACGCCCATGCATAGTGATATTATCAAGGTAAATGAGAAACATAGCAATCACTCCCATGTAATAATGTTGCTCTGCCAGCCCTATACACAAGAGGGGGACTATATAAGAATCAATGAAGCTGTCACAATCATGAACTACCCCGCGATCTGTCATATAGGGTACAATCGCAGATAAATACGGTATAAGCACCATGCCTACACAATATCTATCATTTACCCATGGATCCGATGGATAAACGCTATACAATCCTAAATATGTATATAATTCCAATCAAACTAAGCCAAGTATATAACTATGAAAAACTAAGAACAATATAATTGCAAATATAAACAAGTAGAGCAAAGTCATAATCAATATATTGAAGTAGAACAAAGTCATATTTATAATATTGAAGGACAAAGATGAATAATTGAAGAACAATAGAGAATTACCAAGAATCTTCTTGACAGATCCGGAAACCAAACAAAGATTGACTCCTTCTAGTTCTAATCCTCTGTAGCTATGCTAATCTAGATATCTAATTGATGTGGTGGCTCTAGGCTTGATCAGAGGTTTCTTCTCCCTTGATGAATAATGAATTAGGGTTGAGAGCTCTCTCCTCCAGGGGCCAGGAGGTCTGGTTTTATAGTCCTTCCAAGTGAATATGGGCCGTCGGATCAAACCGACATGGATTGAACGGTTATCCTTGATCCTTTAGGTCGGTGGAGCGTAATCCCGAAAGAGAGTTCTGATTGGACTCTAACAGGGGGCGGGCGCCCTAGTCCTTAGGGTGGGCGCCCTAGGCCAGGCTCCGTTCTGCCTCCGCTTCGTTCCCGTGGCTTCTGGAGTCTTCTAGATGTAAGATAATTGCACGGTACGTTAATATCTCTATGTAATCCCGACATGTAGGCCTTTCTTCTGTATTTCTTGATAACCCCTGCAGAAATAGACAAACACCAAAACCCATGGAATTCTGTCAGTTAAAACCCTAAGTCTGGATGTTGATTTCATTTGGATACTTTTCTTTGTTTATTTGATAATTAAATTTGATACTTAAGGACCGTCAACAACTCCCCCAAGCTTACCTCTTGCTCGTCCCTGAGCAAGGATAATCTCAGTGATGGATCAGAAGTTGCTGTAATGCCTTTTAAAAATTGACGGTACACATGCTTTTAAATAAGATCTCATCCCTGAGTTAGAGTAAACTGTCAAGACTTAAAACTTACTTACTTTACCTTTCACCATGGGACTTGTAACCGTCACTTCTGTCTTAAATAGTTAAGAGATAGAACGGTCTAGCCAAGTGCCATGTCTCTTATTCTTGATCAGCTATAGCTCTGGAGTTTTTGCAGATTTTCAAATAAAACTCAGAGATTCCTTGTATGACTCTATCAGATCTCTCTTTTGTTGTATTTTTGGATCCTTACCAAGGCAGTGATGGTACATGCCTTCTCTCAAAGTATGTAGTATTTGTGGTATAAGGCATAGTGACATTGCCTTCTCTCTCACCTTACTCTAATAAGGCTTTTGATATCTGGAGCTCATAGGTGGGAGATAAAGTATACATACTTACAAGACATTTATTGCATAGTCAAACCATGGATCCAAAGAAACAAGCCAATAAGTCAAATCAAGATGTGTATGTGTGGCGAATGAATGGTGTATGGTAATGGTGAAAGTCTAATTCTACTTTTGCTCTTTTGAGGGGATACATACCTTTCTTGCTCTTTTGAAACTTTTTGAGGAGAATGAGATGCTCTATATTTTCTTTTTCTTTCCTCTCAGGTGGGTATTTTGTACCCCTAATTCTACTGTCAGACACTTGTCTATTTTTACCTCTCGTCTCACTTTTTCTTTTCTTTCGAGGTTCTGGGCACTTGCCCCTTTTTATTTCCTCGTATCTCTTTTTTTAGAGCACTCATCTCATGAGATAATGTAGCAAGTGGTAGTAACCAAGATAACTTGAGCATTTATTTCATAGGAGAAAACAGAAATGTTTTTGGCTATTCCCTCCCGGATTAGGCGTAGAATATTTTTGGGTGGTTCTGGAGATGGAAATGGGTGGATATATGTGGATGCGTACTTCCGGAGTAGAAAGCAGCATGTGTGAATGAACGTGCAAGTGAATCTTGATTTAACCACATGACAAGCTCCTAAGGCTCTACACAGCTTGACCACACTCAATGCTCATAAGCAGTAAAAAAGTAAATGTGTGGCTCAGAGTCTAGCAAGCATGTAAATATGTGGCTGTGGTAGGAATTTAAACTCTCATCATACCGGAACTCATCATGTGATATTCTAAAGATTTAAAAGATAAAATTCTCCAGAATTCTAGCATCTCAAGGAACAGATAAACAGCAGCTCAACCTTCCCATATCATATCCGTTAACAACTTAGACTTCAGATCAAGTTTTCTTCCCACAAGTTCAGATTTAGAGCAAGCTTTAAATTATAACAGTTATGTCTAAACTTGAGAGAAAACTCAAATTTGAAAATTAGGCAGAGCAACTACTCATCACATCCATGCTAGAGTTTTATTATTATGATTCAATTTAGCATAGCCACTTTATTTATTTATTAAACACACTAAGCAAAAGACATATATATATATATATATAAGCATAAAATCTTTATTTGGTTTTCCATAGTTCTGTATATTTATATTTTAATATAGTATAAGTATAAAGATAGATAGAAATACTTAGCGAGATAAATGCGGGTGCTCTCCCCTAAGCTGAATTTGGACTTAATTTCTTCTGATGTAGTTGGAAGGTGGCAAAGGTGTATTTGAAAGTCGGCAGTATCCTGACAACGATTAGAATGTCCTCCGTCTGCTAGTCTTCTGAATTCTTAAATTCTGTGGAGCTCGAATAGACAACAAAGCTTTGTGGAACTAATTAAGTGTTAGCATAAATATCTAGCCTTTATCATGTTGAGCCTCCTCAATAAATGTTACTCTCTATTTTTATATTTTCATTTTTATAAGCAGAAAAGAAATATTTATTTTATTTTTATGCCACCACAGTGAATGTACTTATGGATTTTATGCCACTCGTATACTCACATGGGGCTTACCATTTTTAACATTTTTATTTTCTTTTTAGGATAGTATGAACATGATTAACTAAGTAAACTATTTCAAATAACTGAAAAGGAAAAGGATAACTACCAAGTTTACCTCTTGGCAAGGCGTTCGGTGTTTTTAAGTCCTTTGAACGGGACTCTCCATTTTCTCAGTTGTCCTGGGGTTCGTTCGGTGGCGTAGTCGGTGCTTCCAGTGGCGCCTTCTCTTCGTGTATAGTTATCTTCTCTCTCCACACCTGACTTGGTGCTACGGTCTCCTCAGGATAATCTTGTTCAAGCTGTATGTCTTCAGACCTTATAACTTTTCCTTCATAGTCTGCCCATCCGTCCTTGATGATTTGCCTCCTCTGGTTGCGGTTGCGTCGTCTTCTTCTTGTACTAACCTGCTTAGAGTCTTCAACGATATAATTAGGGTCAGTAAAATAGCGGCGTACCTTCTATGAGGGGAAGTGCATATGGACTTCTCCTGTTCCAATGTAGATAATTACTTTAACGGTGCTGAGGAATGGTCTTCCAAGGATGACGGGTGAATCATACTCGTCTTCCACCCATGTCAATAACCTGAAAGTCTGTGTAGACAAAATGATCGTCTATTTTGACAGGGACATCAGTTATTATACCATTAACCTCTCGAAATGTCTGATCTGCCATCTAGAGCTGAATGTATGTTGGTTTTAAGGGCATGGTTCCGAACAAGAGCCGATAGGTGACTGCGGCCATTATGTTGATGCCCGATCCGGTGTCGCAAAACGTCTTGTAGAAGTTGTATCCATTTTTGGAGCAATAGATGCTTGGCATTCCTGGGTCGTCCTTCTTGGTCAGAAACAGTGACTTAAGTTGATGATCTTGTCCTCCATGAACTTCAGTGACCATCTTAGCTAACTCGGTCCACACTTGCTTGTTCCTGTTCCTCCTGTTGGTCCTCTTCCATGGTTCATGTCAAGATTGCTCTGAGATTTACGCAGTCTTCTTCTTGAAGGAAAACGTCTCCTTTCTCCCTTTGATGTAGAAACTGATCTTGGTAGCACTAGCGTAGATGACAGCTCCTGATGTGTCTAAGAATGGCCTCCCTAAGATGATGGGTGCCCTATCATCATTACCGGTCTCTATCACTACGAAGTTTGCTGGGCCATACAATGTACCAACTCGGACGCAGAGGTTCCTCAATATTCCCTTTGGGAAACTTAACGCCTGATCTGCAAACCTGGGCATAATGTTGACGCTGGAGCCAAAGTCACAGAGTGCTTCTGGGAGTCCACCATGACGACGGAGATCGGGATGACGGGGCGTCCTGGTCAGTATTAACTTCAGTGACGGGGTTACTCCAGTAGTTACCTGCATCAAACATGTCTTGTTAATTACCAGAGTAGTTAGGCGTCTGTTGATTCCAACCTTGATTTTGTTGAGGACGGTTGTAGTTGTTGTTGTTGATGTAGTTCACATCCTCAAGCATCTCAGGGAACTGATCTCCTGAGTGTCCAGTATCTCCACACTCCTCACAAGTCATGTGAGAGTCGCAGATGTGCATAACTTCTTTCTTATCTCTAGCTTTATCGTCGAGCTTCTTCATGAGCAGGTCTAGCTTTGCACACAGCATGTCTACCTCCTTGAGCTGATGCATACCTCCACCTTTTTTGCGTGTCTGGGTCCTCTCTTCATTCCAGCCTTGGTTGGACGCCATCTTCTCCACAAGAGTTGTGGCTTGTGGTATGGTGAGTGATAAGAATGCTCCTCCAGCTGCAGCATCCATGGTTTCTCCGGCACTGTTGCCGAGCCCATGATAAAACATCTCCATCAGTAGCTAGCTCTCCATTCCATGATAGGGACATTCTAGGATGTAGTCTTGGAAGCGCTCCCATGCTTCTGGAACGGATTCGTCATGTTGTTGCTGAAAACTTGTAATTTTTCCACGGAGAGCATTGGTCTTGCCCATGGGAAAGAACTTAGCCAGAAAATTCATAGTATTCTTCTCTTTTGTAGCGTAGAACCACTGCTTCACTCTCCCTAACAGTGAGAATGGGAAGAGGCGAAGTAGTATAGCATCTCTGGGGACTCCTGATATGGTAAATGTGCTGCAAATCTCTAGAAAGTGTTGGAGATGAGCACTAGCATCTTCATGTGCCTTCCCACAGAACTGGTTGGATTGCACCATGTTGATAAGTCCAGGCTTGAGCTCAAAGTCGCCATCGATCTCTGCAGCAGGTCCAGTACGGATGTTGTCCGTAGTGGGAGCTGAGAACTCGCGGATCATTTTGTTCACCATGGCTTCGAATTCTGAAGACAAGTTCCGGTGATCTTCTTGATTGGAAGAAGCTTCTTGCTGAAGTGTTGATGATTTCTTCTTGAGCTTGGCTCTTGTTTTTCTGAATAACGCTTCGGGATTGTCAACAAAATTTCCTAGAAGATGTCTTCTATTCATACATTACCCTGCATAAAAATAAAATAGAAAAAATATCAGGATAAAACTGTATGAGAGAATTGATAAGCTCAATCATATTAGTGATGCGAATGATGAATTAAAATTCCATATTCATTCCTGATTAGTAATCAACCTTCCCCGGCAACGGCGCTAAAAATGCTTGTTGGGCATTCTTAATGTCATCCCCATCATGATATGAGAGACGCGGTATTGAAATATGCAATTGCTCTTCTGAATAAATAATAAATGAGATCTGCAAGCGCACAGATTAATACCGATGTAGCATTTTAACCGAGAAGTATTCCAGGTATCGTTATTTATATTTTTACCACTGGGAAGGGATTGCTAATCATCAATGTTGATCATGGAATGGAATATAGAACTGAGTATCTATCATTACATGTATAATTGAGATCATTTATCTATCTCTTTCATACAGGAATAAATGTCACGTAAAAGATAGATAAAGTATGAATGGTGACAAAGATAATTAATCTGATCAGCATAACTAGCCACATATAATAATGATAAGCACCTCAATAGATATTCTAGCAAGTCATTAGCATGGAATTAGGATGAACTACAAGAATATTTCCTAAGTTATTCTTAACTATAAAGTCTAGCATATCATAGTTAGTGCAATTATATTTGGCAATCATTGCGAGACAGGACTACGCCCATGCATAGTGATATTATCAAGGAAGATGAGAAACATAGCAATCACTCCCCTGTAATAATGTTACTCTGCCTGCCCTATACACGAGACGGGGACTATATAAAAATCAATAGAGCTGTCACTACCACGAACTAGCCCGTGATCCGGCATATAGGGTACAATCGCAGATAAATATGGTATAGGCACCACGCCTACACAATACTTATCATTTACCCACTGTACACATGGATAAACGCTATACGATCCTAAACATGTATATAATTCCAATCTAACTAAGCCAAGCATATAACTATGATAAACTAAGAATAATATAATTGCCAATATAAACAAGTAGAGCAAAGTCATAATCAATATATTGAAGTAGAGCAAAGTCATATTCATAATATTGAAAAACAATTATGAACAAATGAAGAACAGTGGAGGAATTACCAAGAATCCTCTTGACAGATCTGGAAACCAATCGAAGATTGACTCCTTCTAGTTCTAATCCTATGTAGCTATGCTAAACTAGAGATCTATTGATGTGGTGGCTCTAGGGCTTGATCAGAGGCTTCTTCTCCCGAGATGGATAAATGAATTAGGGTTTCAGAGAGATAGAGGTCCCCTCCTCCAGGGGCCTGGGGGTCTGCTTATATAGTCCTTCCAAATGAATGTGGGCCGTCGGATGAAACCGACATTAATCGCACGGTTTTCCTTGATCCCTTAGGTCGGTCGAGCATGATCCGCGAAGTTGAACGTGATTGGTTGCCTGGCCAGGGCGGGCGCCCTGCCCCCGAGTCCGCTCGGTCTCCCGCTCGTTCCCATGGCTTCTGGACTCTTCTAGATGTTGGATAATTGCGGTGCATGTTAATATCTCTATGTAAACCCGACGTGTGGGCATTTCCTCCATATTTCCTGATAACCCCCTGCAGAAACAGACAAACACCAAAACTCGTGGAATTCTGTCAGATAAAACCCTAAGTCTGGATGTCAGTTGCATTTAGATCCTTTTCTTTGTTTATTTGTTGATTATATTTGATACTGAAGGACCGTCAATAGGCATGGTGCTTAGATATTATTTACCTGCAAATGTATCCTATTGGCCGGGTCGTGTGGTAGTTCGCGATGGTGACAGCTTCGTTGATTCTTATATAGTCCACCCTCCGTTGATAGGACAGGCAGAATTTGTATTGCAGAGTAAGTTTTGCTATGTTCTGATTTACTTTAGCAATGTTCCTTATACATGAATAAAGAGTCTTTTGTGCTATATATGATCTTGTAGATAAGTAGAGTAGATTGTGACTTAGTAGATAGTAGTTACTCAGAATCCATTCTCTAGCTAATCCGACGTCACCTTACATATATGAGGAGTAGTCTATTTCTAGTTGCTGTGTTATTTACTCATGAGCTTATATTTCGTTATCTTTATTATTATTATGGCTTACCCCCTGCCAAAGCAAGTGACTGTGTGACGAGTTCCTCATTAGTAATCATGTTCTTGCAAGTTTATCTCTAGTATATGCCTTGATAGATTTTACCCCTGTTTTCACTTTCATCGTTCTCTTAAGCAAAATATAAATAGCAATACCCGGAATACTTTTTCTGGTGAAATGCTACAATGAGGTATTTTATCTGTGCGCTTGCAGATAGAATAGATTATTTTCTAGAGAGCTTTCGTATTCATAAATACCTTAGTACACTCTAGTGTCATGCTGGGATGACAACCTAGTATTCAAGTGGTGTTAGCAAGTGTCAACAAGCATTTCTGGTGCCGTTGCCGGGGAGTCGATAGGGAAAGTCAGGAAATCAGTCAAGGTTATTCACATAAATATATTAGACTAGACTATGGAGAAATAATTGCATAAACAGCTACTAAATGAGAAATCATAACAAGGCACCTCTACTTTGGCACGTTTACCCTGTTGTTTTTCTATGTTTATATTTTTTATACAGGGTATATCAGGATTGACTTTGGTACATTCAACTCTTCATCATCAGAACCAAAGCGATCAAGAAAGAAAGAAGAAGCTAGCTACCAATTGCTGAAGCTATGGCACAAAAGACCTTGCAAGAATTTTCTGCTCCAAGTCTTGAGAACATTCCAACTGGTCCAAGATTTGAAGTAGAAGAAGGAGCACCTGAGTTCGAGCTCAAGTCAAGCCTCATCAATTTGGTGCAAGCTACACAATTCAGTGGAAAGGCACGTGAAGATGCTAGTGCACACTTGCAGAATTTCTTAGAGATTGGAAGCACAATCCGCATCAACGGAGTCGACAAAAACATCATACTGCTTCGCCTTTTTCCATTCTCACTAGAAGGGAAGGCAAGGAAGTGGTTCTACACCCATCAAGATAACATTAACAACTGGACGAACTTGTCAGATGTCTTTCTATCAAAGTTTTTCCCTATAGGTAAAACAACTGCCTTAAGAGGAAATATTGTCAGTTTCCAACAGCAGAAGACAGAAACCATATCAGATTGCCCTCACCATGGAATGGCCAAATGGTTACTTATGCAGACATTCTACCATGGATTAACCCAAAAGGCTTGTGAGTGCCTAGATGCATCTGCTAAAGCATCATTTTTGGAGCTTACAATTGGAAAAGCAGAGATACTTTTGGATAAGGTATCAGAAAACCAAAGCTGGGTCCAAGATAAAGCTCAACATTGTCATCAAACTGAAGAAATACCCGAAGAAGTAAATACACTATCAACCAAGGTGGAAAATTTGCTCCATTGGATTGACCGGAGGGCCAAGTTCAAAGAAGATCAAAGGGCCATTGAGACAACATACAAATATCAACCTACTTCGAGTCAACCCAATAGCAAAGGTATGAATTCAGGTAACACTTTCAAGCAACTTTCATTAAAAGAGATAATTGCTCAACAAACCAAAACTAATGACCAAGTTAAACAAAGGCTAGATACAAATGAATCATCTCTAAAAGATATACACAATAAAATGGATTTTCTATTAACTGCCTTTGATGAGCAAAACACTCTTAATAAAAGGGTAGAGCTTAAATTAATAAAGCTAGCTGCTACATTGCCTGTTGCCACTAACATTGAGTAGGTAAAGAACATAACTACTAGAGGAAGCAAAGCCACCAGGGATCCCCCATACCCAAAAGAGAAATAGAGAACAACAGCACTAGTGCAACCAGCAGTGATAGAAGAAGAAAGCCCAGTTGAAGCAGAAGATCTGCTACAACCACCAAGAGCTGGAGAAATGAGGAAAGATTTTTATGACACCAACTATTTGCCATTTCCCAGAAGAAACAGAGGACTGCAGTCGGATGAGCACTTTGGTAAGTTTGTAGAGGTCATTCAGAAATTATATGTCAACATACCTCTGCTTGATGCCATATAGGTACCCACATATGCAAAGTACATCAGAGATATTCTTAACAAGAAGAGACCACTGCCCACCACTGAGGTTATCAAGCTGACAGAAGAATGCAGTGCGGCCATCCTCAACAAACCACCAAGGAAGAAGAAGGATCCAAGATGTCCCACCATTGATTGCTCGATCAGAAACCAACACTTCAGCAATGCACTTTGTGATCTCGGAGCAAGTGTCAGTGTGATACCAGCATCAGTCTACAAGAAGCTTGAGCATACGACCCTAGAACCAACATCAATGTGCCTCCAACTAGCAAATCAATTAGTTTGACACCCGATGGGCATCGCTGAAAACATCCCAGTCAAGATCAGACATTTCCTTGTGCCAGTAGACTTCGTGGTACTAGACATGAGTCCCGACTCAAAAGTGTCCATCATCCTTGGAAGGCCATTTCTGAGCACTGCCAATGCCCACATTGATGTCGGGAAGGGAGAAATCAAATTCAACATAAACGGACAAGAAGAACACTTCACATTCAAGCCCAGACCAGAGAGAGACTCTACAATGAAGGAAGTTCATGAAGAAGAACCACTAGAGACACCATCTCTGGAGGAAGGTAATTCAGAAGATTAAAAGATTTAGAGCTCTAGCTTGGGGGACCTAAAAATCCCAAACCCTCGCTGGGAGGTAAATCGGTATTTATCCACATCATTTAAATTCTTGCATAATTAATTCTTGCATTAGTCACATTCATTCATAGCATTATTATAATAATCAAAAGCCCCATATAAAGAATATTTATGGTGTGTAACAATCCATATTTATTAATTATTATGGAAGCACAAAAATATTTTTCCATGTTCATTTTCAATAAGTTTCAAATTTTCTTAGGTTTTCCTACATTATATCTAATTATAGCAACCTTCTAGAAGCATGACCCACACTCCTTGGGTCCCACATATCATACACCATACCTCACATATATCTCATCACATTATTTGATCCACCAACATATCTCCACTCACTAGACAACTTCCACCGTCCAACCACCACCCATGAATCATTTTTTGGCGTAAAGACTAAGCAAAGGAGGGAATAGAGAAGCTGCAGCCAGGGAGACCACCTGAGTGGGGCGCCCGCCCACCTACAGAGGGCGCCCGCCCTGTCCCCCCTTCCTTTTATAAATCACCACCTCCTGCCTCCATCTCCATCACACAAGCATTCCAGAAAACCCACGCACACTTTAGTTCTCGGTTTCTAGCGGAGGAGCTCTAGTAGTGAAGTGAGAACGAGAGTAGAGGGGAAGAGAAGAGTGAAAGTGAGTTTGGTAGCCTTGGAGAAAGAGAGCGAGGTTCACTATTAAGTAGTGACCCTGTTGTCCAAAGCAAAATTAAAACTTGTTTCGGATGACTAACCCCTAGACGACTGACATTTCGGACAGCTGGCCTTTAACATTTTCCACTAGTTGTGTTTGTGTCAACTTTTGTCTACAGGATGTTCAATAAGGTAAAGAACGTGGGCAAGACCCTCAATTGAATAGGTACAAGGAGTTCATCCCGACAATCCTCACACTAGTCAGAGATGAGCGTCGATCCGATGCCCCCCCAAGCTCCGTCATCTTTGTCTGATCCGCGAGTTAAGGTTCTCCTCAAGACAGGAGACCTTGGACTGAAGACCCACATGGAGAAAGAAGTTTTCTAGCAGATAAAGAACAAGGAATTCATTCACACCCCTGACTTATATAGTCTTTTCAGATGAATCTGGGCCGTCGGATCAAACCAACATTGATTGAACGGTTATTGTTGATCCTTTAGGTCGGTGGAGCAATATCCCGAAAGAGAGTCTTGATTGGACTCTGGGTGAGGGCGGGCGCCCAGGAAAGGAGGGCAGGCACCCCATCCCTGAGTCCTCTCGGCTTCCCGTTCGTTCCCGTGGCTTCTGGAGTCTTCTAGATAATAGAAAATTGCGCAGCACGTTAATATCTCTATGTAAACCCGACGTGTGGGCCTTTCCTCCGTATTTCCTGATAACCCCCTGCAGAAATAGACAAACACCAAAACTCGTGGAATGCTGTCAGATAAAACCCTAAGTCTAGGTGTTGGTTGCATTTAGATCCTTTTCTATGATTAGTTGATGATTAAATGTGAGCATTAAGGACCGTCAACAAGCTCCCCCAAGCTTAACCTTTGCTCATCCCTGAGCAAAGTTGAACTCAAGAGTTTCTGCAGTGGTTTCATGCCTTAAAAATACACATGCGTTCAAACAAGATCTCATCTCTCGGTTAGGGTTTATTGTTAAGATTTAAACTTACTCGTATTACCTTCCACCATGGGGCTTGCAACCGTCACTTGTGTCCTGAGCAGTTAAAAGATAGAACGGTCTAATCAAGCGCCACGTCTCATGTTCTTGATCAACTATAGCTCTGGAGTTTTTGCAGATTTTCAAATAAAACTCAGAGATTCCTTATATGACTCTCTCTAGTCTCTCTTTTGTGGTATTTCTAGATCCTTACCAAGGCAGTAATGGTGTATGCCTTCTCTCAAAGTATGTGGTATTTGTGGTATGAGGCATAATGATATTGCCTTCTCTCTCACCCTACTCTAATAAGGTTTGATATCTGGAGCTCATAGGTGGGAGATAGCTAATACATACTTACAAGACATTTATTGCATAGTCAAACCATGGATCCAGAAGAACAAGTCAATAAGTCAAATCAAGATGTGCATGTGTGGCGCATGAATGGTGTATGGTGATGATGGTGATAACAATGGTGAAAGTCTAATTCTACTTGTGCTCTTTTGAGGGGATACATACCTTTCTTGCTCTTTTGAAACTTTTTGAGGAGAATGAGATGCTCTATATTTTCTTTTTTTTTCTTTTCTCTCAGGTGGGTATCTTGTACCCCTAATTTTACTGTCAGACACTTGTCCATTTTTACTTCTCGTCTCACTTTTTCTTTTCTTTCGAGGTTCCGGGCACTTGCCCCTTTTTATTTCCTCGTATTCACTTTTTTTAGAGCACTCATCTCTTGAAATAATATAGCAAGTGGTAGTAACCAAGATAGCTTGAGCATTTATTTCACAGGGTAAAACAGAAATAGGAGAATGTTTTTGGCTATTCTCTCCCAGATTAGGAGTAGAATATTTTTGGGTGAATCTGGGTATGGAAATGGGTGGATATATGTGGATGCGTACTTCCATAGTAGAAGCAGCATGTATGAGTGAACGTGCAAGTGAATCTTGATTTTAACCACATGACAAGCTCCTAAGGGTCTACACAGCTTGACCACACTCAGTGCTCATAAGCAGTAAAAAGTAAATGAATGGTTCATAGTCTAATAAGTATGTATATATGGCTGTGGTAGGAATTTAAACTCTCATCGTACAGGAACTCATCATGTAACATTTTAAAGATTTTTAAAGATAAAATTCTCCAGAATTCTAGCATCTCTAGGAATAGATAAACAGCAGCTCAACCTTCCAATATCGTATCCGTCAACGACTTAGACTTTAGATCAAGTACTCTCCCCACAAGTTCAGGTTTAGAGCAAATCTTAATTAATACCAGTCATGCCTAAACTTGAGAGAGATTTCAATTTTGAGAACTAGTCATGGCAGAGCAATTATTCATCATTTCCATATGAGAGCTTATTATGAGGGTTCATAGCAAACTTTATTTATTTATTTATTTAGAAAACTAAGCAAAGATATATATATAAGCACAAAATCTTTATTTGAGTTTTTATGATTATGCATCTTTTTATTATTTGAGTAAAGTATAAACGTGAGTAGAACACTTAGCTGGATAAATGGGGTTGCTCTCCCCCAAGCTAGATTTTGACATAATTTCTTCTGATGTAGCTAGCAGGTGGGGGATGTGTATTTGAATGTTGGCAGCACCCTAACAGCGATTAGGATATCCTCCGTCTGCTAGTCTTCTTTGATCCTTGAATTCTGTGGAGCTCAAATAGACAACAAAGCTTTGTGGAACTAGTTAAGTGTTAGCATAAATATCTAGCCTTTATCATGTTGAGCCTCCTCAATAAATGTTACACTCTTTAGTAGGATCATGAATTTATTTTTATATTCTCATTTTTATAGCACATAAATATATTTATTTTATTTTTATGCCACCACAGTGAATGTACTTATGGGTTTTATGCCATGAGCATACTCACATGGGGCTTACTATTTTAAACATTTTTATTTTCTTTTCAAGATGATATGAACCCGATTAACTAAAATAATTGAAAGGAAAAAGATAACTACCAAGTTTACCTCTTAGCAAGGCGTTCGGTGTCTTTAAGTCCTCCGAACGGGACTCTCCATTTTCTCAGTTGTCCTGGGATTTGCTGGATGGCGTAGTCTGTGGTTCCGGCGGCGTCTGCTCTTCATGTATAACTATCTTCTCTCTACACACCTGACTTGGTGCTACGGTCTCCTCAGGACAGTTCTGTTCAAGCAGTATGTCTTCAGACCTTACTTCTCCTTCGTAGTCTGCCCATCCGTCCTTGATGATTTACCTCCTCTGGTTGCGATTGCGTCGTCTTCTTCTTGTCCTGACCTGCTTAGAGTCTTCAACTATATAGTTAGGGTCAGTAAAACAACGACGTACCTTCTCAGAGGGGAAGTGCATGTGGAATTTTTCGGTTCCAATGTAGATGATTGCTTTAACGGTGCTGAGGAACGGTCTTCCAAGGATGATGGGTGGATCGAACTCGTCTTCTCCCATGTCAATAACCTAAAAATCTTCAACCTTTCGGAATGTTTGATCTGCTATCTGAAGCTAAATGTATGTTGGTTTTAGGGGCATGGTTCCGAACAGAAGCTGATAGGTGACTGCGGCCATTATGTTGACGCCTGACCCGGTGTTGCAAAGCGTCTTCTGGAAGTTGTATCCATTAATAGAGCACTGGATGCTTGGTATACCTGGGTCATCCTTTTTGGTCAGGAACGGTGACTTAAGTCGACGATCTTGACCTCCTTGAACTGCAGTGACCATCTTAGCTGACTCGATCCACATTTGCTTGTTTCTGTTCCTCCTGTTGGTCCTCTTCCCTGATTCATGTCGGGATTGCCCTGAGATTTGTGTAGTCTTGTTCTTGAAGGAAAACGTCTCCTTCCTCCCCTTAATGTAGAAACTAATCTTGGCAGCACTAGCGTAGATGACAGCTCCTGAGGTGTTCAGGAATGGCCTCCCTAGGATGATGGGTGCCCTCTCATCAGTACCAGTCTCTATCACCACGAAGTCTGCTGGAGCGTATAAGGTACCAACTCGGACGTAGAGGTTCTTCAATATTCCCTTTGGGAAACTTAGTGTCCGATCTGCAAGCTGCAAACACATGGTTGTTTCTAATAAAGGATATGTAAAGAATTTTTCATAGAGTACCCTGGGCATAAAGTTGACGCTGGAGCCAAAGTCGCAGATTGCTTCTCGGAAGTCCACCATGCCGATGGATATCGGGATGACGGAGCGTCCTAGATCGCTTCTCTTGACCGGCAAAAGGTCAGTAATTACTTCCACAACGGGGTTACTCCAGTAGTTACGTCCTCAAGCATCTCAGGGCAGTGATTGCCTGAATGTCCAATATCTCCAGTGTGTTTGTGCTCGTAGATCTAGGTTCTTCACTTGGTGGAGTCTGGGAGTTGAAAAACTCCTTCATATTTTGCTCGAAGTGTACCTGCTCATAGAGACAAGGCAGAGATCAAGTGCATCGGCTCTGTTGGTGGAGAACACCAACAGAACCAAAAGTGTATTTGTTCTTCTCTAACCTTAAGCATAGCGAGCAAGACAAAGTTGATGGATAATAAGATCATGAGTGTAGCATTTAAAGCATTTGTCATATCAGATCGCTCAACCTAATGGAAAGATAATCTATCTATATTTATGTTTTGCTTATATCTTCCAAAGATTGCGTGTGCAACATTTTAGCTCATATGATTAGGGTTGTGGGATCACAAAGGTGGAAGGACTAACATGTTGAATCAATTTGGTTGGTTAATCTAGAGTTGTAAATCATACATGTTTGTCTCTTTTATTCATGTGAACGCCAGAACCAAGAAGAAGCTTATAAAATTGATAGTCAAGTATCTTAAGATGTTACCTTACTTGAAGAGTGATGGTACAGTATCACCTTGCGGAAGCTTTCCTTTGTTAGCGGTTGTGCATCGTGTTTGTGGCACCCTCCATGGATCATCTCTTGTGAGCTATGTCTTCCTTGTGTAAATTGTTAACCTTCATGTGTCTCTCTCTTTGTCTCCAATGTGAGTTTATCTCAGGACTTCCCAGGTCGAGATTGAAAGTTTTTCTGTAGGGGTTAGTCCAACAAAATATCCAATATCTACTATAGCATACTATCGGCTCAAAGATCAACCTAGACACCATGTCTAATTTGATTTAGGAGGGCATTTTAACCTAAGCATCATGCTTAAATTAAACTACCTTGGAAGTAAGATAATCAGCCCTAAACTAAGCACCATGCTTAATTAAGAGATAAATGAAACTACTCCAAACCTAGACATATACTAAAGCAAATAAAGGTAGCATGAAAGCATTTATAGAGATCTACTCAATTGGAGATGAAGTAGTGTGATTAGTATTTAACAAATTGAGCATGTCTCAAAGGTAGGGACAACCAACATAGCAACATGGCAAAGGATGTTTTTATGTAAAGTACTCCCCCAAGCTTGAATTTTGCAAAATTCAAGTTTGGATGAATTTAATTCAATGTTGTATGATCATTGGTCAGACATACCTTGTGCTTGTCATTCATCCGATCTTCTTGCTCCAATCCTGGAAAGGTTAGTGACAAGAATACCCGAAGGAATTTTTTTACAGTTATCCTTATATGCTCAACACACAAGGTAATGTTGGAAATAATTAAAAGCTCATGTTATGATCTGATCAGTGCTTATTTTAGGACACTAAGCTTGTCCTTGGGAAACCATCAATTTATGTCGGCGAAGTGGTTTCCCCTCCAACGCTGACCTATATCAAGATCAACTCAACAAGATCTGCAATATTTAATATAGACATATGCATCGACAACCGCCCTTTTAAAGTTTTTATGAATAGAAAGGAAGAGGGGGTTGGAGATCTCGAATGTGGTGATGTTGGAGAGACCAATGGATTGTGAAGATGTTGCATATGAGCATGGAGTAAATGAAGTGGCTATGAAATAAATTTCATGCTCATTAATGCTTAGAGTGAAATCCATGTGGTATGGTGAAAGTGATAAGGTGAGTGTGGTAAAAAAAGAAAAGAAAAAGGATACACGGACGACTCGGTTCAAAACTAGCACAGCTACCGTTCCCCAGCAACGGCGCCAGAAAGCTTGTTGGGTATTTTAAACGCAAACAGAAAAATCTGCAAGCGCACGGATACCGATGTAGCCTTCATCCGGGAGTATTCCAGAGTATCGATTTTCCACAGAGAACGTGAGTGTACTCATTAAGATCCAAGATCGCCCAAGGATAACTATATAATTATTTTTGGTGGGAAGAGAGGAAGTTTCCTGAGAGTTCTTTAGTTGATCTAAGAATCAAGAATTACTTCAAGATTATCTATTTCGGGACATCAGAACACTAACCACAGAAAGAGATGAGAAGGGGGCTAGGAAGGTCTGACTACGGTCCTACAAACATCGATCCGAACGTGGTGGAATACGTCGACCGTTAGGGCTGTCACTACCCTAGGGCTACCACAACAATCCGCACGATTGGGTGCAATTCCAGGTAATTGCAAGACTAAACACCACGTCTAATCTATTAATTACTACTCTAGCGTTATAAAGACTAGAGCACTTGATGCAAGCGGGAATCCAATAAATAACTTGAATGTAAATAAAAGTAATTAAGGAACTCAGGAATTCTGAATTGAAGAACTTGGAGAACGATGAAGAACGAACCAGTTGCTGCAAAAGTATAATGTTGAGGATGATCCGACAGACCCGGCTCCTCCTCCGCTCTCCTCTTCTCTCTCCCTATTTTCTAGATAACAACTAGAACTAACTAGAACTAGAACTAGAAGAACTAGAACTAGAACTAGATGAACTAGAGGTAGAACTAGAAGAACTAGAGGGATCCTCTCTACTTGGATGAAGAATTGAAACCCTAACTTTGATTCTGTAGAAGAGCTATGATCTCCAGGGGCCAGGGGGCCTTGATTATATAGTCTTTTCAGATGACTCTGGGCCATCGGATCAAACCGACATTGATTGAACGGTTATTGTTGATCCTTTAGGTCGGTGGAGCAATATACCGAAAGAGAGTCCTGATTGGACTCTGTGTGAGGGCGGGCGCCCAGGAAAGGAGGGCGGGCGCCCCGTCCCTGAGTCCTCTCGGCTTCCCGTTCGTTCTCGTGCCTTCTGGAGTCTTCTAGATGATAGAAAATTGTGCGGCACATTAATATCTCTATGTAAACTCGACGTGTGGGCCTTTCCTCCGTATTTCCTGATAACCCCCTGCAGAAATAGACAAACACCAAAACTCGTGGAATGCTGCCAGATAAAACCCTAAGTCTAGGTGTTAGTTGCATTTGGATCCTTTTCTATGATTAGTTGATGGTTAAATGTGAGCATTAAGGACCGTCAACAACCCCCACTCTTGATCCTATCCTGCTACAAGAAACAGGTATGGATACCGAATTTGATTTGATTTTCCAGATGGTGGGATGGACAAATTTTTGGGACCTAACTGAGCTGGGTTCCCGTCTTCTCACCCTTGAATTTCTTTGTACTTTGCAATATTATGAGGGGGGATCGCTTTTCGGATGTTCAAACAGGACATTATGTTGTCTTGGAGAGAATTGAGCAACCATCTCGGTTTCTCTTCAAGATGCATCCTGGACATTGACTCCGACTTGCCGAATTTTGAGAGGCACTAGTTCTGGAGAGAGATATCTAGAGATGAGTTTTATAGTCAAGCCCGAACCAGCGACATGGAACACCCCACTCTTAGGATGTTCCACAAATGTCTCGGGTACAATCTTTTCCATCGCGAAGATATTAGAAAGGTAAGAGTAGGAGACTTACAACTTCTTTATGCTGCTATAAATAAAATACCCACTTCACCCGTTACTCTTTTGGTTTCTCATTGGCTTAGTATACCTAGTCTTCAGGGACCTGTCGGTTTTACTTCACTCATCACTCGTCTAGCCTCTAGTCTTAACTTGCTAGAAAACTGATCATTGGAATTCATTGACGAATTACGAATTTATCATGGCTATGACACATTTAGGCAAGCTCGGATGCTGAAAAAAGTGGGGAATGTAATGTATATGTTATACGATAATAAAGGCAAGATTCGGTTACCTATCGTGAACCTTGGCCTCTATGTCGTTTAAAATTATTTGATTGAAATTGCAGTGGCACCGGTAAATCAGAGAGCTCCACGGCGAGTGGCATCCGAAAGGACGACCACCCATCAAGAACGCACCTGGTATGGAGTTGATCCCGGGCCAGAAGAAGCAGCGCACTTGCATTACTGCGACTACAACCCCCGAGTCCTTCGGGACCCATGGGTTCGACATGCTCAGCTGCAGGAGCCAACACAGGAGACGTGGCTGGAGGGCCAAGATCACCAGTGGGCAAACCCACCTTTTAATGCGGGCAGGTACTCCACTGATCCATATGGAGCTTCAGGGTCTAGGCCCCAGCCTCAATTCGATGCAGGACGATACTCCGACGCCTCTTATGCTTTCACGAACGACTACTACCAAGAGGCCGGCGCCTTCTTCACCCGTACCAACAACACCCTCCTCGACATCTAGAATATGCAAACAGAACATGGACGACTCCTAGAACAGCAACAAAAGTGGAACCAGGACCACGCCACTGCAGTACAAGAACTGAGGCAAGACACCACGACAACGAACGACAACATCACCACCATGATGCGATTCTGGAACATTGGGTAAGACCGACAACCACATCCAGCTTTGGGGAGTTCCTCCCCGTTTTATCAAGTTAGTTTTTATTTGCTCTTCTTATTTATTCTTTTCTGTTTTATTTATTTAAAAAAAAATCATCAACAAATATTTTTCTTGCTTTAATTTACTGCATTCTATAAACATGAAAACAAAATAAAAAGAGTGTGTAGACAAGTGTGCTTTATTTATCTGCTAAGTATTAATCTCTAGAAAAATAAAAAGACCAAAAAGATGTCTGATGGAAATGATGAACAGTTGCTCTGTTTGCTTACTTTCAAGTACCTAGCTTTCATATTAGAGTTCTCCCAAGAATTTCTAAAACTTGAAATTTAATATCTATGGGAAGCATGAACCTAAAACTAAAGTCTAGGTAAGAAAAGGACATGATATAAAGTTTGAGCTACTGTTTATCTTGTTCCTACTACACTAAGTTCTTCTGGAGATTTATTTTGAAAACTTTAAAATCACATGATGAGTTCCAAGCATGACAAAATTCCTACCACAGCCATACTTGCTATAACATCTTTTGCTACTTATATTCACATTGAGTTTGATCGAGCTGTGTAGACCCTTAGGAGCTTTTTCATGTGCTTAAATTAAGATATTCACTTGCACACATCTACTACACCATCCACCACCATTCATTAAAATTGCTAAAAATATTATCACTTACTGTCCCAAGTGTTGTTATTCCATCTCTCCAAAAAGATTCAATGCAGAAGAGGCATGGGTTATGCAAAAATATGCGAGGAAATAAAAAGGGGCAAGTGCCCAGAACCTCAATAAAGAAAAAGAGTGAGACGAGAGGTAAAAATGGACAAGTGTCCGGAGTAGAATTAGGGGTACAAAGATGCCCACCTAAGCGGAAAAAATGGACAAGTGTCCGATAGTAGCTAGGGGTATTTATTACCCACCTGAAAAAAAGTGGAAAATATAGCCCATGTTCTCCCAAAGCATAGATCAAGGGGAGAAGAGATAGCAATATGAGGAGCAATGAGAAGTAAGTTTTATCATCACTTATATATTTCACCATTACTATTATTTACTCCACCATACATGCACATCTTGATTTAATTACATGTTGAGTTCCTTCGGATCCATGGCTCGATTAGAAAACATATGTATGAGCTGTTTTTCACACCTATGAGCTTCACATAAACATTCCCTTAGTTATAGGTAAGTGACATTTTTGGTAAGGATCCACAAATACCATATATAGAGAGATTTGAGAGTAAACATAGCTGAGAACTCTGAGCTTTATTTTCAAAAATGTATACAAAACTCCAGAACAAAGGTGAAGTATATACAGGAGAAATAGTGCTTAACTTAATTATTTTGTCTTTCAATTACTTAAGACTTAAGTGCAGGTACTAAGCTCCATGACACTTCACTCTAATCTGGGAGAATTTTTATGTGAAAGCATGTGTGCCTGTCAGGAAAGAAAACATCGAAGCAACTCCTGATCCATCTGAGTTTAGGTGTTTGCTCAGGGACGAGCAAAGGGTAAGCTTGGGGGAGTTTGTTGATGGTCCTTAAGTACTAAATTCAACTGTCAACTAAACATGGAAAAGGGTCAATATGCACCAAACACCTAGAATTAGGGTTTTATCTAACAGAATTCCATGAGCTTTGGTGTTTGTCTATTTCTGCAGGGGGTTATCAGAAAATATGGAGAGAAGGCCCACATGTCAGGTTTACAACGAGATAATTATGTGTCGCGCAATTTTCCTCACCCAAGAAGAGTCCAGAAGCCACGGGAACGAACGGGAGGCCGAACAAGCCCGGGGGCAGGGCGCCCGCCCTGCCCTGGTGACCAATCAGGACAGGTCTCACGGATCGTGCTCCACCGCCTCTAATCTTCAAGAATAACCGTGCCATTAAGGTCTGTTTGATCCGACGGCTCACATTCATTTGAGGGGGCTATATAAGCAAGGCCTCTCCACCACAAGGGGAGAGGAAAAATCATTATCAGAGGAAGCCATCAAAGTTATGGTTTAGGAATTTCTCTCCCACAGAGAATTAGAACTAGCTACTCCCAATTCCTTCAAGTTCTATAGGATTGATTAGATAGAATTAGAGAAGTAGAGCCTAGCGCTATGGATTTCAGATCTTCATCAATAAAGATTGGTATTATTTCATATCTTTCTCTACTACTTTATTCTAATTGCATTATGTCTCTATTTATTATGTTCTTAGTTTGCTCTAGTTCTATATTTGATATAGTTATGATTGATAATGAGTTCATGTATAAGTTTGCAAAGCGCTTAGCTCTTGACTCGAGGAAGCTAAGTGGTAGATCATATGTGGGCGTGGTGCTTAGATATTATTTACCTGCAAATGTATCTTATTAGCCGGGTCGTGTGGTAGTTCGCGATGGTGACAGCTTCGTTGATTCTTATATAGTCCACCCTCCGTTGATAGGACATGCAGAATTTGTATTGCGGAGTAAGTCTTGCTATGTTCTGATTTACTTTAGCAATGTTCCTTATACATGAATAAAGAGTCTTTTGTGCTATATATGATCTTGTAGATAACTAGAGTAGATTGTGACTTAGTAGATAGTAGATACTCAGAATCCATTCTCTAGCTAATCCGACGTCACCTTACATATATGAGGAGTAGTCTATTTCTAATCGATGTGTTATTTACTCATGAGCTTATATTTCATTATCTTTATTATTATTATGGCTTACCCCCTGCCAAAGCAAGTGACTGTGTGACGAGTTCCTCATTAGTAATCATGTTCTTGCAAGTTTATCTCTAGTCTATGCCTTGATAGATTTTACCCCTGTTTTCACTTTCGCCGTTCTCTTAAGCAAAATATAAATAACGATACCCGGAATACTTTTCCTGGTGAAATGCTACAATGAGGTATTTTATCTGTGCATTTATGAATAGAATAGATTATTTTCTATAGAGCTTTCATATTCATAAATACCTTAGTACACTCTAGTGCCATGCTGGGGATGACAACCTAGTATTCAAGTGGTGTTAGCAAGTGTCAACAGGCTGTAATCTATGTGCACCCATGGACTAGACACCACATAGAACCAAACTAGCCCAGTCCATTGGACCCGTAGCCCCAAATCTATCCAGCCCATGACGAACGTGAAGACTATTTCTCCCAATCCAAAGCCATCCCATGCACAATCCAACCCGTTAAAACCATTCCAGTCCAATCCACTAGTAGAGTGAATGGTGCATGGGTATGGAGGGGCAGATGATAGCATGGTTCCTTTCCATGGTTAAGGGGTAGGCGGCAGGTGGTGACTGCCCTGTCTGCCCTTCGTACTCCCCACGTTTGACAAGGGTGTAGGAGTCTTAATTAGCATGGTGGTTGCTAGCAGACTAGTACATGCATGTCCTCCTGATCTGTTAATGCTTAACACTAACATTAAGCATGTAAATTGTATGAACATTTACTAATCATAATATGACTATACTAGATTAATGCTTGCTCACTTAGAACTATTATTTTCATATTTTGTTTCTATTTATCCTTTGAGGAATGCCACATGTGTGTCCACTATCTTAAATATCACTGTCTTACCCATGTAATAAACAATAGCTTACTTGCAACGCATCATTATTCAACCTCATATCCGTACTAGAGAATCTTAATCAAAGTCTTACTTTGGAAAAAATATAAATAAATGATACCCAAATATTTTCAAGGTGAAATGCTACCAATGATAGCGCCGTGTGCTAGCGGATTAATATCTAAAACTATAAGAAAATATCAAGGTCAATACTAGTAACATCACTAAACTGTGGAGTGTTGCTAAGTAATGCCAACAAGCATTTTTGGTGTCATTTATAGGGATGGACCCTTGTGTGTATCTAGTGATGACGCAAAGAAATGCCAACAATTCACTTGTTACTCTTGGAGATTCTTGACTCCTAGATGACTTAGTGCAGCGAGGATCATCAAGCGGAGGTTGGTGATTGTCTATGGCTCCAATCATGGTGATTGTATGCTGTTCATGAGCCTTCCCCATGAGAGTTCACAAAAAGCATCTCTAGTGGATTGCTCATGGCTTGTATGACCCTCATCTTGTACTGGTTGGTTGGTGCCCTAGTGACGGTTGGGGTGTGAGGCCATTAAGACTATAGACCTCCAAGCGAGTGAGTTGCCACAATGTGGACTAGCTTGCCAGCAAGCAAATGAACCTCGGTAAAAAATCATTGTCAATAATTGATTCTGATGTGATTGGTCTTCTTTGGTATTCACTCATATTGTAATTGATTGGATCATTCCTCTACACTATGGTATATCACTCTACCACTCTCTTACATTACTTTGTGTACCTAGCTTGTGGTAGTTGTAACTAGTTGCGTAGTTTAGTTTTCTAGTTGCTCTATGTTCTAGGCTAGCTTAACTAGTGTAGAGTAGAGACTTAGCTCTTGAGTGCTTAGTGATCTTAATTGATTAGAATTGTTGGAAGATGGCTTGCTCTCTTAGTAGGATAGTGCAACATTTGCTTTGCCATCTTATTGTCTATCCAAGTTGCTTTAGTGTTGTTGTATAATTTTTATTAGCTATCACCCTCTCTAGCCATTAGGACCTTTCACGTGCAGCTGTGCATTGGGCATGACCTCCAATGCGATGGAGTAAGGACTTAATCATGGATGGAGCATAAGCAAATACAACAGTGTTAATGTACACCACAATCAGTCCCAGATGCCGAGCTTACTACCGTGGTTGAAATTGGATTATGGTGGGGGTTACGACATGGTTGAGAAAGCTCTGAGTGTAGTAGTGATAGTGAAAATAGTATAAAAATATAGGGACTGATTAATGCATGCAAATACGACAAGCGGTAAAAATGGCACCCTACTCTTCTCATGGGACGGTCAAAGATTCCACTATGCTACCAAATCACCAAAGCCAGTTTCTTGTATGCTGCCAAAAGAAAAATTAATGAGCATAGTAAATAGGCATATAAAGAAATATAATCTACCTACTACTTAATTCCATTAATCACTCTCCACATTTGTCCCTCCGCCTACCTCACCAGTTCTTTCTACACAACACCTCTATTGTAGATCTATGGCTTTCTCGGCAAGAACAATTTCAAGGGAGATGGAGGTGCAGATGGGGAACGCCCCACCATGTCTGAATCCCTTCCCGTTGGTGAATCCCCTTTTGCCTGCTCGGTATGTCTCTCACTATTCATCCAAATCTACACCAGTTTTCCAATCTGGCATGAGCAATGCTTATGGAGCATTAGATCTACGTGGGGAAAGAAAAAGGGGTAGGAAGGTCATTGATATGGAGTACTTGTTTGGCAAGATTCTAACCACAACTGATGTTGGTAAAATGAATCGTGTACTGATTCCAAGGCAATGTGCGGAGGGGTGCTTTCCCAAGATTTCAGAGGGCAATAGTGGTGGAGATGATGATTTCCTCAATTTTGAGGATTGTTCCACAGGGTTAATATGGCGCTTCCGCTTTTGCCTTTGCAACAAAAGCAAGAAGTATTTCCTAACCAAGGGTTGGCATGTCTATATCAAGGACAAGAATCTCAAGAAAGGTGATGTTTTGTCCTTCTACCGTGATGCTAGTAAGACTACAAGCCCAAACCACATGTTTATTCATATCAAGCCCAATACTAGAACCATGTCTCTTCCAGATCACGTGTCAAGTCCGATCTTCTCTCCATCTAGCTTGATGATTAATGACCAGTTCCATCAGAGCCTTGGCTTTGGTACAAGCCATGGAATTGTTCCAGTGTTGAAGCCTTTGTCCTTTGGATCTAGGGAGTTGATGCCTGCAACTAATCTGATGACACAGCTAACAAAAATTCCTAAATTGGTAACACCTGAAATTGTAAGGGAAGAAAAGCATTTGCGGCTATTTGGGGTCGACATTGACATCCCTAATCATGACTATGGTGATGAGTCTTGAAGTGGATTTAGCAAGGATGTTGCTTAAGTTGTCATGAACATTTTGGATGAATAAATCACTCTATAGTTGTAGGTGGTTGTACTATGTTGTTTTCTATTGCATTGAGTAATATATTGTAGAACCAAAGTTGTTGGTGACTTCATCTTATTGTTTCTAGGACTATTATAATCTATCATAAGCTTTGTATGTTTTGTTGCGTTGTCTATCTATCTATGTTTAAGTTTTATTTAATGAATAAAGCTTCAAATACACAAAGCCAATAAAGTTATACTTGTATTTGCATCAATATGGTAGGTAAACCTTAAATAATTTAGTGAGCCTTGTAAAGGTGAAGGTGATATATAGATATTTTATTTTTTTTAGAACCTCTTCATCTCTCGTTGTGTAAAATACCATATACGTTTCCTACATGATAAATTTGGGGTGTTATGTATTTTCATGATTTTATCTTTTTTGCTAAGGGAAGCACAATTAATATTTTAATGGAATGGTAGAATGAATTTTTTGTATGTGCAAGATCCTTATTTATATAAATGTTTATGATTTCGTTACAAATGCATTTGAGATGAATTAGGGGTTAGGATAGATTTTTAGTTGGTTAGCCCAATCCTATTTCAATGGAAAATTGCAGCCCTGTTGTAATGAAGGGATGGCTGGCTTGGATGGTGACAAAGTGATAAGAGCACTCGGATGTACCTGTTCTTTATGCGGACAAGCTGCCATAGTCATGCCATGTGGATGCAGGCAAATGGCTGAACCTTGTTTAAAAGTGTAAGGAACATGACACCTAAGAGGGGATGTGAATTAGGCAACTTATAATTCTACTTCTGATTATGGCCTCTAAATTCCACCTTAGCAAAACTGTTGCAAATAAATAAACTATCTAATTGTGCAACTAAGCTTTTGCTAGTGTGTTGCTATCTCTAGCGCAAAAGATTAATGCAACCTTGGTTCTAATCCTATCAACTAAGCTACAAAAAATAAGCATGCAACCAAGGTAGCAATATAAATGTGGAAGCTAAGAGTGAGGTAGAGATGCAAACTCCCATTGATGACTCTGGTATTTTTATCGAGGTAGCAAGAAGTGTGCAAGCTTCTCCGTAGTCCTTGTTGGTGCCCCTTGCAAGGAATCTCTCACAAAGGCCAAGCTCTCAGTCATGTAGCTCCGTGCATAGCTCTAGGCCTTCCCCACGTGCAAGTGGGTCCCCATTGTGCCTCCTAGACTGCTCCTCACTGTCTTCACTATCAAGCCTCTATTCAAAAAATCATGGGCCTTGTTACCTATGTACATGGTGGTGGCCACACCACAAGTGTGATTGGTGTGGTCTCTCAACACTTACAGGCCCCACCAAGTACAACAATGGTGTGCACAAGCATCTAGTAGTAAGAGGTATGCAAACCTCACTAAACACTAGGCCTAAATGTATAGCAAGCACATAACAGGTGATCTAACTAACCTAAGAACTTTGTAAAGCACCTACGCTAATCACCAAATATTTCACTAAGAACTTTGGTCACTAAAGCAACTAAAATTGAGTCTCAACTCATATACCAATTATTTGGGCTCTCACACCTTTGGTTTGGCTAGCCATGGGGGCATTTATAAGGCCCAAGCAAATAGACCCGTGGTCCCTTTGGAGGTCATTTATGTGCACCACTAGACCAAAGTATGGGGCTTGGTCCAAACCATGCTTCCTAGGTCTAGTTCCTCCCCAACACTCACTAACATGCAACCATTTGAATTGATTGTTATGCATGCGCTAAGGCTAACATGTGGGCCACCCTCTAGATCGGATTATCAATGGTCTAGATCCTCTGGCTAGACTCATTTTAGACTCAATCACGCTCTTTTGAACCTCTCTAGGCACCTCCAGACTAAGGCACTTGATGGTCAGGTTGGTCACTGTTCACCGGGTCTAGAATTCCCTAAAACTAGGGTTAGCAACCAGACTCTAGGTCCATGTTTTGGATCCCTATTCATCAGGGTCCAAAGCTCTTGTTTTGCTCTGTTCACTTTGTTTCTTCATGGCCTTTGCATTCATTGTTGGCAGTCACTATTTCACATTTACAACTACCAATTTATATCCAAAATAGAAGGAATAAGCAAACATTCATACATATGCATATATTATTGACTTAGTTCCACTTATATTGTGAGAAAACATGTTTTGCACATCAATCTCAAAAAATAGGTGAAAATACACAAAATAATGAAGAAGCACAAAAGTAGAAAGTGTATCTCAAAATTATGCAAAGGAAAAAATGGAGAAGCCCATCTTCATGAAACATCTGGGCTGAAGCACCAATGTGGGAGGATCCTAGGCCCACCCAACAGCTGACCAGAGCAAGGCAGTGGCAAGGGGGCCCACCAGGGTGTGGACGCGCCCTAGGTGCGGCTGCACCCCTATGCCACCTGTCAGGCCCAACTTACTCTAGAGGTAATAGCATGGAGGCATGCAACATCAATTGGTAGTGGTTCCCATATTTCCTCAAGCTAAACCAACATGAAGCCACTCTATGAGAAGAGGGTGGAGCTCCCCTCCAAGGCACACACTGCATTTTGAGCCTCTACCTCACACCTCTCACTTGTACTCTTTTCATAGTTTGTTTTAGTTTGAGAGCAAGGCTAAGCTACTAGGAGAGCTTGTCTTCTTGGAAGAAGTGCTACTTGGTATGCATACTACTATGAAGAGTTCTTCCAAGTTCATGTTCTCATATCTTTCATATTTACATATGAACTAGAGTATAGTTGTCTTCATGTTATAATCATGGTATATGAACTAGCATATAGTTTGTGTGTTATGATCTAACATGTTCTACTTTATGCTTAATCATTCTGACTTGTATGATTAGAACTACAGCTAAGTTGAGGTGGTAGTTCATCATGCCTTCACGTGTGCCTAAGTCCTTTACGATTCAATCCATATCGTCAAGGACCCAGAGGAACTTGAGTAGTTTTTGCATATGCAAGCATGGTGCTTGGGTATGGAGGAATAGGTGAACGCATTTCCCTTTCCATGGTTAGACAATATGAATCTAAATCGTCACATGAGGATGCTAGCAGACTAGTACTCGATGGCCTTCCGACCCATTTTACACTTAGCCCTAGGTCTAATCATATAACTTGTATGATCACTAATTGTTCTTTGTTTCCCTTTTATCCTTGAGGTAGGCCTAGATGTGTGTCCACTATCCGTGATATACCATTTTTACCCATGTAATATGCTATGTCCATCATGCAAGTATGTCATCATATTCATACCAATTCTAGATACCTTACACCTCCCCTCCTTTAGAAAAATATAAATAACTATACCTTGGAATACTCCTAGGTGAAATGCTATAATGATAGTTTCATACGCTTAAGGATTTTGTTTGTAATCATTAAGGATTGTCATAGTTGGTGTTCCTTGGTGGCATTTCTAAGATTAACTCAATCTTAGTAATGGTGCTAGAGAATGTCAATAGGCTTTTCTAAGCGTCATTGCCCAGCGACTGTAGATCCGAGTAAGCATTATTAGCACCAATGCCGAGGGAATACTTTCCTAAGTAGTGACAGTTAGAACTAGTAATAGGCATTTCTAAGTGTCATTACGTTGCAACTGTAAACCCCTAGCTAAAGTACTGGGGTTGATGTTAGGGAACTACATTCTCTAGTAATGATGTTTAGAGATGCCGACCAAGTATTTATGGTGTCACATTAATAGTGATGGACTTAAAACCTCCTCACTTGGTCATTATGTTAATAAATGCCAACATCTATCTTGGTTCCATCCTTTGCACTGGAACTTTGCTTGATCTTTTGGGTCTTCTACTGTAACACCCCTAGTGGTACTATACTAATTAAAATCTAATTAAGTAATGACCATGCATTATCATTATGCATTAAGGCATAAGATGCATTTCATGGTTTAATTTTAGCATATTCATAGTGCATATGTCATGTTTTATTTATTTCACGAATTGATGCCACGAGCATTTCCATATTGCATGTCATGTTTAAACATGATTCATAAAATAATGACCATGTTAGGGATTAAGTTTTTTGGTGAATTTTCATATGATCAATTGTTAAGCAATTAAAATTCTATCTAAATAAAACTTTTACTAAAAAGCATGTTCTTCTTTTTGGAATTAAAGCTTGTTTTGCTTTGAAGTAAAGCACTATGCAAGTGGAGATCACTAAAATGGTGTATCAATACCCTTGGTATGTTTTCTCTGCTCTCCACATCTCAAATGGTTGGTTGGGGTTATATTTATAAGCCCCAAGTTGAAGCTAGCCATTGGGGACAGAATCCCAACATAATGCTAGTGACCAGACATGGGTCATGCCCTGATCGGACATGTCCGGTCCTACCAACCATTAGAGCACGTGCGTCGATCAAACTCAGCACCAAGTTCGGTCTCAATCGGTCCGACGTGTCCACGTCAGTGATGCTTTGAAACCTCTTTGTGTAGCAATTGGACATTGCTCATTGCATCCGGTCATCTACTGCTGTTGTGTCCAGTCATGCTGGTGAAGTTGGCCTGACAATGAACAATGAAGTTTGTGTGTCCGGTCACCCTGTCCCTCAGCATTTGGTAGCCCTATTGATGCCTGCAGTTGTCGAGCAGCTGATCAGACATGTTTGGTCCTTTAGGCTCGCGTCTGGTCACCTTTGCCAAGATTTTTCTTGGTGATCTTGCATTTAGCTTGGTTCCAAACTTTGTGCTTCGAATTTTCTTGACTTCTTGGGTCTTCTCTAGTGCTTCTATGGTCTTACTCGAGGTTTGATCATTGGATCACCACATCACCTTTGTCGAAGTGCAAGGAAGGTATGTACACCCTCAAAAGAGCAGTAGAATTAGACTTTCACCATTATTTTCACCATTATCACCATTCATTCTCCACACATGCACATCTTGATTTGACTTATTGACTTGTTCTTCTGGATCCATGGTTTTACTATGCAATAAATGTCTTGTAAGTATGTATTAGCTGTCTCCCACCTATGAGCTCCAGATATCAAAACCTTATTTGAGTAGGGTGAGAGTGAAGGCAATGCCACTATGCCTCATACCAAAAATACCACATACTTTGAGAGAAGGCATACTACATTACTGCCTTGGTAAGGATCCAGAAATACCACAAAAGAGAGACTAGAGAGAGTCATACAAGGAATCTCTGAGTTTTATTTGAAAATCTACAAAAACTCCAGAGCTATAGTTAATCGAAGAACAAGATACATGGCGCTTGACTAGACCGTTCTATCTTTTAACTGCTCAAGACACAAGTGACGGTTGCAAGCCCCATGGTGGAAGGAAAAATGAGTAAGTTTAAATCTTAATAGTTTACCCTAACCCAGAGATGAGATCTTGTTTGAACGCATGTGTACCTTTAAGGCATGAAACCACTGCAGAAACTCTTGAGTCCATCCTTGCTCAGGGACGAGCATAGGTTAAGCTTGGGGGAGCTTGTTGACGGTCCTTAATGCTCACATTTAACCGTCAACTAATCAAGGAAAAGGACCTATGTGCAACCAACATCCAAAATTAGGGTTTCATCTCACAGAATTCCACGAGTTACAGTGTTTGTCTATTTATGTAGGGGGTTATCAGGAAATATGGAGGAAAGGTCCACACATTGGGTTTACATAGAGATATTAACATGCACCAAAATTATCCAACATCTAGAATAGTCCAGAAGCCACGAGAATGAGCGGGAGGCCGAGCGGGCCCGTGGGCTGGGCGCCCGCCCTGCCCTGGTGACCAATCAGGGCAGGTCTCGCGGATCATGCTCCACCGCCTTTGTGGATCAAGGAGAACCATTCGATTAAGGTCGGTTTGATCCGACGGCCCATGTTCATTTGGAAGGGCTATATAAGCAGGCCCCCTGGCCCCTAGAGGAGATATTTCTTCTACAGAATCAAAGCTAGCGTTTCCATTATTCATCCAAGTAGAGAGGATCCCTCTAGTTCATCTAGTTCTAGTTCTAGTTCATCTAGTTCTAGTTAGTTCTATTTGTAATCTAGAGAATAGGGAGAGAGAAGAGGAGAGCGGAGGAGGAGCCGGATCTGTCGGATCTTCCTCAACATTGTACTTTTGCAGCAACTGGTTCGTTCTTCATCGTTCTCCAAGTTCTTCAATTCATAATTCCTGAGTTTTTTAATTACTTTTATTTATATTCAAGTTATTTATTGGATTCTCGCTTGCATTAGGTGCTCTAGTCTTTGAAACGCTAGAGTAGTAATTAATAGATTAGATGTGGTGTTTAGTCTTCCAATTACCTAGAATTACACCCAATCCTGCGGATTGTTGTGGTAGCCCTACGGTAGTGACAGCCCTAACGGTCGACGTATTCCACCTCGTTCGAATTGGTGTTTGTTGGACCAAAGTCAGAGCTTCCTAGCCCCCTTCTCATCTCTTTCTGTGGTTAGTGTTCTGATGTCCCGAAATAAATAATCTTTGAAGTAATTCTTGATTCTTAGATGAACTAGAGAACTCTCACGAAACTTCCTCTCTTCCGACCAAAAATAATTATATAGTTATCTTTGGGCAATCTTGAATCTTAATTAGTACACTCACGTTCCCTGTGGAAAATCGATACTCTGGAATACTCCCGGGTGAAAGCTACATCGGTATCCGTGCGCTTGCGGATTTTTCTGTTTGTGTTTAAAATACCCAACAAGCTTTCTGGCACCGTTGCCGGGGAACGGTAGCTGTGCTAGTTTCAAACCAAGTCGTCCGTGTATCCTTTTTCTTTTCCTTTTTTTTACCACACTCACCTTACCATTTTCACCATACCACATGGATTTCACTCCAAACATTAATGAGCATGGAATTTATTTCATAGCCACTTCGTTTACTCCATGCTCATATGCAACATCTTCCCAATCTATTGGTCTCTCCAACATCACCACATTTGAGATCTCCAACCCCCTCATCCTTTCTATTTATAAAAACTTTAAAAGGGCGGTTGTCGATGCATATGTTTATAATAAATATTGCAGATCTCGTTGAGTTGATATAGGTCAGCGTTGGAGGGGAAACCACTTCGCCGACATAAATTGATGGTTTCCCAAGGACAAGCTTATGTCCTAAAATAAGCACTGATCAGATCGTAACATGAGCTTTTAATTATTTGCAGCATTACCTTGTGTATTGAGCACATAAGGATAATGGTAAAAAAATCGTTTGGGTATTCTTGTCACTAACCTTTCCAGGATTAGAGCAAGAAGATCGGATGAATGACAAGCACAAGGTATGTCCAACCAATCATCATACAACATTGAATTAAATTCATCCAAACTTGAATTTTGCAAAATTCAAGCTTGGGGGAGTACTTTACATAAAAACATCCTTTGCCATGTTGCTATGTTGGTTGTCCCTACCTTTGAGACAAGCTCAATTTGTTAAATACTAATCACACTACTTCATCTCCACTTGAGTAGATCTCTATAAATGCTCTCATGCTACCTTTATTTGCTTTAGTATATGACTAGGTTTGGAGTAGTTTCATTTATCTCTTAATTAAGTATGGTGCTTAGTTTAGGAAAGATGATCTTACTTCCAAGGGATTTTAAATTAAGCATGGTGCTTAGGTTAAAATGCTCTCCTAAATCAAATTAGACATGGTGTCTAGGTTGATTTTTGAGCCGATAGTATGCTATAGTAGATATTGGATATTTTGTTCGACTAACCCCTGCAGGAAAACATTCAATATCGAGCTAGGAAGTCCTGAGATAAACTCACATTAGAGACAAAGAGAGAGAGACATGAAGGTTAACAATTTACACAAGGAAGGCATAGCTCACAAGAGATGATCCATGGAGGGTGCCACAAACACAATGCACAATCGCTAAGAAAGAAAAGCTTCCACAAGGTGATACTGTACCATCACTCTTCGAGTAAGCTAACATCTTAAGATACTTGACTATCACTTTTATAAGCTTCTCCTTGGTTCTAGCGTTCACATTAATAAAAGAGACAAACGTGTATGATTTACAACTCTAGATTAACCAACCCAATCGATTCAGTATGTTTTGTCCTACCACCTTTGTGATCCCACACTCCTAATCATATGAGCTAAAATATTGCACACGCAATCTTTGGAAGATATATGAAAAAATATAAGTATAGATAGATTATCTTTCCATTAGGTTGAGCGATCTGATCTGACAAATGTTTTAAATGCTACACTCATGATCTTATTATCCATCAACTTTGTCTTGCTCACTATGCTTAAGGTTAGAGAAGAACAAATACACTTATGGTTCTGTTGGTGTTTTCCACCAACGGGGCCCATACACTTGATCTCTGCCTTGTCTCTATGAGCAGGTATACTTCGAGCAAAATATGGAGGAGTTTTACAACTCTCAGACTCCACCAAGTGAAGAACCTAGATCTACGAGCACAAACACACTGAGCAGGATGCTACCAACGCCGCACTTCGAACTGCTGGGCAAACGAAGAACATGGGTGACACCGTATCAAGAGGTGCAGACGTCAAGGTCCACACCTAAATCAAATGATGCACCTAAAGAATGAACACGGCGAGAAGTCTTGTTCAGAAGACTTAAAACATTGAACCCTCGCCCAAAGGTAAAATCGATAGTTATCCATATTTATCCTTTCAGCATTCCCTTTTCCCCTAAATTATTTACTTTTATTAAATGGCTTGTTAGTTAATCATGCTATCTTGAAAAGAAAATAAAAATGTTAAAAATAGTAAGCCCCATGTGAGTATGCTCATGGCATAAAACCCATAAGTACATTCACTATGGTGGCGTAAAAATAAAATAAATATATTCCTGTCCTATAAAAATTAAAATATAAAAATAAATTTATGATCCTACCAAAGAGAGTAATATTTATAAGAGGAGGCTCAACATGATAAAGGCTAGATATTTATGTTAACTAGTTCCACAAAGCTTTGTTGTCTATTTGAGCTTCACAGAATTCAATGATCAAAGAAGACTAGCAGACGGAGGACATCCTAATCGTTGTCAGGGTGCTGCCGACATTCAAATACACCTCCGCCACCTGCTAGCTATATCAGAAGAAATTACGTCAAAATCCAGCTTGGGGGAGAGCACCCCCATTTATCTAGCTAAGTGTTTATATTTGCGTTTATACTTTACTCAAACAATAAAAAGATGCATAATCATAAAAACCCAAATAAAGATTTTGTGCTTATATATATCTTTGCTTAGTTTGCTAAATAAATAAATAAAGTTTGATATGAACCCTCATGATAAGCTCTCACATGGAAATGATGAATAGTTGCTCTGCCATGACTAGTTCGCAAAATTGAAATCTCTCTCAAGTTTAGGCATGACGGTTATTAATTAAGATTTGCTCTAAACCTGAACTTGTGAGAAGAGTACTTGATCTAAAGTCTAAGTCATTAACGGATATGATATAGGAAGATTAAGCTGTTGTTTATCTGTTCCTAGAGATGCTAGAATTCTAGAGAATTTTTTCTTTGAAAATCTTTAAAATGTTGCATGATGAGTTCCTGTATGATGAGAGTTTAAAATCCTACCACAGCCATATATACATGTTTATTAGACTATGAACCATACATTTACTTTTTACTGCTTATGAGCATTGAGTGTGGTCAAGCTGTGTAGACCATTAGGAGCTTCTTATGTGGTTAAAATCAAGATTCACTTGCACGTTCACTCATACATGCTGCTTCTACTCCGGAAGTACGCATCCACATACATCCACTCATTTCCATATCCAGATTCACCCAAAATTATTCTACTCCTATCTAAGAGAGAATAGCCAAAAACATTATCCTATCCCTGTTATTCCCCGTGAAATAAATGCTCGAGATATTTTGGTTACTACCACTTACTACATTATTCCAGGAGGGTGAGTGCTCTGAAAAAAAGTGAATATGAGGAAATAAAAAGGGGCAAGTGCCCGAAACCTCGAAAAAAAGAGAAAAAGTGAGACGAGAGGTAAAAATAGACAAGTGTCCGACAGTAGAATTAGGGGTACAAGATACCCACCTGAGAGAAAAGAAAAATAAAAATATAGAGCATCTCATTCCCCTCAAAAGCCTCAAGTGCAAGGAAGGTATGTACCCCCTCAAAAGAGCAGTAGAATTAGACTTTCACCATTATTTTCACCATTATCACCATTCATTCTCCACACATGCACATCTTGATTTGACTTATTGACTTGTTCTTCTCGATCCATGGTTTGACTATGCAATAAATGTCTTGTAAGTATGTATTAGCTGTCTCCCACCTATGAGCTCCAGATGTCAAAACCTTATTAGAGTAGGGTGAGAGAGAAGGCAATGCCACTATGCCTCATACCAAAAATACCACATACTTTGAGAGAAGGCATACTCCATTACTGCCTTGGTAAGGATCCAGAAATACCACAAAAGAGAGACTAGAGAGAGTCATACAAGGAATCTCTGAGTTTTATTTGAAAATCTGCAAAAACTCCAGAGCTATAGTTAATCGAAGAACAAGAGACATGGCGCTTGACTAGACCGTTCTATCTTTTAACTGCTCAAGACACAAGTGACGGTTGCAAGCCCCATGGTGGAAGGAAAAATGAGTAAGTTTAAATCTTAATAGTTTACCCTAACCCAAAGATGAGATCTTGTTTGAACGCATGTGTAGCTTTAAGGCATGAAACCACTGCAAAAACTCTTGAGTCCATCTTTGCTTAGGGACGACCATAGGTTAAGCCTGGGGGAGCTTGTTGACGGTCCTTAATGCTCACATTTAACCGTCAACTAATCATGGAAAAGGACCTATGTGCAACCAACATCCAAAATTAGGGTTTCATCTAACAGAATTCCACGAGTTTGAGTGTTTGTCTATTTCTGCAGGGGGTTATCGGGAAATATGGAGGAAAGGTCCACACGTTGGGTTTACATAGAGATATTAACATGCACCGAAATTATCCAACATCTAGAAGAGTCCAGAAGCCACAGGAATGAGCGGGAGGCCGAGCGGGCCCGGGGGCTGGGCGCCCGCCCTGCCCTGGTGACCAATCAGGGCAGGTCTCGCGGATCGTGCTCCACCGCCTTTGAGAATCAAGGAGAACCATACGATTAAGGTCGGTTTGATCCGACGGCCCACGTTCATTTGGAAGGGCTATATAAGCAGGCCCCCTGGCCCCTAGAGGAGATATCTCTTCTACAGAATAAAAGCTAGGGTTTCAATTATTCATCCAAGTAGAGAGGATCTCTCTAGTTCATCTAGTTCTAGTTCTAGTTCTAGTTTTAGTTCATCTAGTTCTAGTTAGTTCTATTTGTAATCTAGAAAATAGGGAGAGAGAAGAGGAGAGCGGAGGAGGAGCCGGATCTGTCGGATCTTCCTCAATATTGTACTTTTGCAGCAGTTGGTTCGTTCTTCATCGTTCTCCAAGTTCTTCAATTCATAATTCTTGAGTTCTTTAATTACTTTTATTTACATTCAAGTTATTTATTGGATTTCCGCTTGCATCAGGTGCTCTAGTCTTTGAAACGCTAGAGTAGTAATTAATAGATTAGACGTGGTGTTTAGTCTTCCAATTACCTAGAATTACACCTAATCCTGCGGATTGTTGTGGCAGCCCTAGGGTAGTGACAGCCCTAACGGTCGACGTATTCCACCTCGTTCGAATCGGTGTTTGTAGGACCAAAGTCAGAGCTTCCTAGCCCCCTTCTCATCTCTTTCTGTGGTTAGTGTTCTGATGTCCCGAAATAAAAAATCTTTGAAGTAATTCTTGATTCTTAGATCAACTAGAGAACTCTCAGGAAACTTCCTCTCTTCCCACCAAAAATAATTATATAGTTATCTTTGGGCGATCTTGAATCTTAATTAGTACATTCACGTTCCCTGTGGAAAATCGATACTCTAGAATACTCCAGGGTGAAAGCTACATTGGTATCCCTGCGCTTGCAGATTTTTCCATTTGCGTTTAAAATACCCAACACACTTTCAAACATATTAGTCCAATTTGGTCATGTTGATCATCAAACACCAAAATCCATAGTAAATGGGCCAATGGTCCATTTTCCTTACAAACGTCTGAGAGGCTGAGTGTAGTAGGCAGTAGCCACCGATAACTCCTAGCGAAAGGACAAGCCAATCTAAGAACTCTAAGCAAATAGCAGCAATATGAGTGGTAGTGGCGGTGGAGGCTGGGGAACACACAAATTGTCACCACCGCTGTTGGCCTAGAGCGTAGATCGATGGCCTTGGCGATGGCGACCTAGAAGTCCTAGCGCAAGGTTAGGACTGCCGGCGAGAGGTAGGCGGCTGCGGTGGCGGATGAGGAAGCAGTGTCCTAGATGAACCCTAGAAATAAAATATTGGGATTATCTAACTATACTATTGGAATTATTCATCCTAACTATACTATTGGGAAAATCTTCATCTAACTTCCCTATCCGACGGCCAGGATTCCGTCCACGGGGTTAACGGCGGCGGCCGGCCAGAGTTGAGCCTCCCCGCGGCGGCGGCATGGGAGTGCTCGCCGGAGTTCTCGGTTCTCTCGCTCCCGAGCACCAAAACGCCAAAAAAAAACCTCGGTAGAACGAGGAGCTCACCGCGGACTCACCTAGGCACTTTGCAAGGGCCGAGAGGAAGCGAGGAGCTCGCGCTGCGCGTTGGGATGGCTCGGCGTAGGCTAGATCCAAACCCGAGCTTGCATAGGGCACCTAGGGCTTGATCTCGCGGCACGGTGGAAAAACGGGGTGCGGGGCGAGTCTAGCAACCTTTATAGGGGCTCGGTGCACACGATTTGTCAAGAAATCCCAGGTATCGCGGGATCGGGTGCGTGTGCGTCCCAGTCGAGTCCGGTTCGAAACCGGGCTGGAGGAAGGGGAAAGGGGCGCGGCTGACATATGGGCTCCAGCTGTCAGTGGGCCAAGGAGAGGGGCGCGCCCACTGCTCGGCTTGGGCCGCAACGAGCTGGGCCGGGGCGGGAAGGGAAGCCAGGGGGCTGGCTGGCCGCTAGCGGGCCGAGTGCGAGGGTGAGAGGGGGGGTTCGGCTGGGGTTTTCTTTTTTTTTCTTTTCTGTTTTCTTTTCCAAAAACCTTTTCCAAATAAAATCTTGAATGCAAATAAATTCAAGCGAGAGGCAAACAATACAAAATAACATATTCTTCAGCATGAATGCATAAACAAGTTCCTAAACTTAGGATAAATTTTAATTTTGACCAAAAATATTTTATTTACTAGATTAAATGTCCACAAAAATTGCTTAAATAATTTTCATTAAATCCTATTAATTGAAAAACAAATTTTTTGGTGTTACAGCCGCCCTCGTGTGCACGCGCCTGCTCGAGATCGAGCAGGGCACCCAGCAGCGCCCTCCGTGGCTGTGCAGGCCGGCTGACCCCACGTGCGGGCCCGCATCGCCGTGGCCTTGCACCACTGCAGCGTGCTTCCGGCTGGCCAAGTCCCTCCCCTTTCCTACGTTATGCAGCAGCAGCAGCGCCATGGCCACCAGGGCAACCAAGTTCACGTCAACTGAACCAAAGGCAGAAAGACAACTTATTTAAAAGTTTGCCACTATCGTTAATCCTTAGTCATTTAGTCATTCTAACTTCGTTTCGTTCCGTTTCCATTGGGTTAGTTTCGTAACGTCGCGCTCTATCTAGTAGTGCTAACCTTTTTTCTGTCATTCAATTATGAATTTATTACTTTGAATTCATTTTGTTTAATATTTATTTAATAACTTTATAATTAAAACTCTAGGTTGTAATTCCATTTTATTGCTTTGCGAGTGTGGTGAATTGTTAGCGACGCTGTTTCCATGTCTCATGTTTTTTAATACAATTAATTTAATTAATATTTACTGAGTGTCCTTTTTAATTAATAAAAAAACAATTTAGGTTTATACTTTGGTTTTTTTATAATCTAATATTAACTTGATTAATGTTAACTTAAATATTTAATTATTATAATTCTTTTAGTTATACATAAAATATATAATTAATTTGTTTAATATTTATCTAATGTCTTTTTGGATTAAAAGTAACTTACGTTTATAATTTTGATCTTTTATAAATAAATAAATAAATGCTAACTTTATTAATATCAACTTAAATGATTCTTTATTAGTTATAACTTGTTTAGTACAAATGTGACGCATGCCAGGATTTGATTAGTTGCTCACTTGCCTTATGTTTTTCTAAAATTACAAAAGCTTAAAAGACTTAAATGATATATAATCATCTGCAATTAAATTATAACTAAAGTTTAACTCTGGCTTTTATAATTCAACATAATTTGATTAATCCAACATTAGGATGGTTCTCTGAAATGTCTATTATTTTATTTCATCAAATAAAATACAACAAGCATATAGTCTGTCTACTCCGTTATATTGCGAGTCTCGATAGTACGATAGCTCCGTTCTCGACCGTTTATGCGCTCTCATGACCTTAGCATTGATCCACATCGTTTAGTGCGCTCTTTCCAAAGCTTCTTTTTTGTTTGGTTTATGTTCTTAGTAGTTATGTTTGCTTGTTTATTTGTTTGTCTCCTAGTGTATTTGCTTGTGTTGCCATTTGGTGTGACCTTCGAGTAGAAGAAGCGTGGTTCATTAGCATTGAAGACCTAGAGTTAAGGATCGGCAAGTGCAGTAGAAGCTAAAGATTGAAAGATAGAAGCAAAGACTTCTGAGGAGTTAAACTCTAGGAAAAAGGCAAGTGCAGGCTCCCTTTGATCATTTTGCTCCTATACATTTAATATTATTTACATTCATTGCATGTGTCCAATAAATACAAACCTTAAGGAGGTGACTAGCTTTGTCTATCATTCCTTGTACACCTGGGGTTATGTATATGGGTAGACTACGAGTATAGTAGTTATGCTTAGCTGCTCCACTCACCTTATACATAAGTTTTAATAAAGAATAATCTCTACTTAACTTGATGCTTAATACGTGCTGGATAATGGTCAATGCGGTGATGGACATGTTGGATGCTTATGAGCATCGTGATGGTGGTGGTGACAGGGGGAGCGGGTACTAGTGGTTGGCCTAGATGCCGGGCGTACCTGTCTCTACCCTCTGTAAGGACTTAGTCATGGAGCGGCCACCTCAGATATACAGTGTAGCTCCAACCTATATGGTTCTGCCTTGACTAATTATCAGGACCTCCACTAGTAGGGTGTTACTTTCCGAGTAGGCATAAAGAAGTAACTTAGAAATGGATATTAAGTTGTTGGTTGATCGGTGCGCCATGGCTATGGGCACGACTGTCGAGCGCCCCGGCCAAAACATACGAGTGGCATCCTATTAGTTGGACCCTGTGAAAGGTCTCGTAGTGAAACTCTGCCTACTCACCTTGGAAGTATTTTGGGGAGTCATGACCCTGAGCAAATGGGAATCACGACTTGGAGTGAAAGTGCACACATCTGTAGAGTGTAAAACTGATATATTAGCCGTGCTCACGGTCACGAGCGGCCTAGACTCTCACATGATGACCAAATTGGATTTACATGGAACTTGGAGAAGGATACTTGGTTGAGGTTGCTACCTCATGTTTGGTAGGATTGCTATCATGTGTTCTTAATTGGGATTGCTATCCCATGACCTTAATGAGGTTGCTACCCCGAGTTACTATCTAAGGTTGCTACCTCGGTAATAATAATAATGATGATGATTAATAATATTGTTAATTTACTTCCATCTAATTAAGGGTTGGGATGCTTCACTCACTAGTAATAGGTTGTTTTAATAATAGAGTTGTAATAAAAGTTTACCAACTAAAAAGCTCACCTATAGTTAAACAGTGTCAGCTTTTCCTTTGATTAAGCCTTGCATGTCATTATACTTTCCATCTGTACTTGTGGAGTTCGACATGAACTCACCTTTGCTATCCCCCACACCCCTAGTGTGTAGTAAAATGCTACTCAGAAGAAGGACGATGATGTCATGGAGTTTTCTAGAAGCATATCAGAAGTGATTGACATACAAAGCTCCTAGTTAGCCGTCCCTGAGAAGAATGGAGCCTGAGAAAGAAGTTTAGAAACCTATTCCGCGATAGTCTAATAGTTGTAAGTATTATTATAAATATGTTTTCCGCTATATATAACATTGTTTTTGATATTTCTATTTTTTTGTTATATGTGTGGACACACATATGACGACTCTGGTCTTCTTTTAAAAAACCAGAATGGTACAAGCACCGATTCCATTTTTTACCACGTCCAGCTTATGGCGCTCTTACATGGCCATTCCTACACAGCTCATGCTATGGGCTGTACTGCAGCACTAAAAGCTATGCAATGGTATCGGGATCCATCCACCAATTTGAACATTGATACTGACCACATGAAGCTTAAGGAGGTAATGACTCACATGAATTTTAGAATAACTAATACTTGGTAAAATTCCAGTGCATTGCTGTGGGATTTTCTTTAAAATAAATCATTATATACATAGCATTACTATATGACTTGCATGTATTTTATTGTATTAGATTTAGTAAAAAATTGCTAAGCTAATAAAAAAACTAATATTTGGTTACACTATAGAGGAATTGGTGATAAAATAAATAGTGTATGTACATGACTTGTATGGTAATAGATTAAAGATTTAAAGTATTTCTGTTGACACCATTTTTGGTACGGGTCAAGATAATCAAGATGGGTCAATCGGTAGTAGGGAAGTTATTGCATTGTACTAACAGAGAGGTGCCGATGAAGATCAGCCGATGGGGGTTGTTATCGATGAAAGAGGATTGTTCGAGAAGGGATTGCCTTTTAATTTAAATTCAAAAGTGCTGACTGGTGAGATCAGAGGTGGCATTTGCCGATGGCAGTTTGAAAACTATTGCCGATAGGATACATTGCCGATGTTGATGAAGGAAGAAACGGAGACTGCTGCTGGTGAAGCCTATGATGGCAGGAAGTATGCCGATGGAGCGGGGACCAATGAAGGTTTCATCGTAGTTAAGTCAGACACAAAAGTAGATAGGTGTTATTTTTTATATTTGTTAGGATATGCCTTATGTAAGAGTCATATTTTGTCTTAGAAACAGGACCTAGTCATATTTGGTTGTGACTCTTTAGGTTGGAGTATAAATATAGGCTGAGAAGTTGCGCTTATGTTTGTACTTTTCTTGTACTAAATTAAGGCATTATTTGCTATCGGCCGAATGTACTGTCATATGCAAAGATGATGTGGTCAAATACATGCCATCAATGCCAATTTTAAGTGGTAGAATTGGCAAGTGGATTTTAGTGTTGTCAGAATTTGATCTACACTACGAATCGGCTAAGGCAGTTAAAGGGCAGATTATGGCTAATTTTGTTACTCAACGTTGCAATATAGTGGATTCTTTGGAAGTTGCTCCCTGGGCACGTCGATACCTGTGATCATGGAGCAGGCATCGACGTGGTGTTAATTTCACCCGGAGGAAGGATGTTTGAGTTTTCATTGCCAATTGTTGCTACATCGACAAATAATCAGACTGAGTATCAAGCTTTGGTGAAGGGGTTGGAATTACTTAGAGAAATATGTGCCGATGCTGTTGAGGTCTTCGGTGATTCTATACTTGTTATAAATCAATTGACTGGGATTTATGAATGCCAAAGTGAGGTTTTAATTTCGTATTATGAAAGATGTTTGCAATTATTGAAAGAGTTTAAAGATTTTCGCCAGGAGTATATTCCCTGTTTGCATAATGAGGAAGCTAATCGGCTAGCTCAGCACGCCTTAGGGTATCAGCCTATCAAAGAGGTGCTGACATCGGCAGTTCATGCCGATGATTGGTGAATAGAGATTACTGATTACTTAAGGGACCCATCTAAAAAGGTTGAAAGGTGCGTTAGGTTTCAAGCTACTAAGTATGTGCTCCTCGATGATGAGTTATATTATCACACTTTAGATGGAGTTTTGCTCAAATGTCTTAGCAATGATGAATCAAAAAGCTTGATGGGTGAAATTCATGAAGGAGTGTGTGGGGCACATCAGTCAGCTTTCATGATGAAATGGATGATTAGAAGGAACAAATATTATTGGCCAACTATTCTTGAATATTGCTTCAAATATTTTAAAGGATGCCAGGGGTGTCAAAAGTTTGGCAATGTTCAATGAGCGCCTGCATCGGCCATGAATCTGTAGCACCCGGTTTTAAGAACAAAACCAGATACACACCATATGTGAGCCCAGGAAGTCAAATCTCACATATAGCCACAAATAAGGGTAATATCAATAGTCAATGCTTAAATATAACGAACTTAGTATAAAAGATATAACCTTAGACAGCAAACAGCGGAAAGACTCTCCGTTCTTCAGGCGAAAGCTCCAAATCCACAGGGACAACTGACTGGTTGAGCACAAGCCTAAACTCTTGTCCAGACTAGCAATCTGGTACCCATCTGGGATTTTTATCCAAATAAAATGTAAAAGCGAGCGTAAGTACATATGGTACTCAGTAAGAATAACATGGGGTTCATGAGGCTCAAAGGCTAGACACTGGTTGAACTGCATGTAGCTTTCAGTTGTCATAATCTTAGCATATGAGTAGCATCAAGATGTCAAATCCCCAAAGTAAACTCATGATCAAGTAAGATGAATAAAGAATAGCATAAACCACATATTTACAATAATAACTTTAATAATTTGCCATTAGTGATCATTTATTCTGTATTGGTCTAAGGCCGCTCGTAACCGTGAGCACGGCTGATATATATGAGTTTTACACTCTGCAGAGGTTGTACACTTTCACTGTGAGTCGTGATTTATCCTTTCGCCCGTGGTGATCAGCCCCTTAGCCCACTCCCAAGGAAGACCGGCAGGGTTCACTATGAAGCCTTTCAAAGGTTCGTCTAACAAGTTAGGGCCGCTAGGTTTCGTTAGTCAGTCCGTGTGACTCACCCGCAGGAATCCACGGTCTGCTATCCCCCACTTGCGCCACAAGGGTAACCACTAACAAGCTAGAAAAGGTCCTCATACTGAGCTAAAGCCAGAGCCACGTAGGCCTCACAGTTGTACTGTATGTCCCGGATGGTCAGATACAGATAAGTCCTTATGGAGAGAAACTAGAGCACCATAAGATAGCCCAATGCTCCAGCCCTCTTTTTCCAAAGTTGCTAAAAAGTCAACCTTTAATGTTTATTGCATATTCCATTAATCAAATTACAAGATCATGGTTTAGTGGAGCGCTAGCATAAGCTACCCAATGCAAAACAATCGGTGACAAGGTATAAGATCAATACTAGGAAATCCTTAACAAGGAGACACATGCAATATGAATTGTGTGATTAAAGTTATTAGGCAACAAGGATGATCCCATGCTATACTTGCCTTGAAACTCAGATCCTTCTTTTAGTTCCAAACCTTCCACAAATTGCTCCTTGATCACCACGCAAAAGCTCACCGACTAAACTCAGTCATCACATCAACAGCAATCATCCAGAGGCAAACATACAAAGCAAACAAACTTATAATTAGAACAATACACCAACAGTTGCAAATAAAGATGAAAAGTTTATAAAACAAATCTACATCGCTCTACGATCACACAGGCATAAAGATCACGAAAATCGAAGCTATAACGAAGAAGTTATGATTTTTCTAAGATTTTCTTTAGAAAAAATAATTAATTAAATAGGATCACGAAAATAAAAAGTTGTAAACTTGTAAAGCAATGAGACTAACATGTAGATCTTGTGATTACGAATCTAACGCAATTTGAATGGATCAAATCGGAGTTAAAACAAATATTTTATGAGCAATATAAAACCAGTGGCAAACTTGTAATTTCATAAAAACGTATTTTGAATCTGAGTAGTGAGTTTATGTCTTCGAAATCGGAAAACATATTTTCAGAAGTGCGTTTTGGACTGCGGGTTATATCTTTAAAACCCCGGGGGGTTCTTTTGTAAAAGATGCGGCCGAAGGGGTACCTTTTGATTTGAGCCGTCGGATCGCGGGTGAATGGCCGAGATTAGATCGTGGGGAGGGAGAGGGAGTTCGCCGGCCGGAGTTGGGGCCGAACCTGGCGGCGCCATGGCCGGAGTTGGCCGGCGTTCGTGGTTTGAGCGGATTAGGGCACTATGAAACAAACCGATTGCACCGGGGCGTAGTGGAGCTCAAGGCGAACTCACCTAGGGCAAGGAGTAGAGCCGAGATCGACCCGAGAGTGCCCACGACGGTGGAGGGCGGACGACGGCCTCTGTGAAAGTTCGGCGAGGTCACACGGAGTGTAGAGAGCATGAAATCACAAGAGGGAAGACTCAGCGAAATCGCATGGACGGTATCAAGCTTGGCATGGAGCTTACGGAGGCAAAGCTACGGCGCTGCGGAATTCCGAGTGCAGCGCGGATCTCGGTGGCGTTCTATGGCTCGGCTGCGGCGGCTGCTCGTCCTAGAGTTGGGGTAGGGTGGTTTGGCAGAGCTGGGGCGCTATTTAAGGCCCCCTCGGCGTGCGGGGCAAGCCAACCGCGAGGATCACGCGCGTCCGTTTCCAACTCGTGATGGAGTCCGGCTTCGTCATGAGGTAGGAGACGAGTCCGACAGGTGAGCCCCACCTGTCTGTGATTCAAGGGCGTGGGACCCACTCGTCAGTGGAAAGGAGAGAGGGGGAAGGATGCTGGCGCGGGGGGGGAAGCTGGGCCGCAGTTGCCACTTGGGCCAGAGAGAAGAAGAAAAGGGGGAGGGAAAGGTTCTGGGCCTTCGGGCCGAAAATAGAGAGGGAGAGTTCTTCTTTTTTTTGTTTCCCTTTTCTTTTAAAACAAACCTATTTCAAAACATTTTCAAAACCAAGTTTGAATCTCTTTTTAATCTTTAGCCAAAACCACTCATCACAATAAATCAAATGCAGAGGCATGCGTGCTCAAACAAGATGTTAACTCCTATAGTATATTTTAATTAAATAAAAATGTTATTTTTCCTATATTTCATGGGCACAAAAATACACAATTAAAACCATTTCTCCTATTTTGGGAAATTGCAAATTTTGGGGTGTTACAGAATCCTATCATTAAACCGTGGCCGTTCTAGGGATAGGCTATTGATCTCATCGGTCAAATTTATCCACCATCGAGCAAAGGACATAAATTTATACTTGTTGCTACCGATTATTTCACTAAGTGGGTTGAAGCAATTCCTTTGAAAAAGATGACATCGGCCAACATGATTGATTTTGTAAAAGAGCATATTGTTTACCGATTTGGTATTCCTCAAACTATAACTACTGATCAGGGTACTATGTTTACATGAGGAGAGTTTGATGAGTTTGCCATCGGTATGGGGATTTAAATTTTAAATTCTTCCCCTTATTATGCTCAAGCTAATGGTTAGGCCGAAGCTTCTAATAAGGGAATTATTAAACTCATTAAACGTAAAATTGAAGAAAACCCAAGATGGTGGCATACGGTGTTAAATGAAGCTCTATGGTCATATCAGATGGCATGTCATGGTGCTACCAAGGTCTCACTTTACTACTTAGTATATGGACATGATGCAGTACTACCTTGGGATATTAAAATTGGCTCTAGGCAGGTATCTTCTCAAGATCAACTAACAACCGATGATTACGATACTCCAATGAGGGATGAGTTGGAAGACATGGTAGGTTATCGGTTAAAAGCTTTGGTTAGCATCGAAGAAAATAAAAAGAGGGTAGCCAAGTGGTATGATAAGAAAGTAAAGGTAAAAAAAATTGTTGATGGAGATCTGGTTTAGAAATTAATTCTACCGATTGGGACTAAAAGTTCAAAGTTTGGTAAATGGTCCCCTAATTGGAAAGGTCCTTATCGGATAAGTCGATCTGTTCGTGGCAACGCGTATATTCTAGAAACCCTCGAAGGGGTTGAGTTTCCTAGAGCATTAAATGGAAAATTTTTGAAGAATTATTATCCTAGTATTTGGATGGAAGCATGAAAGTGTAAATGTTGATAACAATCCTATCTGCTGGACAAAAGTTTTAACATTTCTGAGAAGTACCGATGTAACATGCTGTCGATAAAGAAATTTACACGTTTAGTAAGGATTGGATAGCCGATATCACACATAGGCGAATCTGGTTAGCTTCCTCTATCTCTTTGTTGTCTTCATCGGCAGAACCCTCCACTGGCTAGAGCTTCTTCTTCATCGCCAGGGCTTTACGGGCTTAGACATCCCTCTCCTGTTGAAGGGTTTTGATGGTATCAGGCAGTTGACTTTCTTTGTGTTTGGCACGGATCAGTGCTTCCTCGACTTCCTTATGCTCGACCAATAGAGCTTCTTTCCTTGCCAACAGTCCTGAGATCTTCTGCTTCAATTTAGCACTTGAGGTCTGCAAATTGCCGATGCTTTTATGTTTCTCATCAGCAATATGCTTCACTTGCAGCATCTCTTCCTTAAGATGAGCCTGGGCAGCCCTGTCGGCAATGCGCTGAGTAGCCTTCTGATATTGAAGCTGGCGACTTTCCAAATGAGCAGCCTAGAAGAGTGCTTCCTCAACATTGGCAGGGATTTAGCCACAGACTGTCTTCAAAATAATCTTTGCCGGGTCTGGGTCATCTACCAGTTGAGCAGTATCTTGCTCCAGCAAGCTTAATAGGCCCTCCAGTTTAGATTTAACTTCTGCCGATACTGTTCCTAATGTCAGTTTAGTTGCTTCTTCCCCTTCATCATCAGGGATGTCGATGGCGAAAGAGAAAAGGCTATCGGGAGAGTCTTGTTCCTACAGGAAGGGAGTGAATCATTCAAGAATAAGTATGAAAAGTGTAATGGCAATTCCTTTGCAAATTCATCAGCAGTAAATTGTTGGAATACAGCGACCGATGGCATACCTTGTGCAGGAGCAACGATGGTTTGCTCAGGTTCGATGGCCGATGACGTGCCTTGGTCGGGCGGGTCAATTGTCTACTCAGGTGCATCGACTGGTTCAGCTTGACTTAGAGACATTGGCTGGGGTGGTGAGGATGGTGCAGCTTTTTGCCACTTCGGTTGGGTCTTGGTGCTTGTCAGAGCTTTGCATTTGGTTTGGGCTTTTGCGGTCGCTGGCTAGGGGCATCAGCACTTGTTGGTTGAGTGTCTGGAGCTCTTGTCGATGCATCGGTTTATTGCTGCAAAACAGAGGTAAGGCATGATGTTTGATAAAGTTAAATGTGAAGCCAGAAAAGTACCTCTGAAGGTTCATCAAGGATGATGCCCCGGTTGCAGATGTAATGCCTTGGAAAGATAATGTCAGTACAGTTTGAGATTGGCATAGATTGAAGTAAATAGAATTGTTACCTTGAATGCTTTCACTTGAGTTGCAGCAGCAACCAATTGAGTGGCTTTTGGGCGCTTGGTGGTGGTTTCCCTAGGACGGGCTCCCCGATGAGTCAAAGCCGCCAAGGTAGGGGCATTGTAACCGATTGGTGAGATCGAGGACACTGGCCGTAGATCGAAAGGTCGCCCACTTTTGCTCATGACTGATACTGGGTGATCGACCTGTCAAATAAAAGAGTTAGTTGCTGATGAAGTTAAAAATAAAGAAAGGACTAAGTATTGGGAGAAAACTTACTGCGTCATCGGGGATAGTTGAAAGCCCTAGTTTGGTTTTTGGATAATTGATGAAACCCAAGTACTAACCTCTATACTAAGTGTGTGTAGACTTAATGAGGTTGGTACATGCCAAGTGATGGAGGAAGTGATGATCATGGTGATGATGATGATGACCACAAGGTGATCAAGTGCTCAACTTGGAAAATAAGAAAGAGAAAAACAAAACCCTATGGAGATCAAGGCAAAGGTATTGCTTAGGTTTTTGGTTTTAGTGATCAAGACACCATAGAGGGTGTGATCACATCTAGGATAGATAGTCGTACTATAATTCTTTGGCTAAGCGGTTATCAAGTGCCACTAGGTGTCATTGTTCATGTGCATGCATTTAGAACCTAGTGAGCTAACTTAACTCCTTCGAAGAAAATGATTGTGAAAATGCTAACACACGTGCACATGTTGGTTTACACTTTGTGGTGTTAGCACGCTTTGATAAGGAGGTGGAGTTTGAAGGGTAGAGAGAGGATGGTTTTTGAGAAAATGAAGTGCATATTTTCTATTGCGCCGATGGGAATTTCGGAGAAGTCACGGGAAACACTCACCGGACGCTAGCCCAGAAGCACCGACGTTGTGCCTATGCGTCCGCTGTGCAGGCAGCCAGGCCCGGTTAGGGTTAGGCACCGTGTAAGTGCAATCAAGCCCTATTGTGGGTATTGGTGTTAATGACAATAAAATTAGAGGACTAACAAGTTTTATCGAGTTAATGAGTAGGGGATCAAAACGATAGAAGTGATGTACAGGTTGCTGGTATTCTGAAAACATGTTTGAGCTGATCCAAACTCAAAGACGTGTTACTTCATTTTATATTCTTTATTTGAGTTTAGGAAAAGCCGTACTATAAAGGGGAATTCTAGAATTGTTGATCAACTATGCAACCAGATGCTCATCTTCTCAAAACAACTTCCTCTTTCTCAGCCAAAGCAGCACGTAAAACAGTTTTCTTCTTAACCTGCTCTAGCCAGGGTGGCCGTACTGCCCATCATGGGCGGCAGTGCCGCCCTCTTCTGACCGTTGGGACCTAGGGGAGGTATATACCTCTGGACGCTCCTCACAACGGTCATCTTGGACCTCAGACAACTTATCTCTTGCTCAGACAGACCAGAGCTCTCTCTCTCTCCTCCGTTGTTGCTCTCCATCCCTCAAGCAATCTTTGATTCCAACCATCAATCCTTGAGAGAAAAGGCAGCAAAACTCGATTGGAGAGTAGATCCACTGCTTCCAAAAGTCTAAGAGCATTTGGTTCACGTTTGGTCGGCGGTTCTAGGGTTTATTACTCTTGGAGCTTGCTCCTAGCCGGCTAGGCGTCGCCCATGAGCTTGCCCTCCTGTGTGGCAGCCTTGGGAGGTTTGTAAACTTGTTTTTGCAGCTAAGAAATTACCCCTCACTTCAAGAGTTTACTCTCTTGACTTGAGAACAAGGGTAGGGCAAGCCTTTGTGGCAAGCCTAAGCCTTTTGTGGCTTCCTCAATAACGTGGACCTAGGCAAGCCTTTGTGGTGAGCTGAACCACGGGATAAATCTCTGAGTCTTGTGTGCTTCTTGCAGATTATTTCTCAAAGTTATACTCTTCTAGGGTTTGGTAACCCGATCTAGTCTTGTGAGACTTTTCTGTGGTATCCAATCTTCGTACTGGATCTTTTCCTTGTTTTGCAGGATTGGACTCTTCTTTACGTAAGTTAACTTCCTACAAAGTTTTATCACCGTGGGTATTTTATTTGTAGGCCGGCAGTGATGCCCTAGAAGGCCGGCAGTGCCGCCCTCTGAGCTAACAGAGTTTTGAATTAATTTTTAACAGGCCTATTCACCCCCCTCTAGGCCTCTTTTACTTTCAGGAGATCCTACAAGTGGTATCAAAGCCTCATTACTTCAGATACGCTTCACCGCGTGAAGTATGGAAGTTGGAAGAGGTTCAAGATCCACACGAGAGCCAAAGGATGATGATGTGCTTGTCGAGGATGCAAGCAGTGACCGTGAGATGTCACTGTCCACAGCAGGCAATGCTACCCTCAAAGATGACAGGACCACCGATGTGGAAAGAAAGAAAGAAGAGCAAGAAGAGAAGCAAGGAGAAAAGCAAAAGAAGAACAACAAAAGCATGATGAGAAGCTGAAGAGAAAAGAAGAAAGAAAGCGCATACGCGAAGAAAGAGCAAAAAGAAGGGCTGCAAGAACAAAGCAAGAAGAAAGAAAGACGTATGATGCTTCTTCGAGTGAGCTATCTAGTAGCTCGGAAGATGGGGATGATGATGCATCGTATCACGTTTCCAAGGAACAAGAGAAGAACAAGAAAAAGACAAACAAAGACAAGGAGAGCACCAACAAGAAGAAATATTCAGCCGTATCCTTTAATTATTCTTACTTGACTAATCGTGACCGCAAGTCTTTCATTAACGTGCCCGCCAGGAAGTTGCCTCATTTCAATGGGACAAACTTTGCCAAGTGGAAGCACTTGATGAAGGCTTATCTTATCGGTCTTCACCCCAGTCTTTGGGAAATTGTGTGTAGTGGATTTCAAGCACCAGAGAACCCCGAAGAGCCAACAAATGAAGAGCTAGCTGCTGTCCACCTCAACGGACAAGCCACAAGCATTCTCCTTAGTGCTCTAGATGGAAATGAGTACAATAGAGTGATGAATGTTGATGTGGCAAAACAGATTTGGGACACCTTGCATCTTGCACATGAGGGTGTGGACAAAGTGAGAAGAGCCAAAATTGACTTATTGATGGCTAAGCTAAATAGGTTTGTGATAATTGATGGAGAAGGTCCTCAAGAGATGTTTGATAGATTGATGACCTTGGTTGGCAAAATTAGAGGGTATGGTTGTGAGGAGCTTGATGATCACAAGGTGGTGAAAATCATGTTGGAAGCATACTCACCAAGAAATGAGACCGTAGTCACCTTGATTAGGGATAAGAAAAAGTTTGAGCACTTCACACCAAATGATGTGCTTGGAAGATTGTTGACTTTTGACATGCAAAGAGAAGAAGCAAATAAAAGAAGGAAGCTCGGTGAGCTGCAAGCAAAACTAGATGGCATGAAGATTAAAGAAGTTGCTCTCAAAGCCAACAAATCAAGCAAGAAAGGAAGCTCAAACAAGATCAAGGACAGCAAGCAAACATCAACTAGTCAATCCAAAGAACCAAAACAAGTGCAAACAAGAGAGGACACAAGCTCATCTTCAAGTGAAGAAGAAGAAACACAAGGGGCTGATTTCAAGAAAATTGATGACATGGCTTTATTTATAAGGAAGTATCACAAGGGGCTGAAGCAAAATGGATATAAAGTTGTCCAAAGAAAGTTCCCAAACAAGAAAAAGAGAACTTGCTATAATTGTGGCAGCACCGAGCACTTTGTTGCCAAGTGTCCTTATGAGAAGAAGGAGAATAACTACAAGAGAGACAACATTAGAGAAGGCAAGCATGAATACAAGAAGAAAAATAAGCAATTGGGAGAAGCACACATTGGACATGAGTGGGATTCAACTAAAGAGTCAAGTGATGAGGATATGAAAGTTGCAACCTTGGCAATTCAAGGATCATCCTCAACACCGAAGCTCTTCTCCAACATGTCTGATGACGATGATCATATCTCCCCTCACATTTGTCTTATGGCAAAGGGTGAGAAGGTAAAAACTAAATCCAAATCCTCTCAAATCCCTAGTGATATATCTAGTAGTGAACTTAGTGAAAGCTCTAGTGATGATGATCTTAGTGACAATGATGAGTTCGTTCAAATAACAAGAAAGTTAGATCCTAAGACCAAAATATTCATCACTAAACTATTGGAGGATTTAGAGAGTGTGCGAGCTGAGCTGGCAACAAGAGATGATGACTTACTTGAGCAAAGAGAATATGTACATTGCTTGTAAGGAAGCTCTTGTGTTGGAGAGAAGTGAGGTGGACTCTTTGACCAAGGTCTTGACCGAGGAACAAAGAGAACATGCTCTCACAAAGAAGGCAAATATTGCAGTCAACGATAAGTATTGTGTCTTAAAGGAAAAGCACAACAAACTCGAGAGGCAATATTATCTTCTTTTGGAGAGCAACTCATAGCCCTCTAATACAAAAGGCACCTCTAATTCCTCCACTAGTCTAAAATGTGAAACTTGCCACAACATTGACAAAAATACTCATGGAGCTAACCTTATGAACATATGTGAAATGAGAAAAGAGATCTCAAGATTAAATGTTGTCATAAGTGAGAAGTGCAATAAGGTTAGTAATGGCAAGAAGAATCCATCAAAGAAAGCACAATACAAGGATGGGAGACACCCCTATATAAAGGATGGACTTGGTCTAAAGAAAGGAGCCAAGACAAATGGAAGAAGGGTAATAAATGGATATGAGTGTGTGAAATTTACTAGCAAAGGAAAAATAGGTACAGAACAGCCTGCACAGAAGGTGACACCATGGCTGCCCCGAGCAGCACTGCCAACCAAGGGCGGCAGTGCCGCCCCCCACTGGAAAGGGAAGGCCACCCATACCTCCTATGCTAGTGACAAGTCCAAGAAGCATATGTCCCAGCAGGATAAAAAGATCCAGAAACCAAGAGATACAGTCTGGGGTATATCAAGCAAGCTTAAGTATCAACCCAAGGCACAAATATTTCAACAAGGCTTGAACTCTAGTTTTGTGTTGAAAAACAATAGCAAAGGGGAGGTGATTGCCAAGTATATTGGCAAGGACAGAAATATTTATCTTCACACCTCTATTTGGGTTCCTAAGATTCTTGTGACTAACATGAGAGGCCCCAAGAATGATTGGGGACCTAAACCTAGCAACTAAACTTGTTTTGCAGGCATACTCCTCCGGTGGATCAAGTTGGGTGCTTGATAGTGGCTGCACAAATCATATGACCGGAGAAAGGAGTATGTTTTCATCATATTCCCCAACAACAAACTCCAATGACAACATTGTTTTTGGTGATAACTCAAAAGGGGAAGTGATAGGTCTTGGTAAAGTAGCTATATCACTTGATCATTCTATTTCAAATGTCTTACATGTTGATTCGTTAAGTTACAATTTGCTGTCCATTTCTCAACTATGTGAAATGGGATACAATTGTCTCTTTACGGATAAGGGTGTGGAAGTCTTCAAGAGGGAGGATGCCTCTATTGTCTTTACGGGTCGGTTGAAAAATAAACTTTACCTTGTTGACTTCAGCAAGAGTGAAACCAAGATTGAGACCTGTTTAGTGGCAAAATCCAGCATGGGTTGGCTATGGCATCGCCGACTAGCTCATGTTGGGATGAGGAATTTGGCCAAACTCTTGAAAGACAACCACATCCTTGGACTAACAAATGTTAGTTTTGAAAAAGATAGGATTTGTAGCGCTTGCCAGGCCGAAAAACAAGTAGGTGTACCTCACCCACCAAAGAGCATAATGACTACCACTCAACCCTTGGAGTTGATACACATGGATCTCTTTGTACCGGTCGCCTACCTAAGCTTTGGGGGTAACAAATATGGATTAGTAATTGTTGATGATTATTCACGTTTCACTTGGGTGTTCTTTGTTTATGACAAGTGTCAGGTACAAGACAAGGTGAAAACCTTCGTCAGACGAGCACAAAAGGAATTTGGTCTTCCTATCAAGAAAGTAAGAAGTGACAATGGGACCGAATTCAAAAACACTCAAGTTGAAGAGTTTCTTGATGATGAAGGCATCAAGCATGAATTTTCAACCACGTACACCCCACAACAAAATGGTGTGGTAGAGAGGAAGAATAGAACACTTATCGACATGGCAAGAACTATGCTTGATGAATACAAGACGTCGAATATATTTTGGTGTGAGGCCATCAACACCGCTTGCTGTTGGGTATTTTAAACGCAAACAGAAAAATCCGCAAGCGCACGAATACCGATGTAGCCTTCACCCGGGAGTATTCCAGAGTATCGATTTTCCACAGGGAACGTGAGTGTACTAATTAAGAATCAAGATCGCCCAAGGATAACTATATAATTATTTTTGGTGGGAAGAGAGGAAGTTTCCTGAGAGTTCTCTAGTTGATCTAAGAATCAAGAATTACTTCAAGATTATCTATATCGCGACATCAGAGCACTAACCACAGAAAGAGGCTAGGAAGGTCTGACTACGGTCCTACAAACACCGATCCGAACGAGGTGGAATACGTCGACCGTTAGGGCTATCACTACCCTAGGGCTACCACAACAATCCGCAGGATTGGGTGCAATTCCAGGTAATTGCAAGACTAAACACCACGTCTAATCTATTAATTACTACTCTAATGTTTTAAAGATTAGAGCACTTGATGCAAGCGAGAATCCAATAAATAACTTGAATGTAAATAAAAGTAATTAAAGAACTCAGGAATTGTGAATTGAAGAACCTAGAGAACGATGAAGAACGAACCAGTTGCTGCAAAAGTACAATGTTGAGGAAGATCTGACAGATCCGTCTCCTCCTCCTTCGCTCTCCTCTTCTCTCTCCCAATTTTCTAGATTACAACTAGAACTAACTAGAACTAGAACTAGAGGAACTAGAACTAGAACTAGATGAACTAGAACTAGAACTAGAACTAGATGAACTAGAGGTAGAACTAGAAGAACTAGAGGGATCCTCTCTACTTGGATGAAGAATTGAAACCCTAACTTTGATTCTGTAGAAGAGGTATGATCTCCAGGGGCCAGGGGGCCTTGCTTATATAGTCTTTTCAGATGAATCTGGGCCGTTGGATCAAACTGACATGGATTGAATGGTTATCCTTGATCCTTTAGGTCGGTGGAGCATGATCCCTGAGTTGTACCCTGATTGGGCAGAATAGGAGGGCGGGCGCCCTAAGGACTAGGGCGGGCGCCCTGTCCCTGAGTCCTCTCGGCCTCCGCTTCGGTCCCGTGGCTTCTGGAGTCTTCTAGATGATATAAAATTGCGCGGCACGTTAATATCTCTATATAAACCCGACGTGTGGGCCTTTCTTCTGTATTTCCTGATAACCCCTGCAGAAATAGACAAACACCAAAACTCGTGGAATTATGTCAGAGAGAACCCTAAGTCTAGGTGTTGGTTCCATTTAGATCCTTTTCCATGATTAGTTGACGGTTAAATGTGAGCACTAAGGACCGTCAACAAGCTCCCCCAAGCTTATCCTTTGCTCGTCCCTGAGCAAAGATGAACTCAAGAGTTTCTGCAGTGGTTTCATGCCTTAAAGGTACACATGCGTTCAAACAAGATCTCATCTCTGGGTTAGGGTAAACTGTTAAGATTTAAACTTACTCATTTTACCTTCCACCATGGGGCTTGTAACCGTCACTTATGTCTTGAGCAGTTAAAAGATAGAACGGTCTAATCAAGCGCCATGTCTCTTGTTCGTCGATTAACTATAGCTCTGGAGTTTTTGCAGATTTTCAAATAAAACTCAGAGATTCCTTGTATGACTCTCTCTAGTCTCTCTTTTGTGGTATTTCTGGATCCTAACCAAGACAGTAATGGTGTATGCCTTCTCTCAAAGTATGTGGTATTTTTGGTATGAGGCATAGTGGCATTGCCTTCTCTCTCATCCTACTCTAATAAGGCTTTTGATATCTGGAGCTCATAGGTGGGAGACAGCTAATACATACTTACAAGACATTTATTGCATAGTCAAACCATGGATCCAGAAGAACAAGTCAATAAGTCAAATCAAGATGTGCATGTGTGGCGAATGAATGGTGCATGCTAATGATGGTGACAACAATGGTGAATGTCTAATTCTACTTGTGCTCTTTTGAGGGGATACATACCTTTCTTACTCTTTTGAAACTTTTTGAGGAAAATAGGATGCTCTATATTTTTTTTTCTTTTCTCTCAGGTGGGTATCTTGTACCCCTAATTGTACTGTCGGACACTTGTCCATTTTTACCTCTCGTCTTACTTTTTCTTTTCTTCGAGGTTCCGGGCACTTGCCCCTTTTTTTTTCCTCGTATACTTTTTTATCCCCCTTTTTTTTATTAGAGCACTCATCTCTTAAAATAATATAGCAAGTGGTAGTAACCAAGATAACTTGAGCATTTATTTCACAGGGGAAAAACAGAAATAGGATAATGTTTTTGGCTATTCTCTCCCAGATTAGGAGTAAAATAATTTTAGGTGAATCTGGAGATGGAATTGAGTGGATGTATGTGGATGCATACTTCCGGAGTAGAAGCAGCATGTATGAGTGAACGTGCAAGTGAATCTTGATTTAACCACATGACAAGCTCCTAAGGGTCTACACAGCTTGACCACACTCAATGCTCATAAGCAGTAAAAAGTAAATGTATGGCTCAAAGTCTAGCAAGCATGTATATATGGCTGTGGTAGGAATTTAAACTCTCATCATACAGGAACTCATCATGTGTTATTTTAAAGATTTTCAAAGATAAAATTCTCCAGAATTCTAGCATCTCTAGGAACAGATAAACAGCAGCTCAACCTTCCCATATCATATCCGTTAACAACTTAGACTTTAGATCAAGTAATCTTCCCACAAGTTCAAGTTTAGAGCAAATCTTAATTAATAATAGTCAGGCCTAAACTTGAGAGAGATCTCAATTTTGAGAACTAGTCATGGCAGAGCAACTATTCATCATTTCCATGTGAGAGCTTATCATGAGGGTTCATAGCAAACTTTATTTATTTATTTATTTAGCAAACTAAGCAAAGATATATATAAAAGCACAAAATCTTTATTTGGGTTTTTATGAAAGCAAACTATGCATCTTTTTATTGTTTGAGTAAAGTATAAACGCCAATAGAACACTTAGCTGGATAAATGGGGGTGCTCTCCCCCAAGCTGGATTTTGACGCAATTTCTTCTGATGTAGCTAGCAGGTGGCGGAGGTGTATTTGAATGTTGGCAGCACCCTGACAGTGATTAGGATGTCCTCCGTCTGCTAGTCTTCTTTGATCCTTGAATTCTGTAGAGCTCAAATAGACAACAAAGCTTTGTGGAACTAGTTAAGTGTTAGCATAAATATCTAGCCTTTATCATGTTGAGCCAACTCAATAAATGTTACTCTCTTTAGTAGGATCATAATTTTATTTTTATAATTTTATTTTTATAGGACAGAAATATATTTATTTTATTTTTATGCCACCACAGTGAATGTACTTATGGGATTTATGCCATGAGCATACTCACATGGGGCTTACTATTTTTTTAATATTTTTATTTTCTTTTCAAGATAATATGAACCTGATTAACTAAGCAAACTATTTTAAATAATTAAAAGGAAAAGGATAACTATCAAGATTACCTCTTGGCAAGGCGTTCGGTGTTTTTTTAAGTCCTCCGAACGGGACTCTCCGTTTCCTCAGTCGTCCTGAGATTTGCTGGATGGCGTAGTCGGTGGTTCCGGTGGCACCTGCTCTTCGTGTATAACTATCTTCTCTCCCCACACCTGACTCGGTGCTACGGTCTCCTCAGGACAGTTCTGTTCAAGCTGTATGTCTTCAAACCTTACAACTTCTCCTTCATAGTCTGGCCATCCATCCTTGATGATTTGCCTCTTCTGGTTACGGTTGTGTCGTCTTCTTTTTGTTCTGACCTGCTTAGAGTTTTCAACTATATGGTTAGGGTCAGGAAAATAGCAGCGTACCTTCTCAGAGGGGAAGTGCATGTGGACTTCTCCGGTTCCAAGGTAGATGATTGCTTTAACAGTGCTGAGGAACAGTCTTCCAAGGATGATGGGTGGATCGTACTCGTCTTCTCCCATATCAATAACTTCAACCTTCCGAAATGTCTAATCTGCCATCTAGAGCTGAATGTATGTTGGTTGTAGGGGCATGGTTCCAAACAGGAGCTTATAGGTGGCTGCGGCCATTTTGTTGACGCCTGACCCTATGTTGCAAAGCATCTTCTGGAAGTTGTATTCATTAATGGAGCACTGGATGCTTGGCATACTTGGGTCGTCCTTCTTGGTCAGGAAAGGCGACTTGAGTCGACGATCTTGACCTCTGTGAATTGCAGTGACCATCTTAACTGATTCGGTCCACATTTGCTTGTTCCTGTTCCTCCTGTTGGTCCTCTTCCTTGGTTCATGTCAGGATTGCTCTGTGATTTGTGTAATCTTGTTCTCGAAGGAAAACGTCTCCTTCCTCCCCTTGATGTAGAAACTGATCTTGGCAGCACTAGCGTAGATGATAGCTCCTGAGGTGTTTAGGAATGGCCTCCCTAAGATGATGGGTGCCCTCTCATCAGTATCAGTCTCTATCACCACGAAGTCTGCTGGAGCGTATAAGGTGCCAACTCGTACGTAGAGGTTCTTCAATATTCCCTTTGGGAAACTTAGTGTCTGATCTGCAAGCCTGGGCATAATGTTGACGCTAGAGCCAAAGTCACAGAGTGCATCTGGGAAGTCCACCATGCCGAAGGAGATTGGGATGATGGGGCGTCCTAGATTGTCTCTCTTGACCGGCAGAAAGTCAGTAATTACTTCCACAATGGGGTTACTCCAGTAGTTACGTCCTCAAGCATCTCAGGGCAGTGATTGCCTGAGTGTCCGGTATCTCCAGTGTGTTTGTGCTCGTAGATCTAGGTTCTTCACTTGGTGGAGTCTGGGAGTTGTAAAAGTCCTTCATATTTTGCTCAAAGTGTATCTGCTCATAGAGACAAGGCAGAGATCAAGTGCATGGGCCCTGTTGGTGGAAAACACCAACAGAACCAAAAGTGTATATGTTCTCTCTAACCTTAAGCATAGTGAGCAAGACAAAGTTGATGGATAATAAGATCATGAGTGTAACATTTTAAACAATTGTCAGATCAAATCGCTCAACCTAATAGAAAGATAATCTAACTATACTTATGTTTTTATATATATCTTCCAAAGATTGAGTGTGCAACATTTTAGCTCATATGATTAGGAGTGTGGGATCACAACGGTGGAAGGACTAAACATATTGAAACGATTGGGTTGGTTAATCTAGAGTTGTAATTCATACATGTTTGTCTCTTTTATCCATGTGAATGCCAGAACCAAGGAGAAGCTTATAAAAGTGATAGTCAAGTACCTTAAGATGTTACCTTACTTGAAGAGTGATGGTACAGTATCACCTTATGGAAGCTTTCCTTTCTTAGCGGTTGTGCATCGTGTTTGTGGCACCCTCCATGGATCATCTCTTGTGAGCCATGCCTTCCTTGTGTAAATTGTTAACCTTCATGCGTCTCTCTCTTTGTCTCCAATGTGAGTTTATCTCAGGACTTTCCCAGGTCAATGTTGAAAGTTTTCCTGTAGGGGTTAGTCCAACAAAATATCCAATATCTACTATAGCATACTATCAGCTCAAAGATCAACCTAGACACCATGTCTGATTTGATTTAGGAGGGCATTTTAACCTAAGCACCATGCTTAATTTAAAACCCCTTGGAAGTAAGATCATCATTCCTAAACTAAGCACCAAGCTTAATTAAGAGATAAATGAAACTACTCCAAACCTAGACATATACTAAAGCAAATAAAGGTAGCATGAGAGCATTTATAGAGATCTACTCAAGTGGAGATGAAGTAGTGTGATTAGTATTTAACAAATTGAGCATGTCTCAAAGGTAGGGACAACCAACATAGCAACATGGCAAAGGATGTTTTTAATGTAAAGTACTCCCCCAAGCTTGAATTTTGCAAAATTCAAGTTTGGATGAATTTAATTCAATGTTGTATGATGATTGGTTGGACATACCTTGTGCTTGTCATTCATCCGATCTTCTTGCTCCAATCCTGGAAAGGTTAGTGACAAGAATACCCGAAGGAATTTTTTACAATTATCCTTATATGCTCAATACACAAGGTAATGTTGCAAATAATTAAAAGTTTATGTTATGGTCTGATCAGTGCTTATTTTAGGACGCTAAGCTTGTCCTTGGGAAACCATCAATTTATATCAGTGAAGTGGTTTCCCCTCCAACGCTGACCTATATCAAGATCAACTCAACGAGATGTGCAAAATTTATTATAGACATATGCATCGACAACCGCCCTTTTAAAGTTTTTATAAATAGAAAGGAAGAGGGGGTTGGAGATATCGAATGTGGTGATGTTGGAGAGACCAATGGATTGTGAAGATATTGCATATGAGCATGGAGTAAATGAAGTGGCTATGAAATAAATTCCATGCTCATTAATGCTTAGAGTGAAATCCATGTGGTGTGGTGAAAATGGTAAGGTGAGTGTGGTAAAAAAGGAAAAGAAAAAGGATACACGGACGACTTGGTTCGAAACTAGCACAACTACCGTTCCCCGGCAACAGCGCCACAAAGCTTGTTGGGTATTTTAAACGCAAACGGAAAAATCCGCAAGCGCACGGATACCGATGTAGCCTTCACCCGGGAGTATTCCAGAGTATCGATTTTCCACAGGGAACGTGAGTGTACTAATTAAGAATCAAGATCGCCCAAGGATAACTATATAATTATTTTTGGTGGGAAGAGAGGAAGTTTCCTGAGAGTTCTCTAGTTGATCTAAGAATCAAGAATTACTTCAAGATTATCTATATCGGGACATCAGAGCACTAACCACAGAAAGAGATGAGAAGGGGCCTAGGAAGGTCTGACTATGGTCCTACAAACACCGATCCGAACGAGGTGGAATACGTCGACCGTTAGGGCTGTCACTACCCTAGGGCTACCACAACAATCCGCAGGATTGGGTGCAATTCCAATAAATTGCAAGACTAAACACCACGTCTAATCTATTAATTACTACTCTAATGTTTCAAAGATTAGAGCACTTGATGCAAGCGGGAATCCAATAAATAACTTGAATGTAAATAAATGTAATTAAAGAACTCATGAATTGTGAATTGAAGAACCTAGAGAACGATGAAGAACGAACCAGTTGCTGCAAAAGTACAATGTTGAGGAAGATCCAACAGATCCGGCTCCTCCTCCTCCGCTCTCCTCTTCTCTCTCCCTATTTTCTAGATTACAACTAGAACTAACTAGAACTAGAACTAGAGAAACTAGAACTAGAACTAGATGAACTAGAACTAGAACTAGATGAACTAGAGGTAGAACTCGAAGAACTAGAGGGATCCTCTCTACTTGGATGAAGAATTGAAACCCTAACTTTGATTTTGTAGAAGTGGTATGATCTCCAGGGGCCAGGGGGCCTTGCTTATATAGTCTTTTCAGATGAAACTGGGCCGTCGGATCAAACTGACATTGATTGAACGGTTATCCTTGATCCTTTAGGTCGGTGGAGCATGATCCCCGAGTTGTACCCTGATTGGGCAGAATAGGAGGGCGGGCGCCCTGTCCCTGAGTCCTCTCGGCCTCCGCTTCGGTCCCGTGGCTTCTGGAGTCTTCTAGATGATAGAAAATTGCGCGGCACGTTAATATCTCTATGTAAACCCGACGTGTGGGCCTTTCTTCTGTATTTCCTCATAACCCCCTGCAGAAATAGACAAATACGAAAACTCCTGGAATTCTGTCAGATAAAACCCTAAGTCTAGGTGTTGGTTCCATTTAGATCCTTTTCGATGATTAGTTGACGGTTAAATATGAGCATTAAGGACCGTCAACACTTGCCATGCCATTAATCGCCTCTATCTACACAAGAAACTCGACTTCATATGAGCTTCTCACCGGTAACAAACCCAAAGTGTCTTACTTTAGAGTGTTTGGGTGTAAGTTCTTCATACTAAACAAAAGACCTAAAACCTCTAAGTTTGCACCTAAAGTAGATGAAGGATTTCTTCTTGGCTATGGATCAAATGAGCACGTCTATCGAGTCTTCAACAGAACTCTAGGTAGAGTTGAGGTATCGATAGATGTGACATTTGATGAATCTAATGGCTCTCAAGTGGAGCAAGTTGATCTAAGTGTTGTGGGAAAGGAAGATCCACCTTGTAAGGCAATCAAGCAAATGTCCATCGGTGACATTAGGCCACTGGAAGGACAAGTCTCAGAAGAGGAGGATCCACCAGCTGTTGCTGCACAAATTTCCGCTGACGTAGTCGACAAGGATGTGCAACACACACCTGCTGGAAATCAGCAGGGCGGCAGTGCCGCACCTAAGGGCGGCAGTGCCGCCCCCTCCACCTCAGCAGCAGATCCTCCTGCTCCTACATCACAAGTTGAAGGAATCAACCTAGAGCCCATTTTTGAACAAGAAGAAGCTGAAGATTCAGAGGAGCAAACAAACCTTGATGAGTATCCAAGACTTTGACAAACTATACAACGAGATCATCCCATCGACAACATTCTTGGAAGCATTCGAAAAGGGGTAACAACTAGATCTCATTTGGTTAACTTTTGTCAATTTTACTCGTTTGTCTCCTCTTTGGAACCACTCAAGGTAGAACAAGCACTTGGAGATCCGGATTGGGTCATGGCAATGAAGAAGAGCTTAACAACTTTGAGAGAAATCAAGTATGGACCTTGGTTGAAAGGCCAAATACCAATGTTATTGGAACAAAATGGGTCTTTCGGAACAAGCAAGATGAACATGGTGTGGTGACAAGAAACAAGGCAAGATTGGTAGCTCAAGGATTTACTCAAGTAGAGGGATTGGATTTTTAAGAAACATACGCACTGGTAGCAAGGCTTGAGGCAATTCGAATGCTCTTAGCCTTTGCTGCCCATCATGACTTCAAGTTATATCAAATGGATGTCAAAAGTGCATTTCTCAATGGTCCAATACAAGAATTGGTCTACGTTGAGCAGCCACCGGGATTTGAAGACCCCAAGTTTCCAAACCATGTGTTCAAACTCCAAAAGGCGCTCTATGGGCTGAAACAAGCACCAAGAGCATGGTATGAATGCCTTAAGGAATTCTTGCTTAAACAAGGCTTTGACATAGGGAAAGCCGATCCTACACTCTTCACTCATAAAGTTCGTAATGATATATTTGTGTGCTAAATATATGTCGATGACATAATATTTGGTAGTACAAATCATTTGTATGTTGAAGAATTTAGTAGGACCATGACAAAGAGGTTTGAGATGTCCATGATGGGTGAATTGAAGTTCTTCCTTGGATTTCAAATCAAACAAGTGAAGGAAGGAACTTTCATAAGTCAAACCAAGTACACTCATGATATGCTCAAGAAGTTTGACATGGTGAATGCAAAGCCTATCAAAACTCCCATGCGAACTAATGGACATCTTGATCTAAATGAAGAAGGGACAGCTGTGGATATCAAGGTATATCGTTCCATGATTGGCTCTCTTCTTTACTTATGTGCATCTAGGCTGGACATAATGCTTAGTGTGTGCATGTGTGCCAGATTTCAAGCCAACCCGAAAGAGTGTCACTTAGTGGCTGTTAAGAGAATTTTACGATATCTAGTTCACACACCGAACCTTGGCTTGTGGTATCCTAAGGGTTCCAAGTTCAATCTACTTGGCTATTCGGACTCTAATTATGCCGGTTGCAAAGTAGATAGAAAAAGCACTTCAGGGACATGTCAATTCCTTGGACTGTCCTTAGTGTCTTGGAGCTCTAAGAAGCAAAATTGTGTAGCCCTTTCCACTGTGGAGGCCGAGTATGTTGCAGCCGGTGCATGCTGTGCTCAACTACTTTGGATGAAGCAAACCCTTCAAGATTTCGGATGTCACTTCACCAAAATCCCATTATTGTGTGACAATGAAAGCGCCATAAAGCTTGCAAACAATCCTGTAAGTCACTCAAGAACTAAACACATAGACATCCGACATCATTTCTTGAGAGACCACGAAGCTAAAGGAGATATCGAAATTCGCCATGTGAGCACCGAAAAGCAACTAGCCGATATCTTCACTAAACCCCTCGATGAGTCAATGTTTTGTGAGCTGCGTAGTGAACTAAATATCCTTGATTCTCGTAACGTGACTTGAAATCCAGCACACATGTGTTTGTCAACCTAGCGACATAGGCAAAATCTTGAAAAATCGATTCACAAGTCTTTCAAAAACGTTTACAAAATGTCTCTTAGTATTATGATCATAGTATGTATTGTTGATTGTTTGCTGATCATAATATTTAGAGATTAACATGTCCTTATCTAAAGTAAAGAACAGGAAAAGGTTTTAGCTGTAACCCTGCAAGTTGGGCAGGGCGGCAGTGCCGCCCTTTGAATCCACAGCGGATTCGAGTCCAATTTGGTAGAGGCGCGGGGCCCATCTCCCTCTACCTTTTTTCTCTCTGGCTCCGCCCCTCCTCTTTCCTTTCTCTCTCAGTCGCGCACAACACCTCCCTTCTTCCTCTCCTCTCCTCTAGGATTAGGGCAAGGTGCAAGTGCTCATAGCCGTTATCTCCACGGTCCTTGGCGAGTTCCCAGCCTCTCCTCTCGTTGCTGGTGACTGCCCCCCCCCGCTCAAGCTTTGGGCATTGCTCTTCTTTCCTCTTCATTCAACGCGTAAGGTAAAAACCTAACCCTAACTCCTTCAATCCATGGAATGTGATGCTCTGGCTAGAGATTTGATTTTCTGAGGGAAGTATGAAGGTTTTGGGAATGTTTTGTGGAAGTAAATCGAGTTGATTTGGAAGTTCACTGTTTGGGGGAACTCGGGTAGGGCGGCAGTGCCGCCCCCAGCAGATTTAACCTGCTGACTTGAGTTCTCTCTGGCAATAGAACTCTCAAATGAATTGGATTTATTCTTACAAAGTGTTGTACAAAATATCCCATACTTACTCCACCAAGTCTCTAGTTAGGGTCTCACTTATTGTTGGATAGAACTGTGTTTCTGAAATTGTGATGTGTAGTAGAGGTTGTTGAAACAAGGATTTAATTAGAATGAGAAAGATTTGAGATGTGGTAGTGAAGCCACTGAGGGCGGCAGTGCCGCCCCTTCCAAGCTGATTCAAAATAGCTGGCTTTTCACTTCATATCCAATCTTCTTCTTCTAATTAAAACCTGTTGCAGCTATCTTTACAACATATTTAAACAGTTTCTTACCCAGTCCTATTACTTATTTGCCTAATGGATCGAGGAGATGATGCTAGAGGAAAGAGGAAAGTGTTGACGAAACAATTGGCTCGCAGAGGCAGGGGGAGGACAACTGGAGGCAGTGGTGCAGCACCTCGAGCCACTGATAGAGCAACACATGATCAATATGTGGCTGAGGAGGAAATGAATCAAAGGATTGGATACACCATTCCAATTATGCATGGCACACCAAATCACCTCATGGAGTTTGATGACAGCTATATGAGAGACAATGAGCATGAGTTTGTTCTCACAGAGCCTCATAATAATGTGAGACATGTAGTGGTTGACTATGGGAGGAGTTGGAAGGCTACTGGTGATGCCAGAGAGATTGATCCCTATGCTGCAGATAAGCTTTTGGGGGTTGATTACAGATTTTGGAATGTCTTCCACTCCAACTTCTATGCCACAGCCATCATGAAAAGCCAAGGGGCAAAATCTACAAGATGCAGTAAGTTGATTTCAATGAGCTGCAACATAGAAATGAATTTGCTACTGCCATAAAGACATGTGACAGATTTCAGTTGACTGATATCATGAGTTTCAGATATGATTGGAATAGAGAAATACTTGCACAGTTTCATGCAACATATTTCTGGAACAAGGATGAGGATGAGATCCACTGGATGACAGATGGTAGGCATTATCGCATTGATTTTGTCACCTTTTGTCGTATTCTTGGTTTTGGACAGATTCACAGATCCTTCAGTAGGATCCATGATGTGCGTCGCCTTGATCCACATGAGGTGAGCTTTATGTGGGAAGATCCTAGCAAGGCTGATGGGAGAATGACAGGGTTAAAGGCCATTTATTACACCATGAACAACCTGTTTAGAATCACTCTCAATCCTAAGGACAATGTAACTGATCTAAATGGATATATCACTAATGTGTTGTCTAGATTCCCAGATGGTGAGAGATTCAATGTAGGGAGATTTATTTGGGTTGAGTTGGCCTATGCCATGGATGATGGAAGAAGGTCGCTGCCATATGCACCTTACCTGATGTTCATGATTGAGAGGGTTTCAGGACAGAGATTCCCCAAGGACTGCTTTCATGGTATCTACAACATAAAGAAGACACATGGGGGCAAGGGTAGCAGCGGGGCAGCAGCTGGTTCACCCACTAGAGAGACTTTCTTTGCTCACAGAGATGTTCCTGAGTCCTCTAGGAGTGGCAGGAAAAAGAAGAGCAAGAAGCTGGGAATGATGAGTGAATGGATTAAGGCTATTTTCGCTACATGCACCTATGCTGCAAACACTGCTTATGAGGATCGTTTGGAGAATAGAGAGGCAGTTAGGGCAGCTAGGGAGTTGGCTGGTCTTCCCCCTCTTGCACCAGTTAGGCCTCCTCCTCAATTTCCTAACCTACCTAGTCTGTCAGACACATCTTCTGAGGATGAGCAGCCCCATGGAGATACACAGGAGCAGCACTTTGAGCAGCCTGATGGTGATGATAGTGATGATGAGAGGATCCGGGCAGCAGAGGAAGATCCATAGGTTCAGGAGACCTTGCTGCGTGTCTACTCTCGTCGCCCTCGTGACCCTTCAGAGGCAGCAGGGCCTTCTTCGTCAGCTCCACCTCGCCGTTCAGGACGCTTCACCTCGACCACTCACGTTTAGGGACGGGCTAGAGTTGACTCCGACAGCGACGACGAGTGATTTCTCTTCTTTTCTCTTCTCTTTTTGGTGCTTGACGCCAAAGGGGGAGAAAATTAGAGGGGTCAAATTAATTTTCGAGATCTAGCTGCGCTTCTTGTCTTATCTTTTGAGAGTAGTCTTTTAGCTTGTGAGAGAGAATAGTTGAAAAAACTCTACTTTATGTATTATCGCGACCTTATCTCACTATTTGCTTTGGATGTGGACATGTGTTTAAGACCAGCAGTTCTATTATTTTGTTTTAGTTCACTGTGTTGTTTCTCACTCTAGTTTCTGTTGTGTTTTTCTGATTGTTGTCTGACTATTGGGTAATAGGCCAGCAGTGCCGCCCTATGCCTCAGCAGCCAAGCAGCTTTGTTGTTTAACTGTCTGTGCTTCACGTCTTGTCTTGTGACACTTTGCACATCACCCCACAGCAGACATAGATGTAGTGGGAGGCCCTCCTACCTGAAGATGTAAGACCTTGCATCATAAAGCAAGCTCTTAGGATTCAATCCTCATTTTCATCTTCAGGGGGAGGCCCCTACATACCTAGCTCAAAAATCTTAATTTTTGTTTATATTGTTGAAAGCTATATTTAGGTTGTCATCAATCACCAAAAAGGGGGAGATTGTAAGTGCAATCAAGCCCTATTGTGGGTTTTGGTGTTAATGACAACAAAATTAGAGGACTAACAAGTTTTATCGAGTTAATGAGCAGGGGATCAAAACTATAGAAGTGATGTACAGGTTGCTGGTATTCTAAAAACATGTTTGAGCTGATCCAAACTCAAGGACGTGTTACTTCGTTTTATATTCTTTCTTTGAGTTTAGGAAAAGCCGTACTATAAAGGGGAATTCTAGAATTGTTGATCAACTATGCAACGAGATGCTCATCTTCTCAAAACAACTTCCTCATTCTCAGCCAAAGCAGAATGTAAAACAGTTTTCTTCTTAACCTGCTCTGGCCAGGGCGGCAGTGCCGCCCTTTTGACCGTTGGGACCCAGGGGAGGTATATACCTCTGGACGCTCCTCACAACGGTCATCTTGGACCTCAGACGACTTATCTCTTGCTCAAACAGACCAGAGCTCTCTCTCTCTCCTCCGTTGTTGCTCTCCATCCCTCAAGCAATCTTTGATTTCAACCATCAATCCTTGAGAGAAAAGGCAGCAAAACTCGATTGGAGAGTAGATCCACTGCGTCCAAAAGTCTAAGAGCATTTGGTCCACGTTTGGTCGGCGGTTCTAGGGTTTATTACTCTTGGAGCTTGCTCCTAGCCGGCTAGGCGTCGCCCATGAGCTTGCCCACCTGTGTGGCAGCCTTGGGAGGTTCGTAAACTAGTTTTTGTAGCTAAGAAATTACCCCTCACTTCAAGAGTTTACTCTCTTGACTTGAGAACAAGGGTAGGGCAAGCCTTTGTGGCAAGCCTAAGCCTTTTGTGGCTTCCTCAACAATGTGGACCTAGGTAAGCCTTTGTGGTGAGCTGAACCACGGGATAAATCTCTGAGTCTTGTGTGCTTCTTGCAGATTATTTCTCAAAGTTATACTCTTCTAGGGTTTGGTAACCCGATCTAGTCTTGTGAGACTTTTCTGTGGTATCTAGTCTTCGTACTGGATCTTTTCCTTGTTTTGCAGGATTGGACTCTTCTATACCTAAGTTAACTTCCTGCAAAGTTTTATCACCGTGGGTATTTTATTTGTAGGCCGGCAGTGCCGCCCTCTGAGCTATCAAAGTTTTGAATTAATTTTTAACAGGCCTATTCACCCCCCTCTAGGCCTCTTTTACTTCCAGGAGATCCTACACACCAGACGCAGTTTGGAGCGTCCGGTGGTGTGAGTCCGGTGACTTGAGCGTTTTGCAGAGCTCTCTGAGTTTAAGTCCGGTGAGCACCGGACGTAGCTTGGAGCGTCCGGTGGTGTGCGTCCGGTGACCTGCACGCTTTGCAGACCTTTCTGTGTTTAAGACCAGTGTGCACCGGACGTGTTCGATGCCAACTTGCTCAGTGTCCGGTGCACTGTGTAGACGGTCCTTAAGTACCAAATATAATCATCAAATAAATAAATAAAAGGATCCGAATACAACCAGCACCCAGACTTAGGGTTTTATCTGACAGAATTCCATGAGTTTTGTTGTTTGTCTATTTCTGCAGGGGGTTATCAGGAAATAAGGAAGAAAGGCCCACACGTCGGGTTTACATAGAGATATTAACGTGCCACGCAATTTTCTATCATCTCGAAGACTCCAGAAGCCACAGGAACGAACGGGAAGGCGAACGGGCCTGGGGGCAGGGCGCCCGCCCTGTCCCAAAGTCCAATCAGGACTCTCTTCGGGGATTACGCTCCACCGACCTAAAGGATCAAGGATAACCGTTCAATCAATGTCTGTTTGATCCGACGGCCCATATTCACTTGGAGGGACTATATAACCAGACCCCCTGGCCCCTGGAGGAGAACAAGTTCATCGTAGAGTTACCCCCTGGCCCTCGAAGGATAACCTCTCCTCTAAATAAAATTTCTTTTAGGCTTAGCATCCAATGTGAGTAGAATTAGATCTTCTAGTTTCTACTAGATTGAGAGAGATAGAGTGGAGGTGTAGATCGGAGGAAGCCTGGCCTGTCGGTGTCTACTCTGAGGTTGTACCTGCGGGATCAAGTCTCCTAACCCGAGGCTTGCTCCTAGGATTCTTCAGTAATTCGACTTCTAAATTCTAGTAAGTTCTTGTTTTATTGTTCTTTGGTTTATGAGTTTACTTTAATCTCTTCTGGTTGAGTTTAGAGTAATCATTGCTAGTGTAAACGTGGTGTTTGGGCTAGGGTACTCATAGATATCCCCTGACTAGCTGGACCGTGGTAGTAGCGGGGAACGTGACATTTTCGAGTTACCTTTGAAGCCCATATCTCGTTAGCAGGAAGGATAGGGTTTATAGGTGCGGGTTGAACATCCTTTGTGGTGTCTAGATTCCGAAAGCTTCCCCAATAGAACAGTAGATCATCCTTACCAAGGTTAGAACGAGACTACGGTTGCAGTCTTCTCTATACTTCGCTCACATCGAGAAACATTCTTTGTAGCCTAAAGGGTAGTAGCAATAGATTTGGTTAGTCAGATGCACGCTTTTTCCCAGTGGTAAAAATATAAATACGATACTCTGGATAACCTCCCAGGTGAAGTGGTCACCGATATTCGTGCACTTGCGGATCATTTCCTGATGGCGTTACCAAATGTCAACACACTGCAGGTGACTGTTAGACTCTAACACGAGAGTTTCAAAAGGCGACACATGGCTGACGTTGGAGCACCGGACGCAGGGGCTGAGCATCCAGTGAGAGAGCCAACGGCTCTATTTGTTGAGGGGTCTATAAATACATGTTTGGCTGGCTTAGGGCTCACTCTCTTGGCATTCTTGACTACTAAACATCCTTGTGAGCCTAAGCAAACACCTCCCACTCATCTCCTTCATAGATTAAACATCTTTGTGAGATTGGGAGTGATTCCAAGTGCATTTGCTTGAGTGATTGCATGTAGTGGCACTTGGGGATCGTTCTAGCTGCGGTTTTCTTGTTACTCTTGGAGGTTGCCGCCACCTAGACAGCTTGGAGCAGTGGAGGAGCTTTGGTACGAGTTGGTGATTGTTCGTGGCCATCTCTCGGTGATTCTGAGGGGTCTTGTACCTTCCCCGGCGGAGAGCCAAAAGGTAACTCTAGTAAAGTGCTCGTGTCATTGAGTTACCTCACTTGTGGGTAGGTTCTTGTGGTGTCCTAGTGAGAACAAGGTTTGTGCTACACCTCTTAGCCACCGAACCACCAAGTGTTGGTCGACACAACGAGGACGTAGCGTGCCGGCAAGCACGTGAACCTCGGGAGAAAGACGGTTTGCTGAGATAACTTTAAGTCTTGCTATTATCTTGTATTATCCTTTTATACTTTTATTCTTTTATCTTTTTATTTTTTCCATCTTTATGGATAACTCAAATTCCACACCTATTATTGAATTTTTTGCACCTTCGGAGACTGTTGACGGTCCTTAAGTACCAAATATAATCAACAAATAAACAAAGAAAAGCATCCAAATACAACCAACACCCAGACTTAGGGTTTTATCTGACAGAATTCTACGAGTTTTGGTGTTTGTCTATTTCTGCAGGGGGTTATTAGGAAATATGAATGAAAGGCCCACATGTCGGGTTTACATAGAGATATTAACGTGCCGCGCAATTTTCTATCATCTAGAAGACTCCAGAAGCCACGGGAAGGAAGCAGAGGCCAAAAGGGCCCAGAGGCAAGGCGCCCGCCCTCCTTCCTTGGGCGCCCGCCCTGACTTGGAGTCCAAACAGGACTCTCTTCGGGGATTACTCTCCACCGACCTAAAGGATCAAGGATAACCGTTCAATCAATGTCGGTTTGATCCGACGGCCCAGGTTCACTTGAGGGGACTATATAACCAGACCCCCTGGCCCCTAGAGGAGGCACCCCTTGATCATTATTCATTATTCATAGACAGAGCAAAAGCTAGGGTTTGGAGATGAGAGCTCTCCTCTCATCTCTAAACTAGAGTAGATCTAGATAGTAGCAAGATGGAGAGCGAAGGAGGATTAGAGGAGAGGCCGGCCTATCGGTTCTTCCTCCGGTTGTACTTCGCCATGATCAGGCTCTAATCAAGCTTGCTCATGGGATGACTCTGGTAATCTACTTCTAATTCATTATGCAATTACTAATCATGTATGTTCTGGTTCACAACTCTTTTGAGTACTTCTAATCTATAGGACCCTATAGGTTAGAGTTGTAGTATAGGTGTAAGCATGGTGCTTAGACCTAGATTACTTGTGGATATCCCCTGTCTAGCTGGATCGTGTGGTAGGCCGCGTAGGTGACAGTTACGTTGGTCCTCTGTAGTCCGGTTCCTCTCGTTAGCAGGACGGGTAGGGTTTATCGGCCTATGGATAAGCATCCTTTGTGGTGTAATATTATCACGTGGTTTGTCCCAGACATACACATATCCCTTTGAAGTAGAGAAACCATAGTTATCCTCTCTATTCTGCTACCATCGCCCATATATTAGATTGCTCTACTCTCTATTCCCATATTATCACTCACTGTTTAATATTGTTCTTATTCGATTCTACTATCTTTCCTAATTACACTTATCTATCTATCTTGGTTAAGTTAGAGCGTAGTTGGTTCCCCCGTTTCCCTGTGGATACGATAAAACCTTTGACTGGGTAAAAGCTATAACGGTATCCGTGTGCTTGCGGATTATCTGTGTGCGTATAAATACCATAGTACACTCTAGTGTCATGCTGGGGATGACAACCTAGTATTCAAGTGGTGTTAGCAAGTGTCAACAAGCATTTTTGGCGCCGTTGCCGGGGAGACGGTTGCTGAGTTGACTACGAACTAGCTTAATCATTTTCTAAAAATAATAAAAATAAAAAAATATTTTCCTTTTATCCTTTGCCTTATCTCTACTATTCTTTCTTCTTATCTAATCCTTGATCTCTAGTCTATCATGAATTCAAACATGTCTATCTATGAATTCCATAGACCTACGGGCACACATCTCGAACCACCAAAATCTTCAAAGCCTATCATAGCATCTAGTTTTGAGATAGACCCCGAATACATAGAATTTGTCCAAAAACAACCTTTCTTAGGAGAAGGTGAGGAAAACCCATACACACACCTAAGAGAGTTTTATTGAGTCTGTGACCTCCTTCGCATTGAAGGCATGTCCGATGAGACCCTTAAATGGAAGCTCTTTCCGTTCTCTTTAATAGGAAAAGCTAGACATTGGTATAAACTCAAAGTAGGGAGTGTTCATGGAGATTGGAAGGAGTTACATAATAGTTTTCTTTCTAAATATTTTCCAATCTCCAAAGTGGTGGAACTTCGGCGTGAGATTCTTTCTTTTAGACAACTAGAAGAAGAATCTATTGGCAAATCATGGGACCGCTTTATTAACCTTACTCTCACTCGCCCAAAGCTTTCTATTCCAAAAGAAGTTCTTCTAATTCACTTTTTTGAGGGCCTTAGTAGGAAAAGTAAGAAAACCCTTCATGCGGCCTCTAGAGGATCTTTCCACCACCTATCTGCTAGTGAAGCTTGGAATTTGATTGATTTAATGAGCGGAAAGTCTCCTAGCTTTTATATCCCTGAGAAAGAGAAAGAACCAGTTCCTAGACAAGAAGAAGAAGTTTCGATAGCCAGATCACAACCACTTCAATCCCAAACTTTAGCTATCTATCCTAAAGCATCAATACCCCAAATTTCTCCAAGGGAGGAAGGAATTCCGACCTTAAATCTTTCAGATACTGATGGTTTAGACTTCTGGTTCCATAAGAGACCTTCAAGCAGGGATAATTCAAATCCATGCAATAATGGTTCTCTTAGAGAATGTCCTGGTTCCTATTATGAAGAAGTCGAGGATGACATATCAAGTGAAGGAGAGCTAAACCATATAGAAGATTCTATCTGCTCCCCTTCCGTGTTCACAAATTCTAAATCCATCCTTGACCTTAGAGACTCCTCTTATCCCTCTCCTTTTCAGTCTCATGATGATCCTAGCAATCCATCAAGACGATCAAACCATAGGAGTCATAAAGACCATGAGGATGACATGTCAAGTAATGTCATAGAAGGAGAGCTAAGCCATATAGAAAATTCTAACACCTCCCGTTTCCTGATCACAAGTTCTAAATGGCTAGAATGTGTAGAATGGATGGATAAGGAAGAAGCCTTAATGGATTCTGACTTTGGCTCAATTTCAAATGGTGAGTTCTTGACTCCCTTTGAAGATGAGATTCATCCAACTATAGAAGAGGACATAGGTGAGACCAATCCAGGAGAAACTCCGAACATTCAGATTGGAGACGAAGATAACATTAATGAGCATGGAATTTATTTCATAGCCACTTCGATTGTTCCATGCTCATATGCAACATCTTCCCAATCTATTGGTCTCTCCAACATCACCACATTTCAGATCTCCAACCCCCTCTTCCTTTCTATTTATAAAAACTTTAAAAGGGCAGTTGTCGATGCATATGTCTATAATAAATATTGCAGATCTCATTGAGTTGATCTTGATATAGGTCAGCGTTGGAAGGGAAACCACTTCGCCGACATAAATTGATGGTTTCCCAAGGACAAGCTTGGTGTCCTAAAATAAGCACTAATCAGATCGTAACATAAGCTTTTAATTATTTGCAATATCACCTTGTGTATTGAGCATATAAGGAAAATTGTAAAAATATTCCTTCGGGTATTCTTGTCACTAACCTTTCTAGGATAGGAGCAAGAAGATCGGATGAATGACAAGCACAAGGTATGTCCAACCGATCATCATACAACATTGAATTAAATTCATCCAAACTTGAATTTTGCAAAATTCAAGCTTGGGGGAGTACTTTACATAAAAACATCATTTGCCATGTTGCTATGTTGGTTGTCCCTACCTTTGAGACATGCTCAATTTGTTAAATACTAATCACACTACTTCATCTCCACTTGAATAGATCTCTATAAATGCTGTCATGCTACCTTTGTCTATTTACTAGCAAGTGTTGGTTTGGAAGTACTCGCCATACTTCCATTGGCATTTAAATTAAGCATGGAGCTTAGGTTAGACAACCTTCCTTAATTTGATTAGACATGGAGTCTAGTTTGGTTATTGAACTAAAAACTGCTTGAGTAGATATTGGTTTATTTTGTCGAACTAAGCCCTGCAGGAAAACTTTCAATATCAATCTGGGAAGTCCTGAGATAAACTCACATTGGAGACGAAGAGAGAGACACATCAAGTTTAACAATTTACACAAGGAAGACATAGCTCATAAGAGATGATCCATGGAGGGTTCCACAAACACGATACACAACCGCTAAGAAAGAAAAGCTTCCACAAGGTGATACTGTACCATCACTCTTCAAGTAAGGTAACATCTTAAGGTACTTGACTATCACTTTTATAATCTTCTCCTTGGTTCTAGTGTTCACATGAAATAAAGAGACAAACATATATGATTTATAACTCCAAATTAACCAACCCAACTGATTCAGCATGTTTAGTCCTTTAATCTTTGTTCCTAGTACTACCTCCATGATCCTACACTCCTAATCATATGAGCTAAAATGTTGCACATTTAATCTTTGGGAAGATATAAAGGAAAAGACATATACATACATAGATTATCTTTCCATAAGGTTGAGCGATCTGATCTGACAAATGTTATAAGTGCTACACTCATGAACTTATCATCCATCAACTTTGTCTTGCTCACTATGCTTAAGGTTAGAGAAGAATAAATATACTTTTGGTTCTGTTGGTGTTTTCCACCAATAGGACCCATGCACTTGATCTCTGCCTTGTCTTTATGAGCAGGACACATTGTGAGAAACTTGGAGGATTTTTCAACTCCCAGACGATACCAAGTGAAGGACTTGGATCTACGAGCACAAACACACTGAGCAAGATACTGCCAACGTCGCACTTTGAACTGCTGGGCAAACGAAGAACATGGGTGACACTGTATCAAGAGGTGCAAACATCAAGGTCCACACCTGAATCAAATGGCGCACCCAAAGAATGAACACGGTGAGAAGTCTTGTCCAGAAGACTTAAAACATTGGATCCTTGTCGGAAGGTAAAATCGGTATTTATCCATATTTATCTTTTCTGCATTCCTTTTCCTTTTTTATTCCATCACTTGCATTAGCATATTTACTTTTCTACATTAGCATTAGAAAAGAAAACAAAAATATTTGTTTATTGCACTGCATCATAAAATTGTAAGCCCCATGTGAGTATGCTCGTGGCATAAAACCCATAAGTACATTTACTGTGGTGGCATAAAAATAAATATATTTCTGTCCTATAAAAATGAAAATATAAAAATAAGATTATGATCCTACTAAAGAGAGTAACATTTATTAAGGAGGCTCAACATGATAAAGGCTAGATATTTATGCTAACACTTAACTAGTTCCACAAAGCTTTGTTGTCTATTTGAGCTCCACAGAATTCAAGGATCAAAGAAGACTAGCAGACGGAGGACATCCTAATCGCTGTCAGGGTGCTACCGACATTCAAATACACCTTCGCCACCTGCTAGCTACATCAGAAGAAATTACGTCAAAATCCAGCTTGGGGGAGAGCACCCCCATTTATCCAGCTAAGTGTTTCTACTCGCGTTTATACTTTACTCAAATAATAAAAAGATGCATAATCATAGAAACTCAAATAAAGATTTTGTGCTTATATATATATCTTTGCTTAGTTTGCTAAATAAATAAATGAATAAAGTTTGCTATGAACCCTCATGATAAGCTCTCACATGGAAATGATGAATAGTTGCTCTGTCATGACTAGTTCTCAAAATTGAAATCTCTCTCAAGTTTAGGCATGACTGTTATGAATTAAGATTTGCTCTAAACCTGAACTTGTGGGAAGAGTACTTGATCTAAAGTCTAAGTCGTTAACGGATATTATATGGGAAGGTTGAGCTGTTGTTTATCTATTCCTAGAGATGCTAGAATTCTGGAGAATTTTATCTTTGAAAATCTTTAAAATGTTGCATGATGAGTTCCTGTATGATGAGAGTTTAAAATCCTACCACAGCCATATATACATGCTTATTAGACTATAAACCATACATTTACTGCTTATTAGCATTGAGTGTGGTCAAGCTGTGTAGACCCTTGGGAGCTTGTCAGGCGGTTAAAATCAAGATTCACTTGCACGTTCACTCATAAATGCTGCTTCTACTCCGAAAGTACGCATCTACATACATCCATTCATTTCCATCTCCAGATTCACCCAAAATTATTCTACTCCTATCCGGGAGAGAATAGCCAAAAACATTATCCTATCCCTGTTATTTCCTGTGAAATAAATGCGCTTGACATTTTGGTTACTACCACTTGCTACATTATTCTAGGAGGGTGAGTGCTCGGAAAAAAAGAGAAAAAAAATACGAGGAAATAAAAATGGGCAAGTGCCCGGAACCTCGAAGAAAAAAAAGAGTGTGACGAGAGGTAAAAATGGATAAGTGTCCGATAGTAGAATTAGAGGCACAAGATACCCACCTGAAAGAAAAAAAAAGAAAAAGAAAATATAGAGCATCTCATTCTTCTCAAAAAGCTTCAAAGTACAAGAAAGGTATGTATCCCCTCAAAAGAGCAAAAGTAGAATTAGACTTTCACCATTGTTTTAACCATCATCACCATACACCATTCATTCGCCACACATGCACATCTTGATTTGACTTATTGGCTTGTTTCTCTAGATCCATGGTTTGACTATGCAATAAATGTCTTGTAAGTATGATCAGCTGTCTCCCACCTATGAGCTCCAGATATCAAAACCTTATTAGAGTAGGGTGAGAGAGAAGGCAATGTCACTATGCCTCATACCAAAAATACCACATACCTTGAGAGAAGGCATATATCATCACTGCCTTGGTAAGGATCCAGAAATACCAAAAAAGAGAGACTAGAGAGAGTCATAAAGGAATCTCTGAGTTTTATTTGAAAATTTACAAAAACTCCAGAGCTATAGTTGATCAAAGAACAAGAGACATGGTGCTTGACTTGACCATTCTATCTTTTAACTGCTCAAGACACAAGTGACAGTTGCAAGCCCCATGGTGGAAGGTAATATGAGTAAGTTTAAGTCTTAACAATTTACCTTAACCTAGAGACGAGATCTTGTTTGAACGCATGTGTACCTTTAAAGCATAAAATCACTGCAGAAACTCTTGAGTCCATCCTTGCTCAAGGACGAGCAAGAGGTAAGCTTGGGAGAGTTGTTGACGGTCCTTAAGTACCAAATATAATCAACAAATAAACAAAGAAAAGGATCCAAATACAACCAACACCCAGACATAGGGTTTTATCTCACAGAATTCCACGAGTTTTGGTGTTTGTCTATTTCTGCAGGGGGTTATCGGGAAATATGAAGGAAAGGCCCACATATCAGGTTTACATAGAGATATTAACATGCCGCGCAATTTTCTATCATCTAGAAGACTCCAGAAGCCACGGGAAGGAAGCAGAGGCCAAAAGGGCCCAGAGGAAGGGTGCCCGCCCTCCTTCCTTGGGCGCCCGCCCTGACTTGGAGTCCAAATAGGACTCTCTTCGGGGATTACTCTCCACCGACCTAAAGGATCAAGGATAACCGTTCAATCAATGTCGGTTTGATCCGACGGCCCAGGTTCACTTGAGGGGACTATATAACCAGACCCCCTGGCCCCTAGAGGAGGCACCCCTTGATCATTATTCATTATTCATAGACAGAGCAAAAGCTAGGGTTTGGAGATGAGAGCTCTCCTCTCATCTCTAAACTAGAGTAGATCTAGATAGTAGCAAGATGGAGAGCGAAGGAGGATTAGAGGAGAGGCCGGCCTGTCGGTTCTTCCTCCGGTTGTACTTCGCCATGATTAGGCTCTAATCAAGCTTGCTCATGGGATGACTCTGGTAATCTACTTCTAATTCATTATGCAATTACTAATCATGTATGTTCTGGTTCATAACTCTTTTGAGTACTTCTAATCTATAGGACCCTATAGGTTGGAGTTGTTGTATAGGTGTAAGCGTGGTGCTTAGACCTAGATTACTTGTGGATATCCCCTGTCTAGCTGGATCGTGTGGTAGGCCACGTAGGTGACAGTTACGTTGGTCCTCTGTATTCCACCTCTCGTTAGCAGGACGGGTAGGGTTTATCGGCCTATGGATAAGCATCCTTTGTGGTCTAATATTATCACGTGGTTTGTTCCAGACATAGACATATCCCTTTGAAGTAGAGAAACCATAGTTATCCTCTCTATTCTGCTACCATCGCCCATATATTAGATTGCTCTACTCTCTATTCCCATATTATCACTCACTGTTATCTTACCTTTAATATTGTTCTTATTCGATTCTACTATCTTTCCTAATTACACTTATCTATCTATCTTGGTTAAGTTAGAGCGTAGTTGGTTCCCCCGTTTCCCTGTGGATAAGCTATAACGGTATCCGTGCGCTTGCGGATTATCTGTGTGCGTATAAATACCATAGTACACTCTAGTGCCATGCTGGGGATGACAACCTAGTATTCAAGTGGTGTTAGCAAGTGTCAACAGAGACCAGCCATAGACCATGGGAGTCAACAAGTCCTTTCTTTGCCCCTAATTATGATCTGTGTCCGGAGTTGATTGCAATAGGTCAAAACCAACCCTCGCCGAGATCCTGTCTTTTAATCAAGAAGATAATGAACTTTTAGCTACACTTAGGGAATATTTTAATCTTTCTATAAATTCTAGTTTAGACCTAGCCCTACAAGACCATGTTTTTCCTCGATATTTTCACATTGGTCTTAATCATATAACCTTTGGTAGAGTTTTTCTTTCTTTATCTGTTAGTAAAGCAAGGTATGTCTTCATCCGTGGACATCCTTCTTGCACTAGTCTTCATAAAAAAATCCTAGAGATAGAGAAGGAATCATCTCCCTGACGAGGAAAGGAAGTTTCAATAGCCGATTTCCAAACATTTCAATCCCATAATTCGGCTATCCAACCCATCCTTGAGCCTAATAATTTCTATTATGCTCTTTCTCTTGAACCTCCCGATGATCCTATGCATCTCTCTAGACATCCCATGCATAAGAGTCACCAAAACCACAAGGAGGATCGAGAAGAGCAACATCAATGGCTAGAGGGCATTAAAAATCCATGTGCTATCACCATTGAATGGATGGATAAAATAAACTTGAGAGACAATCTGAGAGGAATTTTAAGCATTCATGAAGAATCATCCTTGGAGTTTGAGAATGAGAGAAACAACAGTGAGCATGGAAGTTATTTCATAAATACCTCACCAAGTCCTTGCTCATATAAAACATCTCTCCAATCAATTGGTCTCTCCAACATCACCACATTTGAGATCTCCAACCCCCTCTTCCTTTCTATTTATAAAAACTTTAAAAGGGTGGTCGTCGATGCATATGTCTATAATAAATATTGCAGATCTCGTTGAGTTGATCTTGATTTAGGTTGGTGTTGGAGGGGAAACCACTTCACCAACATTTGATGGTTTCCCAAGGACAAGCTTAGTGTCCTAAAACAAGCACCTATCAGATCGTAACATGAACTTCTAATTATTTGCAACATTACCTTGTGTATTGAGCATATAAGGATAATTGTAAAAATATTCCTTCAGGTATTCTTGTCACTAACCTTTCCAGGATTGGAGCAAGAAGATCGGATGAATGACAAGCACAAGGTATGTCCAACCAAACATCATACAACATTGAATTAAATTGATCCAAACTTGAATTTTGCAAAATTCAAGCTTGGGGGAGTACTTTACATAAAAACATCCTTTGCCGTGTTGCTATGTGGGTTGTCCCTACCTTTGAGACATGATCAATTTGTTAAATACTAATCACACTACTTCATCTCCATTTGAGTAGATCTCTATAAATGCTCTCATACTACCTTTATTGGCTTTAGTATATGTCTAGGTTTGGAGTAGTTTCATTTATCTCTTAATTAAGCATGGTGCTTAGTTTAGGAATGATGATCTTACTTCCAAGGGATTTTAAATTAAGCATGGTGCTTAGGTTAAAATGCCCTTCTAAATCAAATTAGACATAGTGTCTAGGTTGATTTTTGAGCCGATAGTATGCTATAGTAGATATGGGATATTTTGTTGGACTAACCCCTGCAGGAAAACTTTCAATATCAACCTGGGAAGTCCTAAGATACAAACTCACGTTGGAGATAAAGGAGACACATGAAGTTTAACAATTTACACAAGAAGGACATAGCTCATTCATCATAAAGAGATGATCCATGGAAGGTGCCACAAACACGATGCACAACCGCTAAGAATGGAAAGCTTCCACAAGGTGATAATATACCATCACTCTTCAAGTAAGGTAACACCTTAAGGTACTTGACTATCACTTTTATAAGCTTCTCCTCAGTTCTAGCATACACATGAATAAAAAAGACAAACATGTATGATTTGTAGCTCCAAATTAACCAACCCAATTAATTCAACATGTTTAGTCCTTTAATCTTTGTTCTTAGTACTACCTTCATGATCCCACACTCCTAATCATATAAGCTAATATGTTGCACATTCAATCTTTGGAAGATATAAACAAAACACAAATATAGATAGATTATCTTTCCATTAGGTTGAGCCATCTGATCTGACAAATGTTTTAAATGCTACACTCATGATCCACCAACTTTGCCTTGCTCACTATGCTTAGGGTTAGAGAAGAACAAATACACTTTTGGTTCTGTTGGTGTTTTCCACCAACAGGGCCCATGCACTTGATCTCTGCCTTGTCTCTATGAACAGGTACACTTCAAATAAAACATGGAGGAGTTTTACAACTCCCAGACTCCACCAAGTGAATGACCTGGATCTATGAGCACAAACACAACTGAGCAGGATATTGCCAACACTGCACTTCGAACTACTGGGCAAACAAAGAACATGGGTGACACCGTATCAAGAGATGCAGATGTCAAGGTCCACACCTAATAAAATGATGCACCTAACGGATGAACACGGACGAAGCACCAAGTGCACAATCAAATGATACTCTTTTCGAAAGACACTCTACGACACCGAATCTGACGTCAACATAATGACCTCAGTCACTTATCAGCTCCTGCATGGAACCATGCCCCTACAACCAACATACATCTCTAGATGATTTTCAGGTCATTGACATGAGAAGAAGACGACACAACCACAACCAGAGGAGGAAAATCATCAAGGACGGATGGGCAGACTACGAAGGAGAAGTGGTAAGGTCTGAAGACATACAGCTTGAATAGAACTGTCCTGAGGAGACTGTAGCACCGAGTCAGGAAAAGAAGATAGATTACACGAAGAGGAGGCGCTGCCGGAACCACCGACTATGCCATCCAGCAAATCCTAGGACGACTGACAAAACAGAGAGTCCCATTCGGAGGACTTAAAAACACTGAACGCCTTGCCAAGAGGTAAACTTGGTAGGTATCCTTTTTCCTTTCAACCATTTAAAATAGTTTGCTTAGTTAATCAGGTTCATATCATCTCAAAAAAAAAATAAAAAATGTTAAAAATAGTAAGCCCCATGTGAGTATGCACATGGCATAAAACCCATAAGAACATTCACTGTGGTGGCATAAAAATAAAATAAATATATTGCTGTCCTATAAAAATGAAAATATAAAAATAAATTTATGATGCTACCAAAGAGTGTAACATTTATTGAGGAAGCTCAACATGATAAAGGCTAGATATTTATGCTAACACTTAACCAGTTCCACAAAGCTTTGTTGTCTATTTGAGCTCCACAGAATTCATGGATCAAAGAAGACTAGCAGACGGAGGACATCTTAATCGCTGTTAGGGTGCTGCCGACATTCAAATACACCTCCGTCACCTGCTAGCTACATCAGAAGAAATTACGTCAAAATCCAGTTCGGAGGAGAGCACCTCCATTTATCCAGCTAAGTGTTTCTACTCGCGTTTATACTTTACTCAAATAATAAAAAGATGCATAATCATAAAAAACCAAATAAATATTTTGTGTTGTTTGCTTAGTTTGCTAAATAAATAAATAAATAAAGTTTGCTATCAACCCTCATGATAAGCTCTCACATAGAAATGATAAATAGTTGCTTTGCCATGTACCTAGTTTTCAAGTTTGAGCTCTCTCTCAAGTTTAGGCATAACTGTTATAATTTAAAGCTTGCTCTAAACCTAAACTTGTGGGAAGAGTACCTGATCAAAAGTCTAAGTCGTTAACGGATATGATATGGGAAGGTTGAGCTGCTATTTATCTGTTCCTAGAGATGCTAGAATTCTGGAGAATTTTATCTTTGAAAATCTTTAAAATAACACATGATGAGTTCCTATATGATGAGAGTTTAAATTCCTACCACAGCCATATATACAGGCTTGCTAGACTTTGAGCCACACATTTACTTTTTACTGCTTATGAGCATTGAGTGTGGTCAAGCTGTGTAGACCCTTAGGAGCTTGTCATGCGGTTAAAATCAAGATTCACTTGCACGTTCACTCATACATGCTGCTTCTACTCTGGAAGTACGCATCCACATACATCCACTCAATTCCATCTCCAGATTCACCTAAAAGTATTCTACTCCTAATCTGGGAGAGAATAGCCAAAAACATTTTTGTTTTTCCCTATGAAATAAATGCTCGAGTTATCTTGGTTACTACCACTTGCATATTATTTCAGGAGATGAGTGCTCTCTAAAAAAAGAGAAAAAGAAAAAAAAATACGAGGAAATAAAAAGGATCAAGTGCCCGGAACCTCGAAAGAAAAGAAAAAGTGAGACGAGAGGTAAAAATGGACAAGTGTCCGATAGTAGAATTAGGGGTACAAGATACCCACCTGAGAGAAAAGAAAAAAATAATATAGAGCGTCTCATTCTCCTCAAAAAGCTTCAAAGTGCAAGAAAGGTATGTATCCCCTTAAAAGAGCAAAAGTAGAATTAGACTTTCACCATTGTTATCACCATCATCACCATACACCATTCACTCGCCACACATGCACATCTTGATTTGACTTATTGACTTGTTCTTCTAGATCCATAGTTTGACTATGCAATAAATGTCTTGTAAGTATGTATTATCTGTCTCCCACCTATGAGCTCCAGATATCAAAACCTTATTATAGTAGGGTGAGAGAGAAGGCATATACCATTACTGCCTTAGAAAGGATCCAGAAATACCACAAAAGAGAGATTTGAGAGAATCATATAAGGAATCTCTAAGTTTTATTTGAAAATCTGCAAAAACTCCAGATCTATAGCTGATCAAGAATAAGAGACATGGCGCTTGACTTGACCGTTCTATCTTTTAACTACTCAAGACACAAGTGACGGTTACAAGCCCCATGGAGAAAAGTAAAATGAGTAAGTTTTAAGTCTAAACAAGTTTACTCTAACTCAGAGATAAGATCTTATTTTTAAGGCATGAAACCACTTGGGGGACGAGGAATCCTTACTCAGGGACGAGCAAGAGGTAAGCTTGGGGGAGTTGTTGACGGTCCTTAAGTACCAAATATAATCATCAAATAAATAAATAAATAAAAGGATCCAAATACAACCAACACCCAGACTTAGGGTTTTATCTGACAGAATTCCATGAGTTTTGGTGTTTGTCTATTTCTGCAGGGGGTCATCAGGAAATAAGGAAGAAAGGCCCACACGTCGGGTTTACATAGAGATATTAACATGCCGCGCAATTTTCTATCATCTAGAAGACTCCAGAAGCCATGGGAACGAATGGGAAGGCAAACGGGCCCGGGGGCAGGGCGCCCGCCCTCCCCCCTAGGGCGCCCGCCCTATCCCGGAGTCCAATCAGGACTCTCTTCGGGGATTACGCTCCACCGACCTAAAGTATCAAGGATAACCGTTCAATCAATGTCGGTTTGATCCGACGGCCCATATTCACTTGGAGGGACTATATAACCAGACCCCCTGGCCCCTAGAGGAGAACAAGTTCATCATAGAGTTACCCCCTGGCCCTCGAAGGATAACCTCTCCTCTAAATAAAATTTCTTTTAGGCTTAGCATCCAATGTGAGTAGAATTAGATCTTCTAGTTTCTACTAGATTGAGAGAGATAGAGTGAAGGTGTAGATCGGAGGAAGCCTGGCCTGTCGGTGTCTACTCTGAGGTTGTACCTGCGGGATCAAGTCTCCTAACCCGAGGCTTGCTCCTAGGATTCTTCAGTAATTCGACTTATAAATTCTAGTAAGTTCTTGTTTTATTGTTCTTTGGTTTATGAGTTTACTTTAATCTCTTCCGGTTGAGTTTAGAGTAATCATTGCTAGCGTAAACGTGGTGTTTGGGCTAGGGTACTCATAGATATCCCCTGACTAGCTGGACTGGGGTAGTAGCGGAGAACGTGACATTTCCGAGTTACCTTTGAAGCCCATATCTCGTTAGCAGGAAGGATAGGGTTTATAGGTGCAGATCGAACATCCTTTGTGGTGTCTAGATTCCGTAAGCTTCCCCAATAGAACAGTAGATCATCCTTACCAAGGTTAGAATGAGACTACGGTTGCAGTCTTCTGTATACTTCGCTCACATCGAGAAACATTCTTTGTAGCCTAAAGGGTAGTAGCAATAGATTTGGTTAGTCAGATGCACACTTTTTCTCAGTGGTAAAAATATAAATACGATACTCTGGATAACCTCCCGGGTGAAGTGCTCACCGATATCTGTGCGCTTGCGGATCATTTCCTGATGGTGTTACCAAATATCAACACACTGCAGGTGACCATTAGACTTTGACACGAGAGTTTCAAAAGGCGACACATGGGTGACGTTGGAGCACCGGACGCAGGGGCTGAGCATCCGGTGCCCCCTAAAGAGCGTCCGGTGACACCGAGTTCGACCTAGTGAGAGAGCCAATGGCTCTATTTGTTGAGGGGTCTATAAATACATGTTTGGCCAGTTGGGGCTCACTCTCTTGGCATTCTTGACTACTAGACATCCTTATGAGCCTAAGCAAACACCTCCCACTCATCTCCTTCATAGATTAAACATCTTTGTGAGATTGGGAGTGATTCCAAGTGCATTTGCTTGAGTGATTGCATGTAGTGGCACTTGGGGATCGTTCTAGCTGCGGTTTTCTTGTTACTCTTGGTGGTTGCTGCCACCTAGATGGCTTGGAGCAGTGGAGGAGCTTTGGCACGAGTTGGTGATTGTTTGTGGCCATCTCTCGGTGATTGTGAGGGGTCTTGTACCTTCCCTGGCGGAGAGCCAAAAGGTAACTCTAGTAAAGTGCTCGTGTCATTGAGTTAGATCACTTGTGGGTAGGTTCTTGTGGTGTCCTAGTGAGAACAAGGTTCGTGCTACACCTCTTAGCCACCGAACCACCAAGTGTTGGTCGACACAACGGGGACGTAGCGTGCCGGCAAGCACGTGAACCTCGGGAGAAAAATTGGTGTCTCAATTGTGTTTGATTGGCATTCTCTCAGTGTTGTTTATATTGGTGATTGGTTCATCCCCTACTCGGTGGTATAATTATCTCATCCTCTCTTTTACATTCCCGCAAACTAGAGTTGCTTCCTTACTTGTATAGAAACTTTAGATAGCTTTCTAGTGTAAGTAGTGACATAGCTCTTGTGTGCCTAGTGATTGTAGCAACTAGAATTGTTGGATAGGTGGCTTGCAAACACCCCTTTAGAGCTAGAGCAAAAAGCTTTGCTTTGTTTTTTACTAACCTCTTGCTCTAGTGAGTTTGTAGATTTTTTAAATAGGCTATTCACCCCCCCTCTAGCCATATTAGGACCTTTCAATAGTGTGCTTGGGCTCGATGAGGTGCTGATATGTGTGAGCCGATGCTGCAAATAGTTGTCCTCTCCACTCTTGCCACCATGACTTGTAAGATTCGGTGATGAAGGAGGTCGGCACCCAGGTGGACAAATCGACGTCTATGATATTGGCATTAGGAGGGAGTTGAACCACCTTGTCCTAGTCAAGTCCACTGGTGATTGATTCTCTTGGCTTGATCACATCGGCATAACAGAGCCTGATCGGCAGTTGACTAAAGGCCAATTGGCGTGCTACCGCCGATGGGTTGTAAAACTCATAAGTGATGCTAGTATTCTTCCCACTACTAAATGTGTTCACTAGAATCATCCGAGGAGTAATAATAGCCATCATCAGATCATGGTCTTTGTTTAAAGCCTCATTGGCAAGGTTGAAGAGGAGAGGGAATCTAGATTCCTCGTCGATGTAGGGCATCCAGGCCCAATGCTCACAGGAAAGGCCATTGTAGAAAGTCTAGAAAAATCTGCCGATTTGGTTCTCATTGGCTTCAGTCCTAGAGAGTACTATGATTGCCTCGTCGAAATTGAGGGGCAGGCGTGTTGCCAATTCTTCATCTGCAAGCTCGTAGTTTTTGGCAATATCCCATGGAAATTGCTGAGTGAAGAAATTTCATTGTAAGCATTTGTGCATATGGGCATTCAGCCACATGTTGATAAACCAGCATGGGCCTCTCAGGTTGCTGATGGGTTCACCAAGTAAGAGCTTCTGAGTTACTTGGTGAAGGAGGTGATTGTGGGGGTATAAACCCCTATACCCTTACGGCTAGACTTGGGCCAGGAGACTTGGCCCATCACGAGACAGATTCAGGGCTTGATCCAACTGGTCGGAGTTTCGCACAAGGAAACAAGACGTGGAGATCAAGCAGGATTCTAGTCGGTTAGAATAGGAATTGATATCATGTTATCTATGACAATTGTAACCGGCTAGGATTAGTTTCCAGATCTGTAACCCTACCCTCTGAACTATGTAAAGAGAGGCAAGGGACCCCCCCTTCGACAACTCAACTCAACACAATTCAATCCACAACAATACAATCAGACGCAGGACGTAGGTATTATGCCCACACGGCGGCCGAAGCTCGATAAAAACCTTGTTCGTGTCTTGCGTCACCATCAAGTTCGTAGCTTGCGCACCTGTCTGCCGATAATCTACTACCGTGGGTATACCCCAAGGTAGACTGCCGACTAGCTTTCGTCGACAGTGGCGCGCTAGGTAGGGGGTGTGCGTACAACTTACCAGACGAGCAAGATGGTCATCATCCCAGCTTCCGCCACCGTGGCCGAGGGTCTCATGTTCACCGTCGGCCAGATCACTTGGACGACTCACGGTGGTGGCCTTACGACCACGACCTTGGAAGAAACTCAGATCCAATCTGGGGCAGCACAGGCAATGGTCCCGATCACACCAACCACGGTCGCGACGACTCCGAGGGCCCGACCTCCGCTCCCTCGCTACAAGGGAAAACGAGTCGACAACTCGGATCTTCTCCAAGCCCACGATCGCACTGATCACAAACTTCTTGAAGCCTCCAACTTGGTGGATTCGATTTCACACAAGCCTGATCAAGCATCAGCATCAATTTTTTCAACTCCCATCGACCAACTCGTGTCACCACATACGAACGACTGGGGACGTCCCTGACGATAACATCGACCACTACGGGACGGACTGTCAAGCTCAAGACAGCCTCGACAGTCCAGAACTTCCCTCATGGTCTGAGCAACGCGGCTGATCAGTTTTCACGGCATACCCAATCTCTATTCGGGAAGTTGGGCTTGTCACTAAGCCAAAACAGGCGAACAGCCCGTCACTTCGTCAATATGGTATCCATCCGCACTTTGCCGGAAGATAAGTTCGATAGCACAAATTCCAGCATAGGCTCCGTCCCTACCGAGGTTTTACACCCCGAGGATGAAGATTACGATTTAGATCTGCCGCCCTACCCCTCGGGGTTTTCACGCTTCCCAGTCTTCCCACCTCGACGAGGAGACCTGGTTCTCAATGTCAGCAACGACGAGCGAGTTGTCGACGGTGAGACCGACGAACAGAGACAGCAGCGCGAACAGCGCAACGCCGACCGAGCCCAACGACGAGCAGATGAGGAGCGGCAACTCATCCCAAACAACCTTGCTGACGCTTTTGACATGGTTGGAAATCAGCAAGTCTACAAGACACCAAGCGCTAATGTGGCCGTCGCCATGGCAAACTTAGATCGACTTCCAGATACTTCGGAATACCAGGACATCTGATCTAATATACGAGCACATCTGATCGCCGCGATGGGATAGACCGCTACTCTGCTCAAAAGGGTTCAAGTCGTCTCCTATACGGAGATTTCTTCTGACCAGACTCACCGCAGCCGAACTTCACCGCGACCCAGCGGCCATCGTCGTAGCCGTTCGCCCGTCAACGATCGCAGGAAGGACACCCCTCGCGACAACCGTGGTTGGGATCCTGGCAATTACCACGAACAGAGACGAGGGCGTGGTCAGGAGGTGAACCAAGACCGAGACCTATGACACAACATCCCTCCCAAGGATGTCCACGAGCGCATCAACAGGCGCATTACGAAACGAGCAGTACACGAAAACATGCAACACATCGAGTACGATGCAGCACATGGCCCTCCCGGCCTAAGGCAGTTCTCCTCACACCTTCGGCAAGTCATATGGCCTCGCAATTTCAAGCTTGAGAAGCTTAAAAAGTACGACGGCAAGGAGAATCCTGAAAATTGGATCTCTCTTTATGAGATCGCAGTCCGATCAGCAGCAGGAGACGAGCATGTCATGGCAAACTATTTCCCAATCGTCCTTGACCAAGCCGGCCACCAATGGCTCCTCGATCTACCCGAGGACTCTTTTGATTCCTGGGAGGAATTGTGCCAGGCATTTATCGATAACTTCATTACTACCTGCGCAGCCTGGAAATAAATACGACCTTGAGAGGATAATGGACAGGAAGAATGAGCCCCTGCGTGACTACATCCGACGCTTCTCGGATATGCGCCTCAAGATTCCGAAGATTTCCCACGACGAGGCCATATCGGCCTTCATCAAAGGCCTATGCTTCCACAAAGCATTAAGAAGCAAGCTACTGCACAAAAGGCCGACCACAGTCGCTGAGCTCCTCGCTACAGCCAAGAACTACGCCGATGCCGACGACGCAGAAAAACTCATCCGAGAAGACGTACGAGGAACCGAGCAGCCCCCCCGACGAGACGACAGCCATGGGCGTTTTGACAACCAGATTTCCCACCGCGGCGACAACCGCGACCACCGAGAAGGGTGGGACAAGCTTTGTGATAATTGTGACAATTTCAGAGGCAAGCGACCTCGTGACAACGATCACGAGGTAAACAAAGTTAAACGGCGAGACTACCAGGAAGACTACAACAAGACGCTGAAAGGACCATGCCAACTCGAACCCAAGTCCAACCACACGATGGAAGAATGTCATGTCCTTAAAAGCATCTACACACAGTGGGCCGCTCAGGGAGATGCCGCCAAGAAAAACGGGAATCAGGATAGACGCAGTGAGGAAGATGAAGACGATGACCAGGATAGGGACCCATGGCACCAATATGTCAGTCCCACTGACGTGGTACACTCCATTTTTGGAGGAAAAGTCTCCATCGAGTCAAAACGGGAAAGAAAACTCTTAAAAAGGGCTTGCCTCAATGTGGACAGCACCTATGGTTCGATCGCCGATCCTAAAATCCCTCCTTGGTCGCACCGAGAAATTTCCTTCAACGGACAGGACCAGTGGGCTGCCATCCCAGAACCAGGGCGCTTCCCGTTGATCCTAGACCCGTGCATCAACAGCGTCAGGTTCGAGCGCGTGCTCGTCGACGGGGGTAGCTCCATCGACATCCTGTTTCGCAATAGCCTCCCCGCTCTCAAGCTAACTCCGACGCAGCTGAATCCATACGACGCCCAGTTCTGGGGCATCCTGCCAGGTCAAAGCTTAGTACCCCTTGGCCAGATAACGCTGCCCGTCCAGTTTGGAATGCCAGACCACTTCCGCACAGAGTTCGTCAACTTCGTGGTCGCCGACTTCGACGGGACCTACCACGCATTTCTGGGCCGACCTTCGCTCACCAAGTTCATGGCAGTTCCGCACTACTCATACCTCGTACTCAAGATGCGAATCGAAAAGGGCGTCTTGACCGTCCGAGGCAACATCTACACAGCATACACCTGCGAAGAAGAAAGCTTCAAGATCACCGAGGCAATCGACCTCTCGATTTGCATGGCAGAAACGGTAGCACAAGCAACACAAACATCACCTGACCAGCTCAAACTACCCGAGCAGGAGACTCCAAGAAAAAGCACCAAGTCCAAGGAGCACAAGGAAGTCCAACTAGTCGATGGTAGCCTAGAGAAGATGGCCCTCATCGGGGCCAATTTGGACGCCAAATAGGATGACGCGCTCGTCAGGTTTCTAAGGGACAACGTAAGCGTTTTCGCACGGAAACCTGCGGACATGCCCGGCGTCCCATGAAGCCTGATCGAGCACTCCTTGAACGAGACTCGAAGACCGCAAGACCTATCAAGCAGAAGATACGACGGCTCGCTCGTGACAAAAAGGAGGCTATTAGGACAGAGATTACACCGCTTTTAGCAGCCGGTTTATTAAAGATGTGTATCACCCCGATTGGCTCACCAATCCGGTCCTTGTAAGAAAAAAGAATAATGAATGGAGAATGTGCGTTGATTACACTGATCTTAATAAACACTGTCCTAAAGATCCTTTCGGTCTTCCCCGCATAGATGAAGTGGTCGACTCCATGGCCGGATGCGAACTACTTTCTTTTCTCGATTGCTACTATGGTTATCGCCAGATCTTGTTAAAAGAAGACGATCAGATTAAAACCTCCTTCATCACTCCCTTCGGTGCATATTGCTATACCACCATGTCCTTCGGACTAAAAAACACCGGAGCCACCTATCAACGTGCCATTCAGCAGTGCCTCCACGACGAGATACGTGACGACCTTGTCAAAGCTTACGTCCACAACCTTGTTGTCAAAACCAGGAACGCCAGCACCCTGATCGACAACTTAGACCATACATTTAAAGCACTAAATAAGTACAAATGGAAGCTTAAACCTAAAAATGCATCTTTGGGGTCCCCTCCGGTATACTGCTCGGCAACGTCGTCAGCCGCGATGCCATACGACCAAACCCTTCAAAAGTCAAGGCGGTGCTCGACATGCGACCTCCCAGAAACGTCAAAGACGTTCAAAAGCTCACGGGATGCATGGCCGCTCTCAGCCGTTTTATTTCTAGGCTGGGAGAAAAAGGGCTTCCTTTCTTTAAGCTACTAAAGGCATCTGAGAAATTCTCCTGGACAGAAGAGGCCAACGTCGCATTCGCCCAGCTCAAAACTTTCCTCACCTCACCACCCGTCCTCACTGCGCCCCAACCTAACGAGGACATGTTCCTCTATATAGCAGCAACTAATCGGGTCGTCTCTACGGTGCTCGTAGTAGAGCGGGATGAGCCAGGCCATGTCTACAAAGTCCAGAGACCAGTATACTTCATAAGCGAAGTCCTAAACAAATCCAAGACTAGGTATCCCCAGATACAAAAATTAATCTACGCCATCTTAATCACCTCAAGGAAGCTGAAACACTACTTCGACGGCCATCGCATTTTAGTTACTACGAGTTTTCTGTTGGGGGACATCTTGCGCAACAAGGATGCTAACGGTAGAATTGTAAAGTGGGCCATGGAACTATGCCCATTTTCTTTGGGTTTCTAGAGTTGCACAACTATCAAGTCTCAAGCCCTGGTCGACTTCATTGCGGAATGGAGGGACCTCAACGCACCACCCTCTCCAGATGTCTTCGATCACTGGTCAATGTTCTTCGACGGGTCCTTAAATATCAATGGAGCTGGTGCCTTAATCTTTTTCATTTCACCAAACAAGGACAAACTATGTTATGTCCTTAGGATCCTCTTCCCAGCATCCAACAATGTCGCTGAATACGACGCATGCCTGCATGGCATCCGGTTGGCCCTCGAGCTGAGAGTCAAGCGCCTTTACGTCTACGGCGACTCTGCTCTGGTCATCAACTAGTTAAATAAGGAATGGGACACGACTCATGAGAAGATGGACCTGTACTGCAAAGAAATCCGGATGTGGGAATCAAATTTTTACAGCATAGAATACATACACGTGGTCCGAGATAAGAATCAAGCAGCAGATGCACTATCAAAGATAGGATCATCCCGAGCCTAGATTCCGCAAGGTGTTTTTGTCCAGGACATTCACACACCAAGCGTCGGAACGGACTTGGTCGACAAGCTGCCTAACGAGACACTGCTCGTAGGAGACGCCACTACGGCAGCCAGTGGCAACGACTGGCGCACTACTTTAGTTAAGTACCTTTCGGACGGTTCGGGCCTTCAAGACAAGACGGAGACTGAACGCCTTATCTGGCGCTCCAAAAATTATATACTGGTCGACGGTAGACTTATGCGCAAAAACGTAAACTCAGAAGTCTTGTTGAAATGCATAATGCAAGACGATGACATCAAGGTGCTAGATGTCACATACGCTGGGTCCTGTGGCAACCACGCCGCCTCTAGAACTCTGGTCGGAAAGGCTTTTCGAGCAGGTTTTTACTGGCCAACTGCAGTCGCCGACGCTGAGAAACTGGTCCGGCATTGCGAAGGGTGCCAGCTCTTCGCCAAACGGACTCACATACCTGCTCATGAGATCCAGACGATTTCGTCGTCTTGGCCATTCGCCTGTTGGGGTCTTGACATGATCGGGCCATTCAAACCATCCCTCGGCAATTTCAAATTCGTGTTCGTGCTATTGACAAGTTCTCTAAGTGGATCGAGTACATGCCGCTAGTCAAAGCAACTTCTGAGAAGACTGTAGAATTCCTCAATCGAATCATACATAGATTCGGGTTTCCCAACAGCATAATCACCGACCTAGGCACTCAGTTCACCGGCACTACATTCTGGGACTTCTGTGATGACAGAGGCATAGTCATAAAATACATGTCGGTAGCCCATCCTCGGGCCAACGGTCAAGTTGAGTGAGCCAATGGAATGATTATCGATGCACTAAAAAAGAGGTTGTACACGGAAAATGACAGGGCGCTAGGGCGATGGATGAAAGAATTACCAGTAGTGGTCTGGGGTCTCCGAACACAGCCTAGTCGGAACATGGGTGTACCCACTATTTTATGGTTTATGGGGCTGAGGCAGTACTCCCCTCCAACGTAGGCTTCGGATCCCCAAGAGTCAAGCATTTTGACTTGTCTTCAGCAGACCACACCAGAGAACTTGAAATCAACTGCACAGAAGAGAGACGTTTAGCCTCTTGCCTTCGAACAGCAAAGTATCTCGAGACCATAAGACGATACTACAACAGGAACGTCAAGGATCGCTCCTTCGTGGTCGGTGATCTGGTACTCAAATGGAAAACAAGCCACGAGGGAATGCACAAATTATCTACACCCTAGGAGGGACCTTTTATGGTCGCCGAAGTTACACACCCTACATCTTATAGGCTAGCATACCCAGATGGAACAAGCCTGCCCAACTCCTGGCACATAGACAAATTACGGCGTTTCTATCCCTAAGTTTCAGTACATTTTACTTGTCCCTCTTTTTTGATGAATAATATAAAGTTTATCTTCTTTGTTATATACTTTTTCATATGCAGAATGCTTGACAAGTGCGACAATAACTTTCCTTGACAAGCTACTCAAGGGCACTCGACATGATTCAGTGATACACCACTCAAACAACTTTATTTACAGCGCTCAAAACCATGGTCCTAAAATTTCAGACTTTATTGCAAACTTTATATACAAAGTTTACAGCGAACACCTCTCTGGGCGGCTTCTAGTATATTACTACAGACAAATCTATGAACCTATTGCTCGGGTTGCTTGCCCGCACGGGTTTCTTGTCCCGCCGAAGGGGTCGGGGCCACCGGCGCCTGGCTGGTCGAGACCGCAGGCATCGACCACCCATCTCCCGCAATCGACGCTCCCGACAACTCCTTGACCGACCTGTCTGACCCTGGCTGATCGGGGGGGTTGACGTCCCGTACAGGATTATGTTGCCAATCACCATCGACGACAGGTCGAGCAGGCCGATGCGAAGGTCATCTGCCTCCTTCGGACCAACCTCCTTTTGGTACCCCCTCTCTAGCCAGGACAGATCAACCAGGGGGTAGTGAGCGCGTACCATGTTGAGGACGTGTGCTCCGGCAAACTCCCCGGCATCCTAGATGAACTGCTGAAGCCAGCCCCATGCTTGTTGCGCCTTCTCAACCGGGGTCAGCTTCGGTGCACGGGGCTGGTCCTCGGGGAGCTCGGGGCTGATCAGATCTAGCACTGGAGCGACGCCCTTCTAGAGCTTGATGCAGTTTGACTTCCAGGAGTCTCGTTCTTTGACCAGCTCCTCAAGGTGCTTCTTAGTGTTAGCCTTAAGCACTATGACAAAATTTTGATGAAAAACGAATGAATACAGTCAACACCACGCTATGGCAGTACAAACTTCGTGGTCGGAAAGGCCAAAGCAGATCTTACAGGTCACCTCCCGATTCCTGGTCTTGAGCTCCTCGCTGACCGTGTGCTCGCCTTCTAGCGCACGGGCACACTCCTAGCTGAGCTGGTCTCTCTCCTTTTGGAGGCGCTCGATCTCCTCCTCCAGATCTAAAGTGATAATTGTCCGTTATAAAAAGCGACAACATAGTTAACTACAACTATTCGGAAATCCGTCTTACTCTTCTTTTCACGGTCCTTATCGGCTAGTCGCTGAGTCAGGTCCAGTAGGTGCTCTTCCTGAGCTGCCTTCTCGGCCGCCTCCCTTTCGGCCTCTAACCGAAGGCGGTCCACCTCCCCGGTCAGGACCTTGTTCTCGGCGACCACACCCTTAATTTGGTCGAAGCACCTTTTTCGGTACTTCGCCGTTTTCATTGTGTCCTGCGGGAATCAAACGTACCACAGTGAACAAATCATGATATATATATATACTCAAGCAAAGTATAAGACCACTCACCTTAACTTCATTAACAAGCCGCTTAGGAGCGCGCTCCACCCTCACCACCTCTTCGGTCTCGGCGATCTCCTCGTGGCCGGCCCAGTGGTCCCCACGCTGGCGCCATACGTAAATGTGTTGGCGACCATCATGGGGATGCCCCTAGATTTCCTCCACTTCGTCATCGGAGGCCGCTTGAGCCTCCTCGCCTTCTGTGCTGCCCCCAGCCACGGCAACAGGTATCATAGGACCCTTACCTGCGTGGGAATCACTGCTGGAGTCGGAGATGGGGCCTTGCTTTCTTCAACCGGAGCAGGGGATGGGACTTTGTGTCCCTCCTCCGCCACGTTGCTCGGGGGAGGAGTCCCCGCGGTGGCATCCTCCCTTGCTGGGGTGCTCGCTCTGGCCCTGCCGCGGGCAGGATCCTCGTCGGCCACCTCCGTCGTAGTAGCAACGGCGGGCTGCTCCACAGGCTGCTCTGTAGCAGTCTGTCCCGCGACGCTCTGCTCGGTGGCAACCGGCTCGGTCATTCTCGAGCTCAAAACATTGCCAGGATCAACATTCGAGGCGGTACTACAAGGAAAACTGAATCTAGAGTTACCACACTGAAATTTGAACCTACGAAAAACTGAAACTTTATAGATAAACTTACAAATCGGAACTTATGTGCGCTGCGATGAAGACCCTTCTCCTGGTCCGCCCAGCCGTTGCTGCTATTTCTATTGCTCCAGCTCGTGCCTGCTCGACGTGCGCGGCAGGCGGATCCTCGGCGACCCGACCAGAGTCACTCGGTGCGACGTCAGGGCGGCTACGTGGTCTGTGGACCAAGGTCGGGGCTCCCTCCTCCTCCTCATCATCGTCGTCGATGATTCTAACCAGCCGGCAGCGCTTGGGTGCCCGGGTGTCCGAAGTCAACCCCTGACCCATCAAAGGGCCTGCGGCCGTCTCCGTGGGTGCCGCTTCTGCTGAAGACGGCTGCACAGCCATCGGCCTCTTACCGGCCACCTTGTTTTCTATGGTTGGTGTCGGCCGTCTCTCTCCCTCATCGATGCTGGTGTATCGGTCACACCGAGCAGTGTCGTCTACTGGGGGATCCACTCCGGTCGGGTGCTCCACACCAGGCGCTAGCGACACATACACCGCCGCTCGGTCAACGTCTCCAATCTACAACACAAGTTGTCTGGGCGAAGTCTGGTCGCATCCTGCCCGCCCTGATACTCATACGCGGTGTGCACCCTTCTCTGACAGGGCATCACTCGTCGGGCGAGGAAATTCCCGACCACCCCTAGTCCATCCAGGCGGGACCAATCGATCAGACCCATCAGCTCTGAAACCTGACCACGGAATTCTGGTCGGTCCGTCCAACTTGTCCTCTTCTCAGGGATGTAACCGACATTGCAGAACATAGCGCTGCCTGGCTCTTCCCTGATGTGGAACCACCTCTTGTACCATTCGGTGAGGGAGGTGTTCCATGGGCAACTGAGGTACCGGTTCTTCATGCCATCATGAAGATTGAGGTATACTCCACCTGCAATCTTGGAGCCTCCAACCGCCCCCTTCTTCCTCAAGCAGAACAGGTTGCAGAAGAGATCAAAGTGCAGCTCTATCCCAACATAGGCCTCGCACAAATGAATGAAAGTGGAGACAAGAAGAATCGAATTTAGGTGCAGGTTGCAAATCCCGATCTCATAGTAAAGAAGTAGACCTTGAAGGAAAGGATGAGCTGGAACCCCAAATCCCCTCTTGAAATAATCTGCAAAGACTACAATCTCACCAGCACGGGGGTCGGGGTAACTCTCTCCTTCCGGCGCTCTCCAACCGCCGAGCTCATGGTTGTGCAGAAGTCCCATCTCGATGAGGTCGTTGAGGGACCTCGTGTTGCTTCGAGATTTCTTCCACTCCTTGGCCATCATCTCGGCCCTTTTCTTTGTGTCGCTCTTTGCCATTTCTTCTTTGCGGAAAGCTTTGAATTCGGACTTAAGGGATTGAGGGTGCTGAGGAAGACGATGGCAGGATGCTAGTATGCGACTGCTGGGTACAGAACAAGGGCACAACTTTGGGCTCTTTTATAACAACATCTCCACCTCTACCACTTCTCGCATTTTGGGGAAGTGGGCGGTCTTTTCGGCGGTTGCGGCGTTTCGGTTTTCAAGAGCTATCGCAGTAAATTTGATAGCATGCACCTCTTTTTATGCGACAGACTGACAAGATGGCAGAATGCTCCCATCACATCATGAGTTAATACGACGATACGATGCTTTAAAAAAATCAATCAATCAAGAAATTAATTTGACGGCTTCATTTGAAGAGTCCGGGGACTGTACCGACCACCGAGCATGATATGCTCAGGGACTGGTCGATAAATCCGTTCATTCGAAGGTCCAGAGACTGTACCGACCACCGAGCATGATATGCTCGGGGACTGGTCGAGAAGTCCATTCATTCGAAAGTCCGGGGACTGTACCGACCACCGAGCATGATATGCTCGGGGACTGGTCGATAAGTTTGTTCATTCGAAAGTCCTGGGACTGTACCGACCACCGAGCATGATATGCTCGGGGACTGGTCGTCTAATCTGCTCATTTGAAAGTCTAGGAACAGCTCTGGCCACTGAGCATAATACGCTCGGCCACTGGTTGATCAGTCTTTTCCATTGTATGCTCAGGGGCTAATAAATTCAAATTGCATCATGTCCAATCGGGTAACTTTACCTTTTATAGACCTTGCTACAAGGCTCATACTTCGCCTTCCAGCAAGCTCGGGGACTACAACAGTACGATGCATCTGGTGATGCATTTCAGTTTTAGAATTTCTATGAAGACTTTTCTTTTTAGACCCTGGCACTGTTGACACTTGCTAACACCACTTGAATACTAGGTTGTCATCCCCAGCATGGAAATAGAGTGTACTATGGTATTTATACGCACACAGATAAATCCGCAAGCGCACGGATACCATTGTAGCTTTTACCTGGTTAAAGGTTTTATCGTATCCACAGGGAAACGGGAGAACTGATCTACTCTCTAACTTAACCTAGATAGATAGATAGGTGTAAATAGGAAAGATGGTAAAATTGAATAAGAACAATATTAAAGGTAGTGATAATATGGGAAATAGAGAGTAGAGCAATCTAGTATATGGGCGATGGTAGGACAATAGAGAGGATAACTATAGTTTCTCTACTTCAAAGGGGTATGTCTGTGACTGGGACGAACCACGTGATAAGAATACACCACAAAGGATGCTTATCCATAGGCCGATAAACGCTACCAATCCTGCTAACAGGAGGTGGACTACAGGGGACCGACGTAACTATCACGTTTACACCTATACTACAACTCTCACCTATAACGTCCTATAGATTAAAGTACTCAAAAGAGTTGTGAACTAGAACTTACATAGATAGTAATTGCATAATGAAATAGAAGTAGATTACCAGAGTCATCCCATGAGCAAGCTTGATTAGAGCTTGATCATGGCGAAGTACAACCGAAAGAAGAACCGACAGGCCGGCCTCTCCTCCAATCCTCCCTCGCTCTCCATCTCGCTACTATCTAGATCTACTCTAGTTTAGAGATGAGAGGAGAGCTCTCATCTCCAAACCCTAGCTTTTGCTCTGTCTATGAATAATGAATAAGGATGAAGGGGTGTCTCCTCCAGGGGCCAGGGGGCCTGCTTATATAGTCCCCACAAGTGAATCTGGGCCGTCGGATCAAACCGACATTGATTGAACGGTTCTCCTTGATCCTTTAGGTCGGTGGAGCATAATCCGCGAGACGGAGCGTGATTGGTGGAATAAGTAGGGGGGGCGCCCTGTCCCCGACCCCGCTCGGCTTCCCGTTCGTTCCCGTGGCTTCTAGAGTCTTCTAGATGATAGAAAATTGCGTGGCACGTTAATATCTCTATGTAAACCCGACATATGGGCCTTTCCTCCATATTTCCTGATAACCCCCTGTAGAAATAGACAAACACCAAAACTCATGGAATTCTGTGAGATAAAACCCTAAGTCTGGGTGTTGGTTGCATTTGGATCCTTTTCTTTATTTATTCGATGGTTAAATTTGATACTTAAGGATCGTCAACAGGCACCACGTTCCTGCGTCACCTACTACCAGGTTTGGGGACTAAGTGGGCACACTTCACCTTACGGTGAATATGCTTGCTTTTTGAGGTCTATACTTTTCAGAAAAAGTAAAGTGGGCACACTTCACTAGGAAAGAAATCTTTTTTAATTAAGAGCACCATGCATTCTTCGAACAACCTGCTTCTTCGATGTTGATGTTGATCAACTGTCTTTTGAGTTGGTGAAAGGTCCTAATATGGCTAGAGGGGGGTGAATAGCCTATTTAAAAAATCTACAAGGCACTAGAGCAAAGGGTTAATATAACAAAAGGCGTTAAGCAATTTTGCTCTAGCTCTACAAGGGTTGCAAGCCACCTATCCAATAATTCTAGTTGCTATGATCTCTAGGCACAAGCAATGGCTATGTCACTACTCTTTATAACTAGTTACAGCTAGCTAAAACTAGGATCTACTAGTTACAACTAATTTGCAAGAAAGTAAAGAGGTAAGGATAATTATACCGATGTGTATAGGATGAACCAATCACAATGTATATCAATATAATCACCGGGAGAATACCAATCACAATATTGACACCAATATTTTTCTCCCGAGGTTCACGTGCTTGCCAGCACGCTAGTCCCCGTTGTGTCGACCAACACTTTGTGGTCCGGCGGTTAATTGGGATTCCACACCCAAGCTCACCACGAGCACCGCAAGGACCTACCACAAGTGAGGTAGCTCAATGACACACGCAATCCACTAGAGTGGCTTTTGGCACTTCACTGGGGAATAAGCCCAAGAACCCCTCACAAATAACACCTTGATTGGGGGCGGACACAATCACCAAATCCTCTCACCAATCAGTAAATCCACGACCGTCTAGGTGACGGCAATCACCAAGAGTAATAAGAAATCCACAATCACAACAATCACCTAGTGCCACAAGAATATGCAGTTTCAAATGCACCTAGGGTTTCCCTCAATCCTCTCTCAGATGAGCACCAAGCTATGAGAGGGAGAGGAGAGGGAGAAGATGCTCACGGGCTCACTGGATCAATCACGTAGGCCTCTCAAAAATCTCTCATAGGATTAGCACTTGGGAGAGATGGGAGAGGGGAGCTCGAGTTCTCTGTTCTCTGGAAAGAAAGAAGTGAAGCGTTCTGTTCTGTATTCGTGAGACAGAGAGATCGCAAAGAAGGGGAGTGCTTGGCCTATATTTCCTTGGCCAGCCAGCTCTCCAACGGGCAAAACAACAGTGCCGTTTGCCACAACGAGCAGCAGCAGGCACTGAGTGACCCTCTGTATTTTCTCAGCACTGGGTCCCATCAAATAAATGAGTGAGCAGCAAGAGCTACAACTTCCCAGCAGTCCACGCGCATGCACTCCTCCAATCTCTATTCTGAATGGACAAGCAGCACCTCCAAATTAATTAAGTGTCTTCTTGTACTTGAGTGGACCACTCTATGAAGAGCAAAGGTCAATGGCTGCCTCCTTTTATCAAGGTGTGTTCACACTTGCATGCAGCCATGTAAATCACCTTTCTCATTCTCTCTCATTTATTATGGCAAGAGCTCCACAACAAGCAACGCATGCAAGCATGGTCCTTGACTGTCATTCCTTCTTACGCACGAGACAGACAGCAAGCAGCAGCTGTAAATTCTTTCAACTGGTTCCAACTAGCTGCAACTGCTTTCAGCTCTTTTTCACCTGCCTGCTGTTGGGCTGCACACTGGATTTAACTGGTTGTGACTGCTTCCAGCTTCTTGCAATTTCCTTGACTTCCTTGCTATTGAGCTGTGCACTAATTTTAACTGGTTCCAACTGGTCGCAACTGCTTCCAGCTTCCTGCAAAAGCCTTCACTTGCTTGCTGTTAAAACTGTGCACTGCTTTTAACTAGTTCCGACTGCTTCCAACTTGTTTTAGCTACTTACAAAAACTTTCAGCAGCTTGCAGTTCTTTTTCGTCTGGACAACAGTTCATCTTCTTTGAACTTTCAGCACCTTTTCAAGTAGCTAATTTCACCAAAATATTCCAAAATAAATTGGACATCTAAATTAGCTTTTCATAAATATTTTTCCACGGCGTTCTCATGCATCTCACCACGTCACTAAGCGCTACGAATATGCAAAAGAGAAACATATTTAGTGGCACTAGATAACCATTGCAATTAAAGATTTCCCCTCTTTATAGTATGGTTATCTATCCTAAATCCACTCACACCCACTAGGTGTCTTGATGGCAAAACAAAATGGCCCTATTAATAATACCTTTGCCTTGAGCCCATTTTATTTTTCTCTTTCTTATTTTCCAAGTTGGAGCACTTGAATATCATCTTTTTGTCACCTCTATCACCATGACCATCATCTAGCTCCATCACTTGGTGTGTACCAATATATCTTTATATTTCACTCATGACAACGGTTAGTACACTGTAAGTGCATTCGCCCCCAATGTGGGTTTTGATAATTAATGACAACCAAATTAGAGACTAACATGTTTATCGAGCATAATCTACAGGTGTTAGTCCATTGATGGAATTGAACAAAAACATTCGGTGAATTATAGCACCCCTATATTTCCAATGGATGAACGGTGTTTCTACTCAAGTGGCTACAAAGTTTTTATTTTTTGCTTGAGTTATAGGAAACGCCGCACTATCAAGAGGGATGGAAATTGAGTTGGTAAGATGAAGATAAGAGTGCTCAGGTCAACTTAGCTCTTGCGCTTGAGAGACACACTTGCACGCACGAAGCACTAGGAAATTTCTTCTCTGCCAGGGTGAGCCGGTAGTACAGACCCTCAGGGCCGGTGGTACCGGCAGTGCCAGCCCTTCTCTTGAGTTTTGCGAGAAAATAAACTACCGGTAGTACCGGGCTCAGGCCGGTGGTACCGGCCAGCACCAGTAGTACTGGTGTGAAACGCCGGTAGTACCGGCAGGCCAAATCTGCGCTGACTTTGGTTGCGGAGGATTTGAACTGCCGGTGGTACCGGCCTTCAACCGGTGGTACCGGCAATGGTCGGTAGTACCGACAAAAGCCCGGTGGTACCGGTAGGCTTATTTCTCGCAAATCCTAGAGACTTCTTACCGTTAGATCTGAGGTAGCCGGTGGTACCGGTGGTTGCCCCGGTAGTACCGGCAGTTGTTCAGGAACTATGTATAAATAGCTCTTCCCTCATTTCTACCCGTTAGCTCTCCCATTCCTTCAACTCTAGATCTGAGAAAATAGTCTCCAAGCTTTGATTCACCCACTCTCTCTCCCACTTTGCTCCTAGACTTCACTCCTTGAGAGATTCGAGCTAGAGAAGTGAGATTAGAGAGTTGGGAGCTTCGATTTGTGACTTGAGCACTTGGTTTCTTTGTCTTGCCGGTTTGGTTTGCATTTGTTACTCTTGGGTTCTTGGAACCCTAGCCGGCTAGGCGTTCTTCGTGGTTGCCCATGTTGATTCATTTGTGAGGGCACCCCGAAGTGTTTGTATAATCCTTTGATTCTTTGTGGAAATCTTGAGCTAACCTGTGTGGTTGCTTGAGGGAGGAGACCTAAGTGGTCGGACCTTCGTGGTCACCTCAACAACGGGGACATAGGAACTCCTTCGTGGGGATTGCCGAACCTCGGAAAAAATATCTTGTCTTGCTGTGGAGGTAGCATCGACTACCCTTGTTCTTGTGTTCTTCTTGTTCTTCCTCTCTACTCCCTTTCATAGGTGAACAAGGGCCGATCTACGTTTTGGAGAAGAACCGAGCCAAGGGAACTTCAACATCATCCTCTACTACATCTAGGAGAGTGGGGTAACTCTCAGATCTGAAATCAAAACTCAATGTACTCTGATTTCGTAGCTCTCATAGGGCGTCGGTAGTACCAATAGTTGCGTCGGTAGTACTGGCTGTCTTACACCGGTAGTACCGACCCAAACTGTCGGTAGTACCGGCAGGCATTTAACTTCCACAACTTGAGCTTTTGAGTTTCAGGTTTTTAAGATACACCTATTCACCCCCCTCTAGGCCAATTAGATCCTTTCAATTGGTATCAGAGCAAGGTTCCTCGTACAAACGCTTCACCGCGTGAGGAGCAACATTGGCCAAGATGGATCCAATAGCACAAAAGCAAATTGTTGATCAAATCATAGCACAGATCACTGCATCCTTGCAGCTGCAGCAACAAGAGCAAATGCAGAAGATGCAAGCAGAGCTTGACAAGATGAGAGAGCTCCTAGGCAAAAAGAATCATAAATCGGGTAGCAAAGATGAAAATAAAGATAGTAGCAAAACATCAAAGAACTACAACAAAGCTAGCTTTGACTATGGTGATTCAAGCAAGAATCCAACCTTGCCGATGATCAATCTTGGAAAACCACCTACATTTGATGGTGTAAGGTACACCGATTGGGCTCATAGGATGAAGCTACATCTCATAGCCGCAAGATGTTGGGAAGTGGTGGACATTGGAGTAAATCCTCCACAAGATCCAAATGAGTGGACACTTGAAGATGAGAGAGACTTTCACCTAAATGCAATGGCAGCCGCCTTGATCTTGCAATGCCTCACTCCGGAGGACAACAACAAAGTAAATGGTATGGTGAATGCAAAGCAAATCTGGGACACTTTGAAGGTGTCATTTGAAGGAGATAAAAGTGTAAGAGTTGGAAACATTGAACTCTTACAAAGTAAGATTGAAAATTTTTGCATGATTGAGGGAGAAACAACAAAGGCCATGTTTGATAGATTCATGTCCTTGATCAACCAAATTAGAGCACTTGGAGCAACAACATGGGATAACAACTCTGCAGCAAGAAAGATATGTAGAGTGTATAGACAAAAGAACAACATGCTTTCTTCCATTATTATGGAGAAAGACAACTACCATACTATCACACATCAAGAGATGCTTGCAAAGTTAATGCACCATGAAGTCTTGGATGATGAAGCTAAGGAAGCAATGAATCAAAGAAAGAGCATTGCACTCACAACATCACATGGAAGTGAATCAAGTCATTGCAACAAAGGGTGTTGCGAGCATAAGCATAATGATAATGGTGATCTTGATAAAGAGCAAGCTATGCTAGTGGAAAACTACAAGAATTACTTGAGAATGAAGAAAGATAATATGAGGAGATATGGAGGAAACAAGTCATACAAGAAGAGGTTTTGCTATGAGTGTGGTGACACCGGCCATCTTGCGGCCGATTGTCCTAACAAAGAGAAGAAGTCAAGATACAATGAGCAAGGTGACAAGAAGTATAAGGACAAGAAGAGAGGTGAAGCACATCTAGGCCAAGAATGGCAATCCGACAGTGACAGTGATGATGACAATGACGATAAGAAGAAGAGTATGGCTGCCCTCGCTATACAAGAGGCATCTTCCTCAACAAACATCTTCACCAACAATGCTTCATCGACCTCTCTCTTTACCCGCACTTCTTCATCACCTAGACTCTTCGCCAACCTCTCCGACGACGACCATGACACTCCTACATGCCTTATGGTAAGAGGAGATAAGGTACCATTTGACTCTTCCACTCACACCACTAGTGAATATGATAGTGATGATGAAGATGATGAAAACTATGCATCAAATCTCATTAAGAAATATGGTAAAGCTGTTGCCACTAAAATCCTAAAGCTCATATATGCTAAAGATAAGCTTGAGTCATGCATTGAGTCGCAAGGGGAATTGCTCTTAGAGGAAAGGGAGAAGAACTAAGGACTTGAAGCATGTCTCTCCAAGGAAAAGGAGAGGGCTGATAAGTTGAGTGTAGAATTGTCTTTAGCCAAAGATGCTAATGAGTGTTTGTCTAAGGGACATTCTTTACTTAATGACTCTTTGGCTAGCCTAAAGAATGATCATAGTTTGGCTCAAGAAAGCCTTACAAGCTTGACAACTAAATATCATGAGCTTGAGCTAAACTATGACAAGCTTTGGACTTGCACCTCTACCATTTCCAAGGATTCCAAAGCTTCAACAAGTAAAAGCTATGAAAGATGCTTAAATGTTGATATAAATGCTTGTGTTACTAACCTTGTTAAGCTAGCAAATAAGGACAAGGAGATCCAAAGATTAAACACAATTGTCAAGATTGGTTGCAAGTGCAAGGAGAAGCAACCGACAAATGTGTTCAAGGCATCAAGGCACCCCATAATCAAGGATGGCCTCGGTTACAATAGGTATAATGGTAAGGCCAATGGAAGAAACATGATAAATGGGGTGGCTTGTGTGAAGTTCAACAAGAGTGTGCCTCTTGTTAACCTTATTGACAAGGTGAACAATGTTGCTACTCCTACAAGTCGACTTGCAAACAACAAGAACATCAAGAAGAAGCAAGTGGAGGTGCCCAAGCAACAAGTGCCTATTTCACACAATCACATTTGTGATTACATGTGTTGTTGGGACAAGGATGGCAAGATTATTGTGAAGTATGTGGGTGCCCTTAAGAAGAGACAAATCTTAAGGAGTGTTTGGGTGCCCAAGTCTTATATTTCTAACCCCCTAGGTCCCATCTCGGGACCTAAAACAAAAGCTTAATCTTGTGTTGTAGGAATACTCCTCCGGTGGACCAAAATGGGTGCTTGATAATGGATGCACCAATCATATGACCGGAGAGAAGAACATGTTCACCTCCTTTCAACCAAATCAAGTTGCATGTGAAAGGATTGTCTTTGGTGACAATAGTAAAGGAGATATCCTTGGTTTGGGTAAAATTGCTATCTCAAATGATAATTCAATTTCAAATGTATTACTTGTGAATTCGTTGGGATACAATTTGTTGTCCATCTCACAACTTTGTGAGAAGGGTTACAATTGTCTCTTTACGGATAAGGGTGTAGAAGTCTCTAGAAGGTCGGATGCCTCTATTGCTTTTACAAGTCAACTTAAGGGCAAGCTCTATCTAGTTGATTTCTCATCTAGTAGAGTGGGGTCCAAGACTTGCTTAGTGGCAAAATCTAGCACGGGCTGGTTATGGCATCGCCGTCTAGCTCATGTTGGGATGAGGAACTTGGCCGATCTTCAAAGAGGTGGATACATCCTAGGACTAACAAATGTTTCTTTTGAGAGAGATAGAATTTGCAGTGCATGTCCAGCGGGAAAGCAAGTTGGAGACAAGCATCCCACTAAGAACATCATGACTACATCAAAGACCACTTGAGTTACTTCACATGGACTTATTCGGACCCAATGCTTATATAAGTATTGGAGGTAACAAATATGGTTTTGTAATTGTTGATGATTTTTCTCGCTTCACTTGGGTGTTCCTTTTGAGATATAAAGGTGAAACCCAGGGGATCTTCAAGAAGGTTGCAAGTAGAGCTCAAAATAAGTTTGAAGTGAAGATCAAGAAAGTGAGAAGTGACAACGGGATAGAGTTTAGAAACACCAACATTGAAGCTTTCCTTGATGAAGAAGGCATCAAGCATGAGTTTTCAGTTGCATATACACCACAACAAAACGGTGTGGTGGAAAGGAAAAATCGAACACTCATTGAAGCCGCAAGAGTAATGTTGGATGAACACAAGATCTCCGAAAAAGACTATTGGGCGGAAGCCGTTAACACGGCATGTCATGCTATCAACCGCTTATACCTCCACAAGTTGAGGAAGAAAACCGCCTACGAACTTCTAACCGGTAAAAAGCCTAAGGTGGATTACTTTAGAGTTTTTGGATGCAAGTGTTTCATACTTAATAAGAAATCTAAAAGCTCTAAGTTTTCACCAAAGGTTGATGGAGGTTTCTTACTTGGTTATGGTACTAACGAACATGGCTACCCTGTCTTCAATGAGACCACCGGTCAAATTGAAATAGCGGTAGATGTGACTTTTGATGAAAGCGACGGCTCTCAAAAGGAGCAAGTCAGTGCTGAAATTTTAGGTGAAGAAGAACCATCTCATCAAGTGATAAAAAAAGCTTGCTACCGGTGAAGTGAAACCCATTGAAGAAGAAGATGATGATGCACATATGCAAATTCCTCATGATCCAAATTTGCATCATGAGTCAAACAATTCCCATGATGATACTTCCACTTCAAGAAGGGGTCATGACTTAAGGGAACAAGCTAATCAAGATTCACCACAAGCTCAAGACCCAACCAAGGTGGTGATCGAGACAATCAAGATCTTGATTCTCCAATCAACCAAGACTATGAAGATGAAGATGATGGTCCAATTCAAACAAGAACAGCAGTGCCTCACCCAAGAGTTCATCACTCCATCCAACGAGATCATCCCGTTGATAGCATTTTGGGAGACACATAATGAGGGGTAACAACACACTCTCGTTTAGTTGGTTTTTGTGAATATTACTCTTTTGTCTCCTCGATGTTGCCAAACAGGGTGAAGAATGCTTTGAAGGACCTGGATGGGGTGATTGCCATGCAAGAGGAGCTAAACAACTTCACCAATAATAAAGTCTAGTCCTTGGTGGAAAGACCCAAGCAAAATGTGTTAGGTACCAAATGGGTCTTCCGCAACAAAGAAGATGAGTATGGCATGGTCACAAGGAACAAGGCAAGGTTGGTAGCCAAAGGTTTCAGTCAAATCAAAGTTGTTTCAAATGGACGTGAAAAGTGCATTCCTCAATGGCCCCCTCTCCGAAACCGTGTATGTGGAGCAACCGCCGGGTTTTGAAGATCCACATCATTCCGACCACATCTACAAGCTTGACAAGGCACTCTATGGGCTTAAACAAGCCCCTAGAGCTTGGTATGATTGTCTCAAGGATTTCCTACTCAAACAAGGGTTTGAGATTGGAAAAACTGATCCCACTTTATTTACTCACAAAGTCAATAATGATATTTTTATATGCCAAATATATGTCGATGACATTATATTTGGTAGTACTAATGCGGACTTCAGTGAGCAATTTAGTTGGATCATGACCAAGAGGTTAGAGATGTCCATGATGGGGGAGTTGACATACTTTCTTGGATTTCAAATCAAGCAACTCAAAGATGGCATGTTCATAAGTCAAATCAAGTACACCATCGACATGCTAAAGAAGTTTGACATTGACAAGGCCAAACCCATAAAGACACTGATGCCAACAACCGGACATCTTGACCTTGATGGAGACAACAAGGCCATTGATCAAAAGGTATATCATTCAATGAATGAATCTTTGCTTTACCTTTGTGCATCTAGGCCTGATATTATGCTTAGTTGTGCATGTGTGTATTCAAATAGGCAAAAACTCTTGTGAAAAATTGTGTGAATCTTTCAAAATCTATTTTTCACAGCTCAAATGTGTCCATAGTTATGTAATGGCTTCATGAAATCTGGACAAATTTGAGTTGGTTTGAGTATACTATATGGTTCACCTCCTTTAGAATTTCTGCTCACTGGTTTTTTTGACCTACTGCAACTTATGACATTCAAGCATAACTGGAACACAGAGGTTATTTGTCAGTTTTGGACCACAGTTTACATTGATGTACAGCACAAGATACTTCACTAGATGACTGAGGGCCTTCACTGTCAGTATGATTACCACCAGTTCTCCCACCTTTTTGGGTTTGATCACCATGTCTGTGATGCTCCTAGCTTATATGGTCATTGTCCAAATGGTGTGGGCAGGGCTGATTTCATTGAAGCAGCCTTGATCCGACTAAGGCAAATGGTAAGACAGAAGGTCTAAAGTCCTATTTCTATGTGCTCAACAATTTGCTCCGTGCTACTATTGACACAAAGGTTGGTGATGCTACTTCAGTTCAGAATCATACTCCAACCATCCATGTTTGCTTTGGGCTTAAGAAGAGGTTTAGTGTGACAGATCTCTTGTGGCTTCACATTGAGGAGGGTTCCTAGACCTCCAACTAGTCCTTCCCTATGCTCGGTATCTCATGTATATCATTGAGCAAGTCACTGGCTTTGCAGTTTAGCAAGACAGCAAGCACCTGGACTGGAATGTCAGACGTATATATGCTAAGTCCAAGCAAAAGGGAAAGGGCTAGCAACAAATGCTAGTGGCAACGGTGCAGCACATGATGATGAGGTGTAGTGTGACACTGAGTTTGAGCAGCAGCAGGGTTTTCAGTGAACCGGTGCCTTTGATGCTGATGATGATAATGTTGAGTAGTTCACCTACTGCCTTTGCCCCTTGGAGCTTCATGAAGACTACCCTTTTTGGCATTTGATGCCAAAGGGGGAGTGTTAGGCTTATCTCATATGTTATTAGGCTTGGTATCAGGAGGCTTGGTATCAGGATTATCTCGTGTGGTGAACCATGTGGTAAACTTAAACTTTGTGTGTGTGATGGTTGATTGTAAGCTAAACACTTTTATTTCATTATTATATCCTGCTTGTGTTAGTTGTTTTGGGATTGTGTTGATGCAATGTTGTTTATGAATGGTTATGATAAGCTTTAAGTCCTTTTCTTTCTTGCATAACCATTCAAGTTCTTTCTTTTTATTCTTTGTGATATATCTTGTCATATGCATCACACTTTATTATCTCACACACACTTAGGCACCCCACGGATTCCAAAATTTAGGGGGAGCTTGTTCTTAATGTATGCCATCTTGATTCTAATCAAGATTTGAAATTCCGAATCCAATGCATACATTAAGGGGGAGCTCAACTTGATTTTTGGAATTCAAAAGCTTCAATTCTTTCAATTTTTATAAGCCTAAGTTGGTTGTCATCAATTACCAAAAAGGGGGAGTTTGTAAGTGCATTCGCCCCCGATGTGGGGTTTGATAATTAATGACAACCAAATTAGAGACTAACATGTTTATCGAGCATAATCTACAGGTGTTAGTCCATTGATGGAATTGAACAAAAATATTCGGTGAATTATAGCACCCCTATATTTCCAATGGATGAACGGTGTTTCTACTCAAGTGGCTACAAAGTTTTTATTCTTTGCTTGAGTTATAGCAAACGCCGCACTATCAAGAGGGATGCAAATTGAGTTGGTAAGATGAGGATAAGAGTGCTCAGGTCAACTTAGCTCTTGCGCTTGAGAGACACACTTGCACGCACGAAGCACTAGGAAATTTCTTCTCTACCAGGGTGAGCCAGTAGTACCGACCCTCAGGGCCGGTGGTACCAGCAGTGCCAGCCCTTCTCTTGAGTTTTGCGAGAAAATGAACTACCGGTAGTACCGGGATCGGGCCGGTGGTACCGGCCAGCACCAGTAGTACCGGTGTGAAACGCCGGTAGTACCGGCAGGCCAAATCTGCGCTGACTTTGGTTGCGGAGATTTGAACTGCCGGTGGTACCAGCCTTCCACCGGTGGTACCGGTAATGGTCGGTAGTACCGACAAAAGCCCGGTGGTACCGGTAGGCTTATTTTTCGCAAATCCTAGAGACTTCTTACCGTTAGATCTGAGGTAGCCGGTGGTACCGGTGGTTGCCCCGGTAGTACCGACAGTTGTTCAGGAACTATGTATAAATAGCTCTTCCCTCATTTCTACCCGTTAGCTCTCCCATTCCTTCAACTCTAGATCTGAGAAAATAGTCTCCAAGCTTTGATTCACCCACTCTCTCTCCCTCTTTGCTCCTAGACTTCACTCCTTGAGAGATTCGAGCTAGAGAAGTGAGATTAGAGAGTTGGGAGCTTCGATTTGTGACTTGAGCACTTGGTTTCTTCGTCTTGCCGGTTTGGTTTGCATTTGTTACTCTTGGGTTCTTGGAACCCTAGCCGGCTAGGCGTTCTTCGTGGTTGCCCGTGTTGATTCATTTGTGAGGGCACCCCGAAGTGTTTGTATAATCCTTTGATTCTTAGCGGAAATCTTGAGCTAACCTGTGTGGTTGCTTGAGGGAGGAGACCTAAGTGGTCGGACCTTCGTGGTCACCTCAACAACAGGGACGTAGGAACTCCTTCGTGGGGATTGCCGAACCTCAGGAAAAATATCTTGTCTTGCTGTGGAGGTAGCATCGACTACCCTTGTTCTTGTGTTCTTCTTGTTCTTCCTCTCTACTCCCTTTCATAGGTGAACAAGGGCCGATCTACGTTTTGGAGAAGAACCGAGCCAAGGGAACTTCAACATCATCCTCTACTACATCTAGGAGAGTGGGGTAACTCTCAGATCTGAAATCAAAACTCAATGTACTCTGATTTCGTAGCTCTCATAGGGCGTCGGTAGTACCAATAGTTGCGTCGGTAGTACTGGCTGTCTTACACCGGTAGTACCGACCCAAACTGTCGGTAGTACCGGCAGGCATTTAACTTCCGCAACTTGAGCTTTTGAGTTTCAGGTTTTTAAGATACGCCTATTCACCCCCCCCCCTCTAGGCCAATTAGATCCTTTCATACACATAGGTTTCATCAATTATCCAAAACCAAACTAGGGCTTTCAATCTCCCCCTTTTTGGTAATTGATGACAACCTTTTCACAAAGATTTTCAATAAAATATTTTTAGGTTCATGTTACTTGTCCAAGCATTTTACCATGTGTAAAGGATATGGACAAGTTTCATAAACCCAAATTGGTAGCATTCGCTCCCTCTACATATGTGCTAAGAGTTTGGATTTGAAAGCTTTCACATATGCTTAGATAGGAAACATAGGAGACAATGACTACCAAATGATGCTAAGGTGTAAATAATAGACCTTTGAAGCGTGATACCAATCGGAGTTGCCATTTGAACACCATCCTTAGCACCATGTTAGTTAGATAGCTCTTGCAAACATAAACACTAGATACCTCGTGAGATCAACATTATAAATAAGGCTCTAGTACCACTTGTAAAACATAAAACATGCAAGGTACATCTAACTACCATTCTATACATGCTAGTTTTTCATTTCATCAATCAATTTTACAACTAGCATACATCACACAAGCATGTATTAAAAAAAATGCTATGCAAGCAAGCATATGTAATGCACATCCAAATGCAACATACAAGTTTATGAGCTTGCTCCCCCTACTTATGTGCTTCAAAATAATTTGACCCCCTTCTTTTATCAAAACCTGTCTTTGTGAATTACTTCTCCCCCTTTGTCATCGATGACCACAAAAGGTGAGCTCAAATTTTAGATAGGTTGTGTGAAACCATGTTATGTGAGGATCATTTTTCCAAATTTGGTTCAATCTAGATTACTTGCCTAAAATATTTAACTCAGCTTGATCCAATGACAAGCTTTTTCACACCTCATTTCAAGGGTTATCTTGACAATGTTGAGTTAAACACTTATAGCTCATTTTCTAGATCAAACACTAGGATTGCAAGCCCACAAACATGTCATATGCTACCACTAGATCATTTCAAACATAGAAGCAATAGTGGTACCATACAAGCATCAAATTCATTTTATTTTCATGAATGAGCCTAGGACATGTGAGGAATGACTAGATGCACTAAGCAAATCCTTAGCAAAGGATGGATGACATGTCAATCAATTTTACCTTACTTTGCTCGAAGGAGAGGCATGTCATATAAGTGGGGGTGCATCAACACATATTTGAGAAATCCAATATGTTCAATTCATTCCTTAGCTTGCAAAACCTCTTCTCATCAAGTGGCTTGGTGAATATATCGGCAAGTTGATCTTCAGTGCCCACACTCTCAATACAAATGTCCCCTTTTTGTTGATGATCTCTTATGAAATGATGACGGACATCTATATGCTTTGTTCTTGAATGTTGAACTGTTAGTGAGCTTCACTGCACTCTCATTATCACATAGCAATGGCACTTGTTTGAACTTGATTCCAAAATCATTCAAAGTAGCCTTCATCTCCACTACTACATAATTCACCACTTTGAATTCTCCTAGAGACACACTAAAAAATACAACCCACGGTCATGGTCCAAACTAAATACACCCAACAAATTGCACACAAATGTCTAACTTTCAAAATTAAGGGAGGAGATTAACTCTAATCTCTTCTCTCACTCACTCACTCACATCGAAGGGCCAGAAACGCTGGGATCAAACACAGGCCCTCCACGCTCAGCCAGGCCAACGCACACCCCTCTGAGCGAGAAAGAGTTCCCGGTAACCGAAAAGCCACGCCTCGATTCCTGTCCCGAGCGCCGGACGCGTCGGCGTTGCCTCCACCGCCGCCACAACACGCGCCGAGCCGGAGACGACGACGCCAAGACGCAGCTGACGCTGCCGCCGCCGCCAGAACGCGGCCACCGCTAGGACGCGGCCTCCGCCGACGCCGCCGCTAGGACGTGGCCGCCGCCGTGGCCTCCGCCTCCGCCAAGACACGGCCTCCAGCCACCGTCAGGACGCGGCCTCCGCCAACGCCGCCACTAGGACGTGGCCGCCTCCGCGGCCGCCAGGACGCGGCCTCCGCCTCCGCCAAGACACGGCCTCCAGCCCCGCTAGCACGCGGCCTCCAAGTGCCGACCCAGGACGCGGTCTCCGCGCGCCGACACAGGACGCGGCCGCCGGTGCCAGACGCTGAGACGCGGCCACCGCCGCCAAACGCTGAGACGCGGCCGCTGCAACTTCTGTCACCGGCGCAAACCAGTAAGCCAAATGCCCCTATTGTGTTCATACCAATATAATGCTGATCTCTTCAAGAAGTTCATGAAAATTGAATCATAAATTGGCCTTGAAGTCCCTATAATTTTTGTCATATTTCTCCTATGGTATATTACTGGTTACCTATGGTATATACTGGTTATGTGTTCTTGATATATTACAGGTTATCTGTTAATTACCGAGATCCATTTCAAACCATTGGCTACAAATTGTCTACAGATGGTTATGTGTTAATTACTGTTGTCTTGAAGTGCAACCCATGTCTACAGGTCTGCGATGGGTGATCGGCGAGAAACCCGTCCTGCATTTACCGACATATCAAACACTGTCGGACGTAAAGAGGGAATAGAGGAAACAGGTATGTGCATGACGATTGATACTGATTAGTTTGCATTTTTTTTTGGAACTCATGCCACAATATATTTCTCAGATGAAGAGAGAATAAAGAGGGAAGAGAGGAACAGAAAACAGCGTGAATACCATATCGTGGAAGAAGAAATAATCAAAAGAAAAGAAGATCCATTTATGTGACATTTAAATTCACATGAGTGGAGACAATATAGATAGCTGATTGCCATCTCAACTTACTTTTGGCATTTTACTGAGTTTCTATGCAGTTTTATATGGCAACTGTTTGTGCCTTTAGAACTGAAGTCACCATGCAAATAGAAGGGGAGGAAGGAAAGGTGACATCTAAAACTGATCTCACCCAACATTAGAAAGAAAATAAGTCATGCATGCCTCAACTTGATCCCGAGGGAGTTGTGGTGGGCACCGAATCACTTCAAGGGGCGGCCAAAACTAAAGTCACACAAGACAATGGTAACCACTGCTATAAATATTACGAACCATTGTTAGTGTCAAGCAAAAACTCATGCTTCAGTAATATTTTTACAAGAAGAAGAAGTTGCCATGGAGAAAGTACAGGGAGTGAAGGTCTGTGATGGCTAATTCTGCCATTTATTAGATATAATTGGACTATTCCTTTATATATTGATGGCCAATACTTAAAATGTGAATGTTTGTTGTAGGTTTTCCTTCCAAAGCAGATGTCACACAACAAATGGGTAAGCTTTGTGTTCTATGTTACAAAACTACTGTTGGTGTCAACAAAAAATAACTAATATTTCAGTAAATTCCTTAAAGATCAAGTTGCAATGGATATAGAAGAACATGAAGTGACCGTGGGTGTTGACAACATTGGAAAAGAATATGAGCTGGAGGGAGTTGAGGTGGGCAATGACTATACTTCTAGTCCAATTCAAGTGCCAGCCAAAGCAAATGTCACACAACCAAAGGGTAAGTATTGTTATCGGTATTATAGACTATTGTTAGTGTCAACAAGAAAACTCATGTTTCGGTAAAATAAAATTGCTTACAGATCAAGTTTCCATATATATAGAAGAACATGAAGTGAACATTGGCAGCGTTGGAGAAGAATGTGAGTTGCAGCCATCCCAGTCACCTCATAAGAAACAAAAGAAATCACACACGGATCAAGATGAGCCCGATGGAGTTTTGGCGGACACCGGATCAGTTCAAGTGGAAGCCCAAACTCATGACACACAACAAAAAAATGGTAAGGTTATCTGCATTACAAATTGTACTATTAGTGTCGAGAAGAAAACTTATGTTAGTGAGTAAATTTTTTTTTAATTATTAATATACAGGATATCATGCGGTCTGTGGATGGTAAACTTCATGGAATATTGGACGGGATCTTCCCTCTCTGATGAAGTAACTCAGGTAGTTCATATATGATGCATATTGAGTAGACACTTATATATCATCTACGCATGTGGTCAAGGATTTTAATATTATAAAACTTAATCCTTATAACTACTTTGCAGGATGATATCAATAATTTTAGGTTTAAGCTACCTGCTATATTATGGGATTCTACATTAAACATTAGGAATGTACACCGAGAACTCAAACAACCAAGTGGTGACGGAGATAGTCCAAGTGATGTTGAAATTATTGATATTATGACCGATGTGCCTAAACCATCTACCAGAATATTCTTGAACAGAGAGGAATTGTTGCATCGGGTGAGCACATACATATGGTCGATTGATAATCAAGAGTGGTTAGAGTAAGTATTTTTTATTTTTAATTGGTCGATTGATAATAATAATAATAATAATAATAATAATAATAATAATAATAATAATAATAATAATAATAATAATAATAATAATAATAATAATAATAATAATAATAATAATAATCAAAAGATGTGATCAACTAATTCTTTATTTCATCATCGTCTTTGTTTTCTTAGCAAAGAATGGGTCCTGAGCACCATACCATATCCGATCTCTATAAATCTCAGGACAATCAGAGATATTTTAGATAAAAGCAAACCCATGGATAGTGGATGCTTCAATATGGCTGTTCGGACGGTAGCATCCAACGAAGCTAGGTTTATTATAGTAGAAGACAAATGGTGCTTCATGGATCTCAAGTTTTGTGTAAGTTCATATAGCTGTTCACTTGTTATGTGTAATTAATTGAATAATACTAATTTTGCAAAAAAAAATGAGCAGGATATATCTCAGATTGGACGAGATACACGGTGTCGTGACGAGATAAACTACGAAGAGCTAGCAGGATTGTTTGAATGTTGGACCCCGTGCTACTATATTAAAGACTGCAGCACTGTAAGATAATATATATACATATATTATTTAAAAAAATTAAAATACTTTATTTTTGCACTTATATCGTGCTCATTTACAGGTTCTATTGCCATATCATCGAGATAGGCTCTATATTTTATTCATAATAGATATGAGGAAGAAAATAGTCTACATTATGGACCCGCTTGCTCCTAAACTAAAGTACACAGGCAATGATAGATGTAGTCCATATCTAACTACATTACATGATATTGCCTATCATTTCAACCATGCCATGAAATTGGCAAATGCTACATGGAACATTGATATTTCTAAGTGGCATCCTGAAGTTCCAACATGGACTCCAAAAAATTATTCCTGGTAAATATAACTTATATTATGTTACATCTTTCTCATCAAATAGTCATGTCATTTAGCTACCATAAATAAACACTTGCTCTTCTCTAGGAAAGTGTCTGGCTTCCTTGTATACAGTTATTTAAAAGAGTGGGACGGAAAAAGATTGTTTGTCCACCCTGTAAGCATATAAACTATATATCCTCTATGTAAATTTTATCGAATGCATAGCAAATTAATAAGTTAACTTACTATCTGCCATTCACAGGGTGGAGATTCGCTGAGGACGAAATGTTTGGTGGACATTCTACAGAGTAATCAAAATGAACGTGCAAACATTATCCCTGAAGAGCTTGGAGATCTACTTAAGCAATTAGGAACTTATTTGTAGTATAAATATATGAGACATAGCTTTATTGTTCCTTCTTATTCATGAGTGTATTTTGGATTTTATTAATTATCATACGCAATTGTATAAACTATGAAAAATATATCGTTGTTTTGTTGAAAGTAGTTGTTTTTATTAATTATATCTCTAAAATAAAACAGTAGCAACGCACGGGCACTATACTAGTCCAAAGTAATTGAGCACAACAACTACCAGCTGAAATATACTCTACTTCGGCAGTTGAAAGTGCTACACTATTTTGCTTCTTTGATGACCAAGATACAAGTGACCTTCCCAATAATTGACATGTGCCCGATGTGCTCTTTCTCTCAACTTTACAACCCGCATAGTCAGAGTCAGAATAACCAATCAACTCAAAATTTGCTCCTTTGGGATACCACAATCCAACATTTTGTGTATGCTTTAAGTACCTCAATATTCTTTTTGTTGCCTTCAAATGACTTTCTCTTGGTGAGGCTTGAAACCTAGCACACATGCATACACTAAACATCACATCCGGCCTTGATGCAGTCACATAGAGTAGGCTTCCAATCATAGACCGATATAATTTTTGATCCACCATGTTGCCACTAGCATCACTATCCAAGTTTCCATTTGTCCCCATAGGTGTACTAATAGCTTTAGAATCATCCATTCCAAACTTTTTGAGCATGTCTTTGATGTAATTGCCTTGACTCACAAATGTACCATTCTTCATTTGCTTAATTTGAAGACCAAGGAAGTAACTAAGCTCTCCAATCATGGACGTCTCAAACTCATTTGCCATCATATTTCCAAACTCTTCACAAAATTCTTGATTGGTTGAACCAAATATAATATCATCAACATAGATTTGCAACACAAATAAGTCCTTGCCTATCTTTTTAGTGAAGAGAGTGGTGTCAACCTTACCCATAATAAATCCTTTAGAGAGTAAGAAATCCCTTAACCTCTCATACCATGCTCTAGGTGCTTGTTTCAAACCTTACAATGCTTTCTTCAACTTGTAAACATGGTTGGGGTACTTGTCATTTTCAAAACCGGGAGGTTGCTCAACATATACCAACTCATTTATGTACCCATTCAAGAATGCACTCTTCACATCCATTTGATATAACTTGATGTTGTGGGCACAAGCATAGGCTAACAAGATCCTAATTGCTTCCAATCTAGCAACTGGGGCATATGTTTCACCAAAGTCAAGACCTTCAATTTGTGTGTAACCTTGTGCTACTAATCTTGCTTTGTTCCTTATCACTATCCCATCTTGATCTTGTTTGTTTCGAAAGACCCATTTGGTTCCAATCACATTATGATCCTTAGGCCTCTCTACTAACTCCCATACTTGATTTCTAGTAAAATTGTTTAGCTCTTCATGCATAGCATTTACCCAATCAACATCTATCAAAGCTTCTTCTATCTCCTTTGGTTCAATGGATGATACAAATGAGAAATGTTCACAAAATGATGCCAATCTTGATCTAGTTTGCACACCTCTTGATATATCACCAATGATATGATCTAATGGATGATCTCTTGCAATATTTGTTGGTTGGAGTATTTGCACTTGATTTCTTGCACTTGGTTGGTCATTTGATTGAGATGATGAACTAGCTTTATGTTGTTGATCTTGCACTTGAGATGATGAACTAGCTTTAATTTGGTCATGAGACTCACTAGCTTGCACATTCGAGGTAGGAAGCACTTGATCTTTGTCATCTTCAACATCAATTACCTCTCTTGGCCTAATATCACCAATTTCCATTTTCTTCATTGCATCGGCCAATTGTGTGCCTCTCACATCATCCAAGTTCTCTTCTTCATCTTGAGAGCCTTGAGTTTCATCAAATTCAACATCATGTACTTCCTCAAGTTGACCACTTCCCAAATTCCATACTCTATATGCTTTGCTTGAAGTGGAGTAACCAAGCAAGAAGCCTTCATCAACTTTCTTGTCAAACTTGCTCAATCGAGTTCCCTTTCTCAATATGTATCATTTGCATCCAAATACTCGAAAGTATGATATATTGGGCTTTCTTCCATTCAATATCTCATAAGGTGTCTTCTCTAGAAATGGATGACAATAGAGTCTATTGCTATAGAAGCATGCCGTGTTGATTGCTTCGGCCCAAAATGAGTGACTCACATTGTACTCACTTAGCATTGATCTTTCCATATCAATTAAAGTTCTATTTTTCCTTTCAACTAGTCCATTGGATTGTGGTGTATACTTTGCTGAGAATTGATGCTTGATTCCTAACTCATCACATAGCTCATCAACTCTTGTGTTTTTGAATTCACTTCCATTGTCACTTCTCACTTTCTTGATGGTGGTTTCATACTCATTTTGCATTCTTTTGATGAATAACTTGAAGATGTCATATACTTCACTCTTGTCACTAAGAAATGCCACCCAAGTGTATCTAGTGAAATCATCCACAATCACAAATCCATATTTGTTGCCTCTAATGCTAGTGTATGTTGTTGGCCCAAATAAATCCATATGCAACAACTCAAATGGCTTACAAGTACTCATGATGCTCTTCTTTGGATGAGTGTTGCCAACTTGCTTTCCAGCTTGACATGCACTACAAAGCTTATCCTTTTCAAATGTGACATCCTTCAAGCCTCTAACTAGATCATGTTTCACTAACTTGTTGAGTTGCTTCATTCCAACATGACCAAGCCTTCTATGCCATAGCCAACCCATGCTTGATTTGGAGAGCAAACATGTTGACAATTGAGCTTCATTTGTGTTGAAATCAACAAGATAGAGATTGCCATATCTAAACCCCTTGAAAGCAATATTTGATCCATCAACACTAACCACCTCAACATCATCAATACCAAATATACACTTGTAGCCAAGATCACACAATTGAGCAATTGAGCAATTGATAGCAAGTTGAAGTTCAAGCTCTCTACTAGCATCACATTGGAAATGGACATATCATTTGAAATTGCAATCTTGTCGAGACCAATCACATCACCTCTACTATTGTCACCAAATGTGATACTCCTCACATCACCATCATTTTGCTTGATTTCTTGGAACATTTTTGATTCACCGGTCATGTGTTGAGTGCACCCACTATCAAGAATCCAATGCCTTCATCCGGCTTTGTAATTTACCTACAAAACAAATTAATGTTTCTTAGGTACCCATACTTGTTTGGGTCCTTGGAGGTTAGTGACTAAGCTTTTTGGTACCCAAATGGCCTTCTTCTTTGGACCCACAATTGGTGTACCAACAAACTTAGCATGCACACCCTTCTCACCCTTGGTAAGCATATAACAAGAATCAAAAGGAATGTATGGTACATTAGCAATTTTCTTGTTCTTGTTCATTTTATTACAATTATGCTCTAAATGCCCAACTTGCTTGCATTTCTTGCAAAACCGACCATCGCTTCTCACAAAGTTAGACTTTGGAGTTGCAAAGGCCGCCTTGCCCTTCTTGGGGGTATAGCCCAATCCCTCTTTGTTGAGAGAAAAGCGTTGGCTACCCAAGCACTTGAGCAAGTGGGCCTCACCGCCATAGGCCTTGCCTAGAGCGTGAGTGAGCTCATCCACCTCCCTTTTTAGGGTCTCATTCTCAATCATAAGTGATGTATCACAAGTGAAACCATCACTCATACTTGAGCTTGAGTTGGTTGTGATGGATGAAGAGCTACAAGAAGGGTTAGTTTGTGATATAATAATAGATTTATAAAAAGATTCATCCATAATATCACAAGTTACTCCAATGCTTCTAGTCTCCTTCACGTCCTCCACATTTGCTTGATCAAGAAGAATAGAGTGAGCTTTTGCAAGCTTGGTGTGAGCATTCTCAAGTTCCTCATGGTCTTCCTTTAGACACTCATGAGATGCTTGGAGCTCCCTAAGGGACTTCTCAAGATCTTGGACTTTCTTGAGTAAGCCCTTACACTCTTTTCTCTTCTTTTGGAAGCCTTCATTTAATTGCTGACATATGTCCATGAGCTCCTCCTTGGAAGGGTCCTCATCATCATCACTACAAGAATCATCATCATCACATGCATCATCATTATATGTTACCTTGGTGGCCTTAGCCATGAGGCATGTTGATGTAGCATCATCAAAGAGAGATGGTTTGTTGGTAATAGCAACACCACCGAAAGCCTTCTTCATGGCCTCCAACTCCTTCTCATCATCACTATCTTCATCATCATCGGCATCACTATCCCACGTGACAATATAGCCACCACCCTTCTTATTCTTCTTGAAGATCATTTTCTTGGACTTCTTCTCCTTCCTCTCATTTTTGTCCTTCTTCTTCTTGTTGTCGTCATCATCATTATCAAGATGTGGACAATTTGCCACCACAAGATCGGGGCTCTTGCATTTGAAGCAAAGCCTTCCATTGCCATTGCCTTTGGTGAAGTCTCTTCTCTTTCTTGCACCATAGCCCTTCTTCTTCATGAACTTGCCCATCTTGTGGACTAGAAGAGCCATAGCCTCATCATCACTATCAATCTCTTCCTCACTTGGCTCTTCTTTCTTGCTCTTGCCCTTGGAGGAGGATGAAGCCTTGAATGTCATACTCTTCTCTTTCTTGTCTTTCTTTTCCCTCTTGTCATCTTCTCCTTCACTAAGATCATCATTGTATTGAGCATCGGTCATTATGTCACCAAGCACTTCATTTGGAGTTACCTTGCTCAATCCTTCTCTAAAGATCATTCTTCTCAAAGTAGAGAATCTCTTTGGCAAGCACATGAGGAACTTATGCGAGAAGTCCTCATCCTTCACTTTCTCTCCAATGTTCTTGAGATCATTGACAATCACTTGGAGTCTATAGAACATCTCCGGAATGGACTCAACTGTTTCCATCTTGAAGTTAAATAGCTTGTCCTTGAGCATGTACAACTTCGCACTCTTGACATTTTGGTTGCCCTCATATATCTCAATCAATCTTTGCCACACTTCACTTGCTTTCTCAAGATCTTTGATTTGTTCAAACACTTTTGAATCAATCCCTTGATATATGGCATTGAGAGCGGCATTATTGCATTGTTGGTTGATTTCATCCTTGTCGGTGAGATTGTCGGGATCAAGGATAACAAAGTCATTCTCGGTCACATTCCACACTTTGGTATGAATGGTACCAAGGTGCATCTTCATCTTTCTCTTCCATTGATCAAAGGATGTGGTGCCATCAAACATTGGTGGTTTGCCCCCAACATGGTTGAACACAATATGAGCCATAATTTGCACACCGAGGTTGTTAAGCCTTCACTAAACGGTGACCACTGCTCCGATACCACTTGAAAGGTCCTAATATGGCTAGAGGGGGGTGAATAGCCTATTTAAAAAATCTACAAGGCACTAGAGCAAAGGGTTAATATAACAAAAGGCGTTAAGCAATTTTGCTCTAGCTCTACAAGGGTTGCAAGCCACCTATCCAATAATTCTAGTTGCTATGATCTCTAGGCACAAGCAATGGCTATGTCACTACTCTTTATAACTAGTTACAGCTAGCTAAAACTAGGATCTACTAGTTACAACTAATTTGCAAGAAAGTAAAGAGGTAAGAGATAATTATACCGATGTGTAGAGGATGAACCAATCACAATGTATATCAATATAATCACCGGGAGAATATCAATCACAATATTGACACCAATATTTTTCTCCCGAGGTTCACGTGCTTGCCGGCACGCTAGTCCCCGTTGTGTCGACCAACACTTTGTGGTCCGGCGGTTAATTGGGATTCCACACCCAAGCTCACCACGAGCACCGCAAGGACCTACCACAAGTGAGGTAGCTCAATGACACACGCAATCCACTAGAGTGGCTTTTGGCACTTCGTCCGGGAATAAGCCCAAGAACCCCTCACAAAATAACACCTTGATTGGGGGCGGACACAATCACCAAATCCCCTCACCAATCAGTAAATCCGCAACCGTCTAGGTGACGGCAATCACCAAGAGTAATAAGAAATCCACAATCACAACAATCACCTAGTGCCACAAGAATATGCAGTTTCAAATGCACCTAGGGTTTCCCTCAATCCTCTCTCAGATGAGCACCAAGCTATGAGAGGGAGAGGAGAGGGAGAAGATGCTCACGAGCTCACTGGATCAATCACGCAAGCCTCTCAAAAATCTCTCGTAGGATTAGCACTTGGGAGAGATGGGAGAGGGGAGCTCGAGTTCTCTATTCTCTGGAAAGAAAGAAGTGAAGCGTTCTGTTCTGTATTCGCGAGACAGAGAGATCGCAAAGAAGGGGAGCGCTCGGCCTATATTCCTTGGCCAACCAGCTCTCCAACGGGCAAAACAACAGTGCCGTTTGCCACAACGGGCAGCAGCAGGCACTGAGTGACCCTCTGTATTTTCTCAGCACTGGGTCCCATCAAATAAATGAGTGAGCAGCAAGAGCTACAACTTCCCAGCAGTCCACGCGCATGCACTCCTCCAATCTCTATTCTGAATGGACAAGCAGCACCTCCAAATTAATTAAGTGTCTTCTTGTACTTGAGTGGACCACTCTATGAAGAGCAAAGGTCAATGGCTGCCTCCTTTTATCAAGGTGTGTTCACACTTGCATGCAGTCATGCAAATCACCTTTCTCATTCTCTCTCATTTATTATGGCAAGAGCTCCACAACAAGCAACGCATGCAAGCATGGTCCTTGACTGTCATTCCTTCTTACGCACGAGACAGACAGCAAGCAGCAGCTGTAAATTCTTTCAACTGGTTCCAACTAGCTGCAACTGCTTTCAGCTCTCTTTCACCTGCCTGCTGTTGGGCTGCACACTGGATTTAACTGGTTGCGACTGTTTGTGACTGCTTCTAGCTTCTTGCAATTTCCTTCACTTCCTTGTTGTTGAGCTGTGCACTAATTTTAACTGGTTCCAACTGGTCGCAACTGCTTCCAGCTTCTTGCAAAAGCCTTCACTTGCTTGCTGTTAAAACTGTGCACTGCTTTTAACTGGTTTCGACTGCTACTTACAAAAACTTTCAGCAGCTTGCAGTTCCTTTTCATCTGGACAACAGTTCATCTTCTTTGAATTTTCAGCACCTTTTCAAGTAGCTAATTTCACCAAAATATTCCAAAATAAATTGGACATCTAAATTAGCTTTTCACAAATATTTTTCCACGGCTTTCTCATGCATCTCACCATGTCACTAAGCGCTACGAATATGCAAAAGAGAAACATATTTAGTGGCACTAGATAACAATTGCAATTAAAAATTTCCCCTCTTTATAGTATGGTTATCTATCCTAAATCCACTCACACCCACTAGGTGTCTTGAGTGGCAAAACAAAATGGCCCTATTAATAATACCTTTGCCTTGAGCCCATTTTATTTTTCTCTTTCTTCTTTTCCAAGTTGGAGCACTTGAATATCATCTTTTAGTCACCTCCATCACCATGACCATCATCTAGCTCCATCACTTGGTGTGTACCAACCTATCTTTATATATCACTCATGACAACGGTTAGTACACATAGGTTTTATCAATTATCCAAAACCAAACTAGGGCTTTCAGTTGGTTAAAATACCGTTTCAACTGTTTGGGCGACATTCCTGCTTATTGAAGATGTCAAACCTTACTGGTCGAAGAAGCTCAAGACGGCGTGTTACATCACAATACATGGTGCTCGGGGACTAGCTGTGGGGGTATAAACCCCTATACCCTTACGGCTAGACTTGGGCCAGGAGACTTGGCCCATCACGAGACAGATTCGGGGCCTGATCCAACTGCTCGGAGTTTCGCGTAAGGAAACAAGACGTGGAGATCAAGCAGGATTCTAGTCGGTTAGAATAGGAATTGATATCGTGTTATCTATGGCAATTGTAACTGGCTAGGATTAGTTTTCAGATCTGTAACCCTGCCATCTGTACTATATAAAGAGAGGCAAGGGATCCCCCTTAGACAACTCAACTCGACACAATTCAATCCACAGCAATACAATCAGACGCTGGACGTAGGTATTACGCCCACACGGTGGCCGAACCTAGATAAAAACCTTGTCCGTGTCTTGCGTCACCATCAAGTTCGTAGCTTGCGCACCTATCTACCGATAATCTACTACTGTGGGTATACCCCAAGGTAGACTACCGACTAGCTTTCGTCGACAGTGATAGGTGGAGCTCAGGAGATATCGGCCAAGGGGGAATCTAGCGCCATTAGCTAGTAACTCGACCGCTGCAAGGTAGATGCAGGTTGGCCGAATCGATCGGCCATAGAAAATAAACTTATCTAGCCACATATTCAGGAATATGGCATATTCCCTTTTGCCAACCGATCCAATCTTTTGATATTTCTGGATGTATCCTGTCCAACCGGCGATGTTGCAAGTGTTTACCTTGTACTCAGCTCTTCTGTTGTAAACCATGGGGTCATCGGCAGTTGAAATATCTAAGCCTGTGAGCATATGCACATCGGCAAGAGTGGGGGTAGCTAGGCCGTGTCCAAACATGAAAGTATTGGTGGTGTCTGACCAAAAGTAAGCGGCTGCTATCATCATCGACTCGTTCTTCTGCATATCGGCAATGGATAGCCTGATACACTAATCTAGTTTCTGTTCTGCCCAATATACTTCATTCGACCCACTGACCCTCAGAAATCAATCTTTCCATCCCTTGGTGGTTTTGGGCCAAGATCAGAAGGTATCTTTCCATAGTCTAAGGAGAAATTCTCAGCTCTAAATGGGATTCTATTGGTTTCTGCATTAATCAGATCGGTTGGATCTAGGTTTCCCATTGGGCCTAGGCATTGGATGTGTGGTTGATCGGTTGGAATAACTAGTTTATCGCTTAGTTCCTAAGTTTGAAAGATCAAAGGGGCAGAAGTAAAAGAAAAAGAAAATCGCTAAGCCTATGAATTGGCAATAGTAAAAGGAATTGCAGTGAAAGGGGATGAGTGTAAAACTGACCGCAGGGACGATGAAGTTGATCGCCATTGTTCTGAGCAGGATGGAGGTGGAGCCGAGAACTTGAGGGTTTCACTAGAGAGAACTCTTGTCGGTTGAGGTTGTGCAGTTGCTTGTCAAGGTCGCCGCTGGGGAGAGTAGGTTTTGGAGGATTGAAATGGCAAGGTAGAAGATGGGTACCTGAGGGAGATATATTTATAGGTTAAACTGAGCAGGGGCATTCTGGACTTATCTCTCTGCCGCGCACGTAGAAGTCGAGGTTGTTCAGATAGATATGGTAACTGTTCGCACGACAATCAAGGGATTGTGTGGATGATTTAATGGAAAGTAATCATGATTTGAAGGATATTTCGGCATGCGGAATATTTTAATACTAGGATCGGCAGTGTGGTATAGTGTTGGATTCTTGCCGATGAGTGGTTGTTCTTATATTCTAGCCATAATCGGGATCAGGATGGTTGGAGATTATGCGATATTTACTAAGACACAAAAATCAAGGTTGGATTTGACCGGATTCGACGGCAAAATTTGTCATAAGAGAGATAATTATGTAAATGCAATCATTATCTGGAGTAAATTTCAGAGCATTAATGATTTTATACTCCGAAATTAGGGGGCATGTGTTGACACCATTTTTTGGTACGGGTCAAGATAATCAAGATGGGCCAATCGGTAGTAGGGAAGTTAGTGCATTGTACTAACAGAGAGGTGCCGATGAAGATCAGCCGATGGGGGTTGTTGCCGATGAAAGAGGATTGTTCGAGAAGGGATTGCCTTTTAATTTAAATTCAAAAGTATTGACCGGTGAGATCGGAGGTGGCATTTGCCGATGGCAGTTTGAAAACTATTGCCGATAGGATACATTGCCGATGTCGATGAAGGAAGAAATGAAGACTGCTGCTGGTAAAGCCTATGATGGCAGGAAGTCTGTCGATGAAGCGGGGACAGATGAAGGTTTCATCGTAGTTAAGTCAGACACGAAAGTAGATAGGTGTTATTTTCTATATTTGTTAGCATATTGCCTTATGTAAGAGTCATGTTTTGTCTTAGAAACATATCCTAGTCGTATTTAGTTGTGACTCTTTAGGTTGGAGTATAAATATAGGCTGAGGGGCAATGTAATAGCAATCAGTCAATATCAAATCCAAGTTTATTCCTACTTTTGCATCTACTCACTTTTCGACGACTTCGTCAATTTGCATATTTCTTTTTACGAGTTCTCATCGATTCGGCGTGTTGCATTGTTCTAGTGCAAATCTCGATGATCCTCGAGTTCCGCGTGAGTACCTCTTGGCCGTGACTTTCGAGCGCATCGCTGTTGTCGGGACCAAAGTCCTTGAGTTATCATCCTTGTCGATTAACAAGTCAAATCAACTGGCACGTCTAGGATATCGGATTGAGTATTAGCCCTTTGTGTTTGCAGATCCACTTTTGCATCAACAATTTCACATGATATAGATGATATGGTCATTTTTGTAATTAATATGGGATGATATGGACTTGGTGGGGAATAATGTGGACACCTTGCATAAAGAGATAGAACATTTAGGCCCTGTTCGTTTACTTGGGAATAGGTGGCTGGAATAGTTCCAAGTGGAATAACAACTTTATTTATAGTAGCAGTGCTCAGCTGGATTAATTCCTACCCTTGATCCACCCCAAACGAACGAGGCCTTAGTAGGTCATGTAGTGGGGAATAATGTGAATATCTTGCATGACGAAAAAATTTATCTAGTGGTGTTTAGCTTTATAAGAGTATATAATTAGGATAGATTAAAATTGTGGTTTGCGATACTTCCTTTGAATGTCGTTACCCGTGGTTCTTCTTTAGTATAACTAAATGAATTAAATGAAAAAATAAGAGAAAAAATTGTCTATTTAGTTGATTTAGTTATATAAAAAAGAGTTGAGGATATCTATTTGACTATTTGGAGCATCATGCACGCCCACGCCCAAGATAGCTGCACTCGACAACTCCTCAAAGTACACCGCAGGCTTTGTGAGCTCAAGATAGCTGAGAGAAGATTTTCGGAGTCCAACAGCCTTGTGAGAACTTCAGTTTCAGGCCATCAGTTGACCGTCAGATGCTATACAGTGTTCATTATCATCGAATCTGAGACGTAAGACTTGTTCTGATGCAGACTGTTCATTATCAACTTAAGCGTGATGGTGTGATGATGGATTAGTTTTAGTCATGTCATGAGAAACTAATAACTGAATGCTTTGTTGCGTTTCCGGTCGATCCGATTGTATGTACCAGTGAATTCATATATGGTTTGGACCCCTTACATTGTTGGTACTCAGTTTTGGATCCGTATGTAATTTTATAGTAGTATTACCAAAGGTTTTGCGACGTTTTTTACAACAAAAAGTTTCAGAGTTCATGTGCGTTTTAAAAATTAAAAAAAGACAAAACAAAATAATTTTTCAAAAATATATTCCACGCCCAGTGGGACTCGAACCCACAATCGCCTGATTAGAAGTCAGACGCCTTATCCATTAGGCCATGGGCGCCTATTGAATTTCGGAACACTTGTCGCGTATTTATTGTAAGAGCAGATTTTGTCCACACCCCTACGAAAAGCACCATTAGGGTAGTGTTTGGTTTCACATTTTGTGATTATGGAGGGTAAGAAAAGTGGTAACACATGTGTTGGTTTGGTGCCATTGGCAATCATAATTGGCTATATATATTAAGAGGCTCTCCGGAGCATAGTTATAGATCAGTGTAATTCAGCACAAGTTATGTATCTGATGTCGTTACATTCCAAAACTGAACAAAGACCATAATGATTGACCCCAATTTTAATTAAAGTATAACCTGATTTAGTTACCATTTGCATTACCACTAGTCGAACCAAACACTATGTAAATCAATAAATCTTTAAAAAAAGACAAAGTAAATCCTACAATAAATCTTAAAAAAAGACAAATAAAGAATTTGAACAGCTAAGCTACCCTCAATTTTCACTATATGCTATTGTGAATAATAGAATTAAAAATATGACAAAATGTATTAGAGTTTGATCTACAATGATGAAAATTACATCTGAGGTATGCCATACCATTTAGCTAGAGAGGTTCGAAGCCTTGCGCTGTGGGAGCACTTTGACATTGACTTAATCCAGCCTTATTAGACCCAACCAAAAGAAATAAGAGCATGGTGGGAAGAAGTGGCACCCAAAATCCCAAGGGAGCGATGACTGTACTTCAATGGATCGGTAATTTATATGATGTGGAACATTTGGAAGAAAAGAAACAGAAGAATTTTTCAAGACACGGCCATGAATGCTTGACAAGTAGCCCTCAAAGTCAAGAAAGACATAGATATGCGCTCTCACCACCACCAACTAAACCAGAAACCCTAAACATGTCACCTCAATATGATGTACCTTCGCAAATAAAATATCCATGTACATTCCATCAAGCCTCCCTGCCCCTGCCTCACCATTTAGCTAGATACATTACACATCAAGAGATAAAATTCTTTGTGCCTCCGATAAACTCTTGTCGACATCAGAACAAATCATAAAATAATGCACAACTGTTTTTTTTTTCTTTTTAAAATCACGCCACTTGTTGCTGAAGCTGCTTCCTTAGCTCCTTGCGCAATATCTTGCCCGATGGGGCCTTGGGGATCTTGTCAATGAAGATCACTTCACGGACCTTCTTGTAGTAGATCACCTGGAGCAGAAGGACCCCTCGCGGTCAAAAGGGAAGAAAAAAAGAAACAAAGGGCCACGCATGTATTTGTTTCTTTATCTTGGCATTTAGAATCAAAACATGCATGAACTCAAACGGAGGCAACAAGAAAATAAATATCACCTCCTTGGCCACAAATTGTTTGACGTCATCTTCACTAAGCTCGCTCCCTTTGGCCTTGGCCACAAAGGCGACCGGGATTTCTCCGATTTCCGGCTCGACTTGTTTCCTGCAATAATGATCATAGACACCGTGCATCTCAACGACTGAAATATTACCAAGCATCCATTGTTGGGCAAGGGAAACCATCTAGCTAGTAGCTTAGGAGAGGTCAAGTGATTAATACCCGACGACAGCGGCATCGGCGATGCTTGGGTGGGTGATGAGCAGGGCCTCTATCTCTGCAGGGGCCACCTGGAGACCCTTGTACTTTATGATCTCCTTAAGCCTGTCGACGATGAAGATCTCGTCGTCGTCGTCCACAAAGCCGACGTCGCCGGTGTGCAGCCAACCGTCAGCGTCGATGCTATTCTTCGTCGCATCCGGGTTGTTCAGGTAACCTGATGAACAAAAACACATCAACGACGTTGCTCATATAATACTGTACTGTACTTTATTGCAGAACAGAAAGTAACTTAACCAAATTCCACAAAAAAAGATGGACTATAATAATATTGGAGGATGGCAACACAACTAAAAGCTTGTGAAATTCAGTTGCACATCACTTCGTTAGGTGAATGACGACAGCATCCATTGTTTGTTGGAACTCCCACCAATTAGCAATTATCATAAAAGAATAATGCAAAATAGATCATAGATGTGACTACATTTGATTTCTTTCCGTCAGTATATTCCATTATATGTCCATGTCAGTTGTCATCTGCTGGTAGTAGATCCATACTCCTATACTTCTATATCTTTGACTCGAGAACACGTGCTTGTCGCCAATATATGACAATTTACAGTGGCCTAACTGAAAGCTGCGGTCGCCATTGACATGCAAGCAACTACCAAAACCAAACATTGCTGCAGGCCCGACTTCACTTCGGTGGGATCAGATCTAGGAGTATTCAGAACAGTCCCATTCATGATGATTTATTTCAGCTATCACACCAAGGGAAAGGAGGAAGACTTCCATGGCCAGACTGAAGCCGTCAGGTCTCAGCTAAGCCCATTTAATTCAATGTTAATTTATTTCTGTTGCCAATCTGGACAGAAAGGTACACATGACATGAACGGTTTGTGCAGTAGAGGAAGAGTGGCACAGCTCACGTCTGTCTTGTTGACCGAGCTATCTAGCTAGATTATAATTTCCTTCACATTGCTATATATCATGTGGTGATACTTTATTCATCAACCAATCGAAGTTGAGGAGTGATTAACGATATGTGAAAGCATTACCAACATGCATGATGTGCAGTCGGCGAACCACTTGTGCATATATTTCTATATATATATATATATATATTGTTCCAACTTCCAAGTGGGGTTATAACTAGGGATGTGTGGGCCAGCCAGCCGGCAGTCCATCCATCCATTATCTAATGCAATCATGGAGATGGAGCTGCCTCAAGTCAACATTTGGAGGTTGGAACGAACGACGACGACGACGACGACGACGAGGTGCAATGCAAGAGACAGAGACTAGAGTAGTAGAGTACCTTTCATGATCTGCTGGCCCCTGATGCAGATCTCTCCGGGGAGGTTCCGGGCGAGGGACTTGCCGGTGTCGGGGTCGACGATCTTGAGCTCGGCGTTGCGCACCACCGTGCCGCACGCGCCGGACTTCACCTTGAAGGGCTCCTTGGCGAACGCCAGGCACATGGACAGCACCGGCCCAGCCTCCGTCATGCCGTACCCCTGCGTTGCGTTGCGTTGCATTGCGTGGCATGAGACACACATAGAGAGAGATACATGAATGCAGCTGACTGATTGTACTTGGGTGCTTTCGCATACAGTAGATCTGAACCGAATTTTCAGAGCATGCAAAGTTTGGTCTGGGACAGAATAAAATTCAGAAAGGTGATACGAACGGATTAGTACGATGGGTGTAGTATATATTCTTAGTTCTGTTGTCCAATGGACTGACTGGCTTTGTGTGTGCTGTCGACGTGGTCGTCGAATAACAGAATAGAACCATTGCCAACTTGCCTCTACTGGCACAATGAAATCGTCAGGTCCGTTTTTTTTCCTTTTTTTTGGCTTTTGGAAAAATCTGGCTCCACAATATTCTAGTTATCAGAAAAAAGCCATTGATGAGCTATTTAATTTATTGTAAAATCCTTGGGATCCACCTCCCCCGCTTGGGAAAAAAAACAAAACAAAAAACTCAATTCTATGAGGTAGGACAGTCTCAAGATATTGCACACGCGGGTCCAGAAAATCGTGGTGCTCTTGGCTTAGAGCATCTCCAACAGTTATACAATTGGACTTTGCATTCTTGAAATTTACCAAAAACCTTAAAAATTGCTCTCCAACAGTTTTGCATTTGACTTATGCATTTTGGCAAACTTGGCGTTTAATGGACCAAACTTGGCATTTTTCATAGGCACAATGGCTTGGCAATTTCGATATCCCGAGAATCTTAGACTCCTTGTCGTGCTCGTACTCCCCACATTGCGGTAGTTTCCCGCGAGACGACTCCTCCCCACACGCAACTCTTTCTTTCCCCCGCGCGCCGCCTCCTTTCTTCGCGCGCCGCCTCCTTTTCTTGCAGCGACGCGAGGCTACCTCGAGCACATGTCGCCGGCCTGGATCAAGCAGCGACATCTTTTGGTGACCTCGAAGCCCTCCTTGCGGAAGCCTTGGGACCTGGATGCCACGGTGCTACCTAGGACTGTTGCCTCGATCGGATCTCGATGACCTGGACCAAGCGGCGATGTGGACTTGTGGAATGAACACGACCATGCGACGGGCGAGAGAATTGGCGGCGACGGGCGAAGGAATTGTGCACGAAAAAGAAAGCGCCTACGCGACGCGCGAGAGAATTTCCTGCGAAGATGAAAGATTTCCGGACAAAAATAGTTGGGTCCACTATTTTAGGAAATGCCAAGTCAAAAATGCCAAACACTTGGAGATGAACTTATTTTTCCTTTGGCAAAACGTCTAACGACTTGGCAAACTCCAACAAATAGCAAATTCTAATTGCATAACTGTTGGAGATGCTCTTATGCTTTGACACGAGAGGAAGTATTATAGCAGGCTGTAAGCCAGCTAAATGCTGAGGTGGAGGAGAGAGAAGAGGATAGAAAATAAAAGCGGGCTATAAGCTTACAGCCGGCTTAGACACAAAAACCAAGAAAATCTGTAACACAGACAAGTAGGTCATGTATTAATAGTGATGAGCTAACCATTATATGAGTGGGCTGCAAAAAAGCTGTAAACAAAACTTACAGCCAGCAGTTGGCTGTATTATAATTTCGGATCAGCTTTTGTATCTGAGGGTACCTGGTCTTGGACTCATTTAAGACTTCGCTTATGAAGTAAACTGGTCTCTGGACTTTGTACACATGGCCTGGCTCATCCCGTTCGACCACCATTGCCGTGGAGACAACCCTGTCGGTTGCTGCTATGTAAAGGAGCAGGTCTTCGTTGGGTTGAGGCGCTGTGAGAACGGGTGGCGAAGTGAGAAAGGTTTTGAGCTGGGTGAACGCAGCGTCGACTTCCTCTCTCCAGGAGAATTTTTCTGACGCCTTTAGGAGCTTGAAGAAGGGGAGGCCTTTTTCTCCCAGTCTAGAAATAAAACGGCTGAGAGCGGTCATACATCCAGTGAGCTTTTGAATATCCTTGACGTTTCTAGGTGGTCGCATATCAAGCACTGCTTTTACTTTTGAGGGATTCGGCTGTATACCATCGCGGCTGACGACGTTGCCGAGCAGTAGACTGGAGGGGACCCCAAAAATATATTTTTTGGGGTTAAGCTTCTACTTGTATTTATTTAGTGCCTTAAAGGTTCGGTCTAGATTGTCGATTAGAGTGCTTGCATCCCTTGTTTTGACGATGACATCATCTACGTAGGCCTCGACGAGGTCATCACGAATCTCGTCGTGGAGGCATTGCTGAATAGCCCATTGATAAGTGGCTCCAGCGTTTTTGAGTCCGAAGGACATGGTCGTGTAGCAATACGCACCGAAAGGAGTGGTAAAAGATGTTTTGATCTGGTCTCCTTCCTTTAGTGAGATCTGATGATAACCAGAGTAGCAATCTAGAAAGGAGAGAAGTTCGCATCCGGCCGTTGAGTCGACCACCTCGTCGATGCGAGGGAGACCAAAAGGATCTTTAGGACAGTGTTTATTGAGATTAGTGTAATCAGCGCACATTCTCCATTCATTGTTCTTTTTTCTTACAAGAACAGGATTGGCAAGCCAATCAGGATGATACACCTCTTTAATAAATCCGGCTGCTAGAAGCCGTGTTATTTCTGTCCTAATAGCCTCCTTTTTGTCACGAGCGAACCGTCGCAACTTTTGCTTGATGGGTCTTGCCGTTTTCGAGACGTTTAAGGAGTGCTCGATCAGGTTTCGTAGGACGCCGAGCATGTCTGCGGGTTTCCATGCGAAAACACTCACGTTGTCCCTTAGAAACCTGACGAGCGCGTCTTCCTATTTAGGGTCCAGGTTGGCCCCGATGAGGGCCGTCTTCTCGGGGCTGTCGTCGACCAGCTGTACCTCCTTGTGCTCTTTGGACTTTGAATTTTTCCACGGAGTCTCCTGCTCGGGTAGTCGATGCTGGTCGGGTGGAAGCTGCGCGGCTTGGGCTGCGTTTCTGCCATGCGGATTGAGAGGTCAATTGCCTCGATGATCTTGAAGCTTTCCTCCTAGCAAGTGTATGCGGTGTAGACGTTGCCTCTGATAGTTAGGACGCCCTTCTCTGTAGGCATTTTGAGGACCAGGTATGAGTAGTGTGGAACTGCCATGAACTTTGTCAGCGATGGTCGGCCCAGTATTGCATGGTAAGTTCCATCAAAGTCGGCGACCACAAAGTTGACGAACTCTGTTCAAAAGTGGTCGGGCGTTCCGAACGGGACAGACAGTGTTATCTGTCTGAGGGGTACTGAACTTTGACCTGGCAGGACTCCCCAGAACTGAGCGTCGTAGGGCTTTAACTATGCCGAGGTTATCTTGAGGGCAGGCAAGCTATTGCGAAAGAGGATGTCGATGGAGTTTCCCCCATCAACAAGTACGCGCTCGAATCTGATGCTGTTGATGCAAGGATCCAGGATTAGAGGGAAGTGTCCTAGCTCTGGGATGGCGGCCCATTGATCCTTCCTGCTGAAGGAGATCTCCCTGTGCGACCTGGGGGAAAATTTCGAATCAGCGATCATACCATCTGTGGTGTCCACGTTGAGGCAGGCTCTCTTCAGGAGCTTTCTTTCTCGCTTAGACTCGATGGAGACTTTACCTCCGAAGATGGAGTGGACTACGTCGGTGGGATTGACGTACTGGTGTCGCGGGTCCCTATCCTAGTTGTCGTCTTTATCTTCGTGACCACGCCCGTCCTGCTTCCCGTTGTTCTTGGCAGAATCGTCTTGAGCGGCCCGCCGCGTGTAGATGTTTTTAAGGACACGGCATTCTTCCATCGTGTGATTGGACTTGGGGTGGAGTTGGCACGGTCCCTTTAATGTTTTATTGTAATCTTCCTGGTAGTCTCGCCGCCCATTGGAACGCTTGACCGTATTCACCTCGTGGTTGTGGTCGCGAGGGCGCTTGCCCCTGAAGTCATCGCGGTTGTCACGCCGCCTATCCCAACCTTCTCTGTGGTCACGGTTGTCAGGGCGACGATGGTTCCTGTTATCAAAACGACCACGACTGTCGTCCCGTCGAGTGGGTTGGTCAGGGCCTCTCGCATCTTCTCGGATGAGCTTTTCTGCGTCATCGGCGTCGGCGTAGTTTTTTGCCGTGGCAAGGAGCTCGGCCATCGCGGTTGGCCTTTTGCGCAGTAGCTTGTTCCTTAGTGCTTCGTGGTAGCGTAGCCCTTTGATGAAGGCGGATATGGCATCGTCGTGAGAAATTTTCGGGATTTTAAGGCGCATATTCGAGAATCATCGGATGTAATCGCGCAAAGGCTCGTTTTTCCTGTCCCTTATTCTCTCGAGGTCGTATTTGTTCCCGGGCTGCTCGCAGGTAGCGATGAAATTGTCGATAAACGCTTGGCGCAGTTCTTCCCAAGAGTCGAAAGAGTCCTCGGGCAGGCCCAGGAGCCACTGATGACCAGCCTGGTCGAGGACGACTGGGAAGTAGTTGGCCATGACGTGCTCATCTCCTGTTGCTGAACGGACTGCAATCTCATAGAGAGTGATCCAGTTCTCTGGGTTTTCCTTGCCGTCATATTTTTTGAGCTTCTCGAGTTTGAAGTTGTGGGGCCATACGACTTGGCGAAGGTGTCAGGAAAACTGTCTCGGGCCGGGGGGGCGTGCGCGGCATCGTACTCAATGCGCCGCAGGTTTTCGTGCACCGCTCTTTCCGTGGCGCGCCTGTTGATGCGGTCCCGAGCGTCCTTGGGAGGGATGTTGTATCGTAGATCCCTGTCCTGGTTTACTTCCTGACCATGCCCACGATTCTGCTCACGGTAGCCGCCGGCGTCCCGACCACCGTTGCCACGCCGTGAATCCTTCCGACGATTATTGGGGGAGCGGCTATGGTGGTGCTCGCTGGGCTGTGGTCAGGTCCGGCTGCGATGAGTCTGGTCGGAGGAGGCCCCTGTGTAGGAGATAGCTTGGACCCTTTTGAGTAAGGTGGCTGTCTGTCCCATCGCGGCGATCAGATGCGCGCGCACGCTAGATCGGACACCCTAGCACTCGGTGAAAGCCCTAGTTTGGTTTTGGATAATTGATGAAACCCTAGTACTAACCTCTATGCTAAGTGTGTGTGTAGACTTAATGAGGTTGGTACATGCCAAGTGATGGAGCAAGTGATGATCATGGTGATGAAGGTGATGACCACAAGATGATCAAGTGCTCAACTTGGAAAAGAAGAAAGAGAAAAACAAAACCTTATGGAGATCAAGGCAAAGGTATTGCTTAGGGTTTTGGTTTTGGTGATCAAGACACCATAGAGGGTGTGATCACATTTAGGATAGATAGCCGTACTATAAAGAGGGGAATTCTTTGGCTAAGCGGTAATCAAGTGCCACTAGGTGTCATTGTTCATGTGCATGCATTTAGAACCTAGTGAGCTAACTTAACTCCTTCGAAGAAAATGATTGTGAAAATGCTAACACACGTGCACTTGTTGGTACACACTTTGTGGTGTTGGCACACTTTCAGAAGGGAGTGGAGTTTCAAAGGTAGAGAGAGGATGGGTTCCTCTCTCCCTCCCGCCGAGCTTGCTCGGCGGGATTCGGCGCTTTTTGAGAAAATGAAGTGCATATTTTCTATTGCGCCGGAGGGAAATTTGGAGAAGTCGCGGGAGGGTTTCTCGCTAAGAAAACACTCACCGGACGCTGGACACTGAGGCACCAGACGCTAAGTCTGAGCGACCGGTGCAGACAGTGCCTGGCCCAGCTAGGGTAAGGCACCGGACGATAGGCACCGGACGCTGGCTTGAGAGTCCGGTGGTGCGCGTCCGGTGTGCGGGCGTTTTGCGACCCTCTCTGGGTGTGAGTCCGGTGAGCACCGGACGCTCAGGGTGCGTCCAGTGGCTTGCGTCCGGTGACCCTGCAAGTTTGCGAGCTCTCTGCGCATGAGTCCGGTGTGCACCGGACGTGTCCGGTGCCAACCTGCTCAGCGTCCGGTGCACTGTAGGTTACCGTTAGACTCTGACACGCGGCTGACGTTGGAGCACCGGACGCTGGTGTTGAGCGTCCGGTGCCCCTTTAAGAGCGTCCGGTGACCCCGCAGTTTGCCCAGTGAAAAGAGCCAACGGCTCTATTTGTTTGAGGGGTCTATAAATACGTGTTTGGCCGGCTTGGGGCTTACCCTCTTGGCATTCTAACATACTTGACATCCTTGTGAGCCTAAGCAAACACCTCCCACTCATCTCCTTCATAGATTAAACATCTTTGTGAGATTGGGAGTGATTCCAAGTGCATTTGCTTGAGTGATTGCATCTAGTGGCACTTGGGGATCGATTTGGCTGCGGTTTTCTTGTTACTCTTGGTGGTTGCCGCCACCTAGACGGCTTGGAGCAGCGGAGGAGGATTGGCACGAGTTGGTGATTGTTCGTGGCCATCTCCCGGTGGTTGTGAGAGGTTTGTGCCTACCTCGGCGGAGTGCCAAAGGCAACATTAGTGGATTGCTCGTGTCATTGAGCTACCTCACTTGTGGGTAGGTTCTTGTGGTGTCCTAGTGAGGACTAGGTTCGTGCTACACCTCTTAGCCACCGAACCACCAAGTGTTGGTCGACACAATGGGGACGTAGCGTGCCGGCAAGCACGTGAACCTCGGGAGAAAAATCCGTGTCTCAATTGTGTTTCATTGGCATTCTCCCGGTGCTTGATTGTTTATATTAGTGATTGGTTCATCCCCTACACGGCGGTATAAATATCTCATCCTATCCTTTACTTACCGCAAACTAGTGTAATTAGTTTAGTTGCTTACTTTGCCTTGTGTAGCTTAGTTCTCTAGTGTAACTTGTAGAGACTTAGTTCTTGTGTGCATAGTGATCATAGCAACTAGAACTGTTGGGTAGGTGGCTTGCAAACTCCCCTTTAGAGCTAGAGCAAAAAGCTTCGCTTTGTTATTTACTAACTCCTTGCTCTAGTGAGTTTGTAGAATTTTTAAATAGGCTATTCACCCCCCCTCTAGCCATATTAGGACCTTTCACTCGGGAGTATCAGGGAGTCGGTCTAGGCTTGCCATAGCAACAGCCACGTTAGCACTTGGCGTTTTGTAGACTTGCTGATCTCCGACCATGTCGAAAGCGTCACTGAGGTTATGCGGCGGGAGTTGCCGTTCCTCGTCCGTGTGCCGCCGAGCACGGTCGACATTGCGCTGTTCGTGGAGCTGCCTCTGCTCGTCTGTCTCTCCATCGACAACCGGTTCGTCGTTGCTGACATTGAAGACGAGATCTCCCCGCCGGGGCGGAAAGACCGGGAAGCGAGAGAAACCCGGAGGGTACGGTGGTAAATCCAGGTCGTAATCTTCGTCCTCAGAGTTTATAACCTCGGTGGGGACGGATCCAATGCTGGAGTTTGTGTTGGAAGCCTGGTCATTTGGTAGTTCTCGGATCGTCACCATGTTGACGTAGTGACGAGCTGGTCGACTGCTCCGTTTTGGCAATCAACCCGTCCTGTTGAAAAGGGATTGGATGTGCCGTGAGTAGTAAACGACTGAGTTGTTTAGCCCGTAAGGAGGACTCTGGTCTGGGTCTGCCCTGAGCTCAACGGACCGCCCTGTGGGGGTGGAAGTTATTGTCAGAGACGTCCCCAGCCGTTCGTGTGTGACGACACGAGTTGGCCGGCAGGAGTCGAAAGAGTCCGTCGGCGCGACTTGATCAGATTGGCGCGAGATCCCATCTACTAGCCGGGAAGCTTCGAGGAGCCTGAGATCGGCGCGATCAAGAGCTCGGAAAAGGTCTGAGCCGTCGACCTTCTTTCCCTTGTAACGAGGGAGCAGTGGTCGAGTGCTCGGTGTCAGCGTGATCGGAGTTGATGCCGCTGTCGTCCCAGATCGGATCTGGGTTTCTTCCGAAGTCGTGGTCGTGAGGCCGCTGCCGTGAGTCGTCCACGTGATCTGTCCGACGGTGAACGTGAGGCCTTCAGGCACGGCCGCGGAAGCTGGAACGATAACCATCTTGTTCGCCGGGAGAGCTGTACGCACACCCCCTACCTGGCGCGCCACTGTCGACAAAAGCTAGTCGGCAGTCTACCTTGGGGTATACCCACGGTAGTAGTTTATCGGTAGACGGTGCGCAAGCTACGAACTCGATGGTGACGCAAGACACGGACAAGGTTTTTATCCAGGTTCGGCCGCCTGTGGGCGTAATACCTACGTCCTGCGTCTGGTTGTATTGGATTGAGAGAATAGTATGTCCTAGGGGGGTCCCTTGCCCCTCCTTATATAGTCCGGAGGGCAGGGTTACAGATTTGGAAACTAATCCTAGTCGGTTACAATTGCCATAGATAGTTTGATATCAATCTCTATTCTAACCGACCAGGATCCGGCTTGATCTCCACGTCTTGTTTCCTTGCGCTAAACTCCAAGCAATTGGATCAAACCTCGGACCGTCTTCATGATGGGCCAAGCCTCCTGGCCCAAGTATAGCCATAAGGGTATAGGGATTTATACCCCCACAGCGAACAAATGGATATTTTTTGTTCTCAACTTAAGTGAACAGGAGTGCTACAAGAGGCAACTAACCAACCTAATCCTCTAACTAAAACCCACCTAAATGAAATGCAACATCGAAGTCGGTGAACAAATTCCCTCAAAAAAAGTCGGTGAACAAATAACTTAACCTTCAACATCATCAGCACCCAAACCATGGAACTACTGTGTACCAAGTCACAAGTCCGCAGCACCCAGAAATTCAGAAGTCCGCAGCACTCAGAAATTCAGAAGTCCGCAGCACTCAGAAAGTCAGAACTACCTGTACCGCCGTGAGGGAGCAGCACAGAGCACTTAAGAAGTCAACTTCTCAACAACTCCGCAGCTAGGCCTTTAGTTTCAAAATTTTTAAAGATTATCCATCACATCAAATTTTTAGACACAACCATAGTATATTAAATATAGATAAAAAATAATTAATTGCACAGTTTGTCTGTAATTTACGAGACGAATCTTTTCAGTTTAGTTAGCTTATGGTTAGACAATAACTATCAAATATAAACAAAAAATCTACCGTTATCAAACACAAAAAAATTCGTGAATTAAACAAGGCCTTAGTGCTTGGACAAATTAAATAGATTGTTGTTTTTTGTTATGTATAAGAAAGGAATATGAGAAGTATTGTTTAATTGTTTCCAAAGTAGAAACAATATTAAAGGCCATATGTAATTAAGCGATCTTCCCAAATGGACGTTTTCAGAAAATGTTGTCTAAATTGGATATATCCTAAAATCTCATTGCTAAAACTCATAGGTAAATACTTCCTTTTCTTCTTAAATAAAAAACTGGCTATCAAGTCCATGGTTCGCGGTGTTTGGATCCAAATAGGTACTATGCTTATTAGCTTTAGTGGATCCAACGCCTTTAGCTAATACTCCAACTAGTAACTTATAACAAACTATATATCTAGCTAACAAAAAGCTGTTGACGGGCTATCCTAAGTCCATACTAAAATACCGCTAAGCATTATTTAAGTTCCAATTACAGAACCATGATAGTAACAAAGTTAACAAGAAGATGTTGTATTAGCTAGAAAGGCCTTTCTTTGCTAGCCGCAGCTAGTAATAGGGTCTTGTTTAGTTAGGAAAAGAATTGGCTTTGGCTACTGTAGCACTTTCGTTTGTATTTATTAAATATTATCTAATTATAGATTAACTAAACTTAAAATATTAATCTCGTAAATTACAAGTAAACTATGTAATTACTTATTTCTTTTATTTATATTTAATACTCCATACATGCATCCAAAGATTCGATGTGACAGAAAACTTTAAAAAAAATTAGAACTAAACAAGGCCTAAAAGTCTATTAGTTGGCACGACCATATCATGGTGTACATGCCCGAATTAATCACTTGAGTTGTCAAGGTATCTTATGCTTGTGAACGAATTTCTCCATGTCCATGGGCGTTGTTGGATTGTTTCAATCAAACGTGCCAATTAATGGTGAGATACTTAGGGCTCGTTCGTTTAACGTGGAATGGTTTCTCTAGAATTATTTCAGGGCCTTGTTTAGTTCTAAAAAATTTTGCAAAATAGAAATAGTAGCACTTTCGTTTGTATTTGACAAATATTGTCCAATCATAAACTAACTAGGCTCAAAAGATTCATCTCATCAATTCCGACCAAATTGTGCAATTAGTTTTTATTTTCGTCTATATTTAATACTCCATGCATACGTCTAAAGATTTGATGTGACGGAGAATCTGAAAAATTTTACAAAATTTTTTAGGAACTAAACAAGTCCAGCTGGAATAATAGGCTTATTTGTACTAAATATAGATCTAGAATAGTTTCCGGCCTCAAAACCGGTCAAACGAACGACGCCTTCCTTAATTAAAGGGTTGACCTACGCGGATATCAAAAGGCAATCTAAGCCACTCGAGAAACATCCAACGGCCATGGAAAGCTTATCAAGACCATCCATCCAATGCCGTCATCATTCACCGTCAGATTATCAATACGTAGGCCCCAACGCAAACGTACCACATTCACATGGTAACATAATCAACAGAAATGGGCACTCAGAATTTCAGAAAAAGAAAAGTGAGTCGCAGAAAATCAAGAACCTGGACATAAAACACGACGCAAAAAGCCAAAAGTGCAAACAAGAAAAAGAAAACAGCCCAAATGAGACAAGCAAACTATGGAAACGGAGAAAAACGGCCGGTGCCGTTTTGGTGCGCGCGCGTGGTCTGGGCTGGCATGGCAGTGGCACGTACCTGTCCGAGCACGGCGCCGGGGAGCTTGGCCATGAAGGCGTCCTCGATGTCCTTCCCCATGGGCGCGGCGCCGGAGAGCACCATCCTGACGGAGGACAGGTCGTGGGACGCGGCCTCGTCGCTCTTGGCGACGGCGACCACGATGGGCGGCACGAGCGGGGCGATGGTGATCCGGTGGCGCTCCACGAGCTCCATCATCCTGGCGAGGTCGAAGCGGCGCATGACCACGATGGCGGCGCCGACGCGGAGGCCGCACATCATGATGGTGTTGAGCGAGTAGATGTGGAACATGGGCAGCGAGCACAGGATCACGTCGTCGGCGGTGAAGCCGATGTTGGGGTTGTCGCCGTCCACCTGCTGCGCCACGCTGGTGCTCAGGCTCCGGTGCGTCAGCATCACGCCCTTGGGGAGCCCCGTCGTGCCGGACGAGTAGGGCAGCGCCACCACGTCGTCGGGGTCGAAGCCCGCCGCCGCCGCCGCTTCCTCTGCTTCTCGGTCCTCGTCGTCGGGGACGCTGGCCATGACGTCGTCCCAGAAGTGGAGGCACCCGTCGCGGTGCGCGTCGATGAGGACGACCGTGAGTCCGCCGCCGTCGTCCTGGACGGCGGGGAGCTTGTCCACGGCCATGGACTCCGTGAACACGACGGTGGCACCGGAGGCCGCGATCTGGTTGGCGATCTCGTGCGGCGTCGACATCGGGTTGGCGGTGGTGACCGCGGCGCCCACGCGGGACGCGGCGAAGAAGGAGAGCACGAACTCGGCCGAGTTCAGCATCAGGTTCATCACCACCGCGCCGCGGCCCAGCCCCAGCGGCGCGCGCCGGAGCGCCGCGGCCAGGCGCCGGGTCAGGCGGTCCACCTCGGCGTAGGTGCGCACGGCGCCGGTCGCGCCGTCGATGAGGCAGGGGCGGTCGGCCACCTCGGGGAGCCGCTCGAAGCAGTAGCGGTGCAGCGGGAGGAAGTTGGTGATGGCGATGTCCGGGAGCTTGGACCGGAAGATGATCTCCGGCGACGCCTCCTCCTCCTCCACGGCGGCAGCCACCACCGGCACCGGCTGCTGCTGCTCCTCGGTGGACCCCATCAAGATGATCAAGGGCTTGCTTGGTCGAGGTTTGCGTTTGCAAGATTTTGGGTGTCCGGTACTTGCTACTTATTGTCGTGTTTGCAACAAAGGTGATGATGATGCGGCATTTGGTGGGAAATCGCAAATTATTTTGCGAAATAAAAGTGCCAACTGTGACGAAGGACTGGAGTGGACTATGGGAGGAGGAGGGAGTGGTTTGTAAAATGTATATTCATCGAGGGTTGCTGCTTGCATTGTTGAACATGTCCACCTGAGTTCAAATATCTGACTTGGGTACTCGTATTTTTTTAGATCTATTTCAGGATTTAATGGTGTTATGCTTTCAGTGGTAGGCGACATGTCTGTCAACAGCGAAGCAGCTATGATGCCTTCATCAATTTCGAGATTTGTCGATCTAACTCAATTCTTCAAAAGTGCTCATAGGGTAGGATGTACGTGTGTATGTTCATATAGGTGAGTATTCGCTCGTGTATATAAGTGTCTGTGTTTATAACTGGGTCATGAAAGAAAAAGATGGTCACTGAGCTGTCTTCACTGCTGCAAGACCGGCCTTTAGTCCCGGGCGAAATCCATATCTAGTCCCGGACAACGAGCTGGAACTAAGGTTTCGGGACTAAATGTCCCACTTTTAGTCCCGGTTCTCACACCCGAGACTAAAGGGGGACCTTTAGTCCCGGTTGGTAATACCAACCGGGACAAAAGGGCTCGCCAGACACTGATATGGCACAACCCCTTTTAGTCCCGGTTGGTATTACAAACCAGGACTCAAGATTTTTTTCTTTTTCTTTTCAATTCATTTTTTATTTTGGTTTTCAATTATATTATTTTCCACTTTATTCTTAACTGCTATTATCCATATACGTTGCACCTATACGAGAACGTTATTATTGCACACAAATAAAGTATGAAACTATATATATTATAGAGCTATACATATACGTACATACACATTACATTTACAATAATATACAAGTAACCAAGTGTTCGGCCGCCGGTTGAAGGTTGTACAAATGTTTGCCCTTCACTCCAAGCTCATACAAGTGTTCGTCCTTATTTGCATTATGAAATCCCAACCTAGGGTTGTAGTGGAACTCGGTGTCTTCGGAGATGACTTAGTCCCGGTTGGTGACTGTAATACCCGATTTTAAGGACAAAACCAGATATGCACCATATGTGAGTTTTAGAAGTCAAACCTCACATATAGCTACAAATAAGGGGTAATATCAAATGACAATGCATAAATATATAACGTACTTAGTATAAAAGAGATAACCTTAGATAGCAAACAGCGGATAGACAACTCCAACCATCGGGTATTAACTCCTCTCCACAGGATCCAACTGACTGGTTGATCACAAGCCTAAATTTCTCCTGAGGTTTGGGGAAAATAGCAAGAGTGAGTCCATGTCGAACTCCACAAGTATAGCAACTAGATTGTATAGATCCCACAATCTCATGATCAATGTGACATAAATAATGTAGAGCATTAAACAATAAACAATGATCATATTTAACACACAAGAATCATCACCGTTGATGCAAGAATCCCCAAGGCCGCTCGTGACCGTGAGCACGGCTAGTATACCAGTTTTACACTCTGCAGAGGTTGTACATCTTTACCCATGAGTCATGATTTACCCTTTCGCCCGAGGTGATCAGCCTCTTAACCCACTTCCAAGGAAGGTCGGCAGGGATCACTATGAAGCCTTTCAAAGGTTTCGTCTAACAAGTTAGGGCCATTAGATTCACTCGGCAGGCAGATATAGAGCCCCCCTTCCATGGCACATAACCCGCAGCCTATACACACGGACAGAGGCCACACTATACCCAACGTGTCTAGCCATTCTTACGCCATTTAAGGTAACCGCTAACAAGCTAGAAAAAGGTCCTCATACTGAGCTAAAGCCAGAGCCATTATAGCCCTCATGGTTGCACTGTTGTCCCGGTTATCACTTACAGATAAATCATCAAGTGGCTAAAAAGTCATTTTTATCATTTATTACTTAACATTAATCTAGTCACAGGATCATGGTCACAGAAATAAAATCCAAATGCTACACTTGCCTCGATCCAAATGCTCTTGCTTATCCTTTTGGTTCTGCTGGTCTCACTTGTCCAAGGCTCTGATCTTGATCACTGAAGCACTCTTGATCACCACGAATTGCTTATCGTCTAATCTCGATCATCGATCACACAAACAATCGAAGAAAACATACACGAAGCAAACAAGACTACAATTAGAACAGTACACCATTCATATAAAAACAGTATGAAAAGTTTGTAAAACGATTATACGCATCGCTACGATCTCACAGACGTAAAGATCACGTAAATCAGATTTAAAACGGAGAAGATATGAATTTTCTAAGATTTCCTATAGATAAATAATTAATTAAATAGGACCACGAAATTAAAAAGTTTCAAACTGAGTAAACAATTTTACTAACATGTAGAGCTCATTAATATGAATTCAACGCAATTTGAATGGACAAAAACGGAATTAAGATGAATATTTTATGAGCTAGATAAAATCAGTGGCAGTTTTGTAAATACAAGAAAACGTATTCTCGGAGTCAATCTGGTTGTTTTCCGTTTTCTAAAAGAGAAAGCGTATTTTTGAAATCCGCTTTGGACTGCGGGTTTATTCTTAAAAAGAGCAGGGGTTCTTTAGCAAGAGTTACACCGAACCGTTACCTTCTAATCTCGTTCGCTGGTGCTTGATCGGACGGTCCGCAGCGTCCCAAGGAGGTCACGGCAGGGGTCGGCCGCCGGGTGGAGCTCCAGCGCGGCGGCGCCATTGGAGGCTCGCCGGAGTTCTCGGTTTGAGCGATTCCGGCCACTAGAACGCAAAAAGAATACACCGGGCGGAGGAGAATCTCGTGCCGAACTCATCTAGGGCCTAATCTGGAGCCGAGGGAGAGCGAAGAGGGCTTGCCGCGGTCGAGAACAAGGTCGGCCTCGCCGAGATCCAACTCAAGAGAACACGGCGACCTAGGGCTTGGTTTCGCAACATGGATGCAAAGGGGTGTTGCGGGGTGGATTTGGGAGTTTTATAGGGCTCGGTTCACCGTGGATGGCAAGGAATCCCGTGCGTATCGGGTTTTGACACCCGGTCGAGAGTCCAGCACGACTCCGACTTGGGGTTGAAGAAGGCTGGCTGTCGGGTGGGGTCCACTGGTCAGAGAAAGAGAGAAGGAGAGGGCGCGGGGTAGGCCAGGAGCTGGGCCGGTTGCGCGTACTGGGCCAAAGAGGGGAGCGGGCCGCGGGGGAGGGGAAGCAGGCCAGAGGGAAAAGGGAAGCGGGCCTCGGCCAGACCCAGGGAGCTGTCTCCTTTTTTTTCTTTTTATTTTCTTTTGTTTCAAGGCCATTTCAAAAACAAGTTTGAAAAATCATTTTAAAATCAGTTTAACTTACCTTTAATCAAATCCACACAATACAATGAAAATAATGCTCCAATATGAATGCACAACAAGTTGCTACACCCTATGATAAATTTTAATTAAATGAAAAATATTATTTTCCTATGTTTCATAAGCTCAAAAATTCATAATTAAATCATTTTCACCTATTTCAAAAAGGAGTCAATTTTAGGGTGTTACAATTCTACCCCCCTTAAAATGAATCTCGTCCTCGAGATTCGAAAGAGACACGGATTCCAACAGAGAAACAGAAAAAGATACTGATAACTATTTCAACTTCACAACTGGCATTCCAAATACAAACACTTGTGTCTCGGGATCACAACTTGTGAACAAAATTTCCATAAAACATCTATTATTCGTAATTGATCAAGGTCCATCTTGACTACCAACTTTTCACTCATACAACTCAAAGACGTGATAACTTAGCATGGATATGCCTCCTCAGGTAGGAGCGGACCACCTTGATACTCAATTCTTTTCCCTGATGGTGCGGTTTAAAAAAAAATCCACTGGGTAGCACAGATCACTCCTTTGTTTGCACATAACCATAAGATATCTCAGAAGACAGTTATCACTTCATGATAGTTTAAAATGCATCTTCCAGTGGTACCAAAGCACTACCCCCCTTAAGACGAGGTTGGTTGGGGGACATTAGGGACTAATTCTCCTATCCTTTTTAGACGCTACACATCATAGTCTTTTAAATTCCTTGTATCAAGTCTCTTAATCCAAGGTTGGTTTCAACACTAAGTTCCATCTATTGGTACCTTTATCACACTTAAGTTGTTTCACTCTGGCATCCCAATTATAGCTTCGTAAACTTTGGTGTCATCTGATCCTCATAACATAACTCTCAATCCATGAGTATCAGCAATGACATATATCTCCATTAGTATTCTCTAAATGGGATGATATTTTGAACGAACCCAGCACTTGATGTTCTTATCGATGTTCCAGTCATTAACCACTTCTTCCCATTGTAGTTCTTTAATTGGGCTACCCCCCTTAAGATAAGTCAACTAGGGGACCAAGAAAGGTAGCTTGCATGTTTTCCAGACTAGTTAACTAACATTGAGAACCACTGACATCCCAAAGATCTTATGTGCAAGAGAATAAACAGGTATCCTGAGATTTTCTCGTGATATGAAAACACCAGCGTAGTAAAACACATATAACTCTTATACTGTGAATCCCATAGACTTGTGGCTTATACCGTTAGAAAACGTATGAAATACCCAGCAACTTTCATGTAGAAAACCTCCTTAGGTTCTGTCTTTAAACTTAGGTAAAACAGCCAAACGTAATATCCATCCTGAAAATGTCTCAGCAAAGGTGCAGTAGCTTCCAGAAGTTATATCTCGAGCTACTTAACTCATCTAGAGATGATCCTTACATATTTGAAAGGCTTAGAAAATCCTCTACAACTTTTGTATACAACTTTTCCCCAGATTATGTCTTTAACTTGGCTGAAAATAGGAAATGCCAGATCTGTCCAGATTTTAAAACAGAACAGAAACATCCAATTGTAAATATCATATCTCAGGTTCTACTTATCCAAATAAGTTCCAGCTTATACTGTTGGAAAGCTTAGAAAATTGTCTACAACTTCGCTATAGAACACTTTTCCAAATTCTATAGTTATATTGGTCTCAAATAGTAGGCAAGCAAAACTGGTCCAGATTCCTGACAGCACAGTTGTATCATCTTGTGATTTTTGTAACCTCCAAACCATAATATCTATGAGGGTGATTCTTGAGGGCAGAGAAAGATCTTGAAGTCTAGTTGTTCCCAGAAAAATTGGATAAACTTTTCACGATCAGATCTTGAAGATACACCAGAATCATTGCAGACTGCTCCAGAAAACAGCAAAGGACAGAAACAGAAGATAGCCATACCCAACTACTTATTTCATTAATCCTTATGCCTTAGGCCTATAAACTAAATGATATTGTGGAGCAAACCCACAAGATCATTGCACTCATTACAAAGATCCAAATCAAGCATAAACATAATAACAAACCAATTAAGCACGCTTCAATCAATTTGCGATACTATCGTTCTCTTCATAGTAAGGGTAGATATCTTAAAACACCTATCCCAACGATGCCAGAAGGTGGTAAGAAAAAGTTCTAAAAGCATATCAAGCAAGGAGTGGGGATGAGAACAAGTGCTTTTAAAATAAGCAACAAGGTAGAGACAAATAGCAAGGATAGGGATATAGTATGGATGAAAATACCAAGGTTTATAGAGCAAGGATTTTATGACAATTCCGAAACCTTAAGACGACCAATTTCTAACTAGGCTTGCGTCCTACAGTCAGCATTGCTCTGATACCACTTTGTAATACCCGATTTTAAGGACAAAACCAGATATGCACCATATGTGAGTTTTAGAAGTCAAACCTCACATATAGCTACAAATAAGGGGTAATATCAAATGACAATGCATAAATATATAACGTACTTAGTATAAAAGAGATAACCTTAGATAGCAAACAGCGGATAGACAACTCCAACCATCGGGTATTAACTCCTCTCCACAGGATCCAACTGACTGGTTGATCACAAGCCTAAATTTCTCCTGAGGTTTGGGGAAAATAGCAAGAGTGAGTCCATGTCGAACTCCACAAGTATAGCAACTAGATTGTATAGATCCCACAATCTCATGATCAATGTGACATAAATAATGTAGAGCATTAAACAATAAACAATGATCATATTTAACACACAAGAATCATCACCGTTGATGCAAGAATCCCCAAGGCCGCTCGTGACCGTGAGCACGGCTAGTATACCAGTTTTACACTCTGCAGAGGTTGTACATCTTTACCCATGAGTCATGATTTACCCTTTCGCCCGAGGTGATCAGCCTCTTAACCCACTTCCAAGGAAGGTCGGCAGGGATCACTATGAAGCCTTTCAAAGGTTTCGTCTAACAAGTTAGGGCCATTAGATTCACTCGGCAGGCAGATATAGAGCCCCCCTTCCATGGCACATAACCCGCAGCCTATACACACGGACAGAGGCCACACTATACCCAACGTGTCTAGCCATTCTTACGCCATTTAAGGTAACCGCTAACAAGCTAGAAAAAGGTCCTCATACTGAGCTAAAGCCAGAGCCATTATAGCCCTCATGGTTGCACTGTTGTCCCGGTTATCACTTACAGATAAATCATCAAGTGGCTAAAAAGTCATTTTTATCATTTATTACTTAACATTAATCTAGTCACAGGATCATGGTCACAGAAATAAAATCCAAATGCTATACTTGCCTCGATCCAAATGCTCTTGCTTATCCTTTTGGTCCTGCTGGTCTCACTTGTCCAAGGCTCTGATCTTGATCACTGAAGCACTCTTGATCACCACGAATTGCTTATCGTCTAATCTCGATCATCGATCACACAAACAATCGAAGAAAACATACACGAAGCAAACAAGACTACAATTAGAACAGTACACCATTCATATAAAAACAGTATGAAAAGTTTGTAAAACGATTATACGCATCGCTACGATCTCACAGACGTAAAGATCACGTAAATCGGATTTAAAACGGAGAAGATATGAATTTTCTAAGATTTCCTATAGATAAATAATTAATTAAATAGGACCACGAAATTAAAAAGTTTCAAACTGAGTAAACAATTTTACTAACATGTAGAGCTCATTAATATGAATTCAACGCAATTTGAATGGACAAAAACGGAATTAAGATGAATATTTTATGAGCTAGATAAAATCAGTGGCAGTTTTGTAAATACAAGAAAACGTATTCTCGGAGTCAATCTGGTTGTTTTCCGTTTTCTAAAAGAGAAAGCGTATTTTTGAAATCCGCTTTGGACTGCGGGTTTATTCTTAAAAAGAGCAGGGGTTCTTTAGCAAGAGTTACACCGAACCGTTACCTTCTAATCTCGTTCGCTGGTGCTTGATCGGACGGTCCGCAGCGTCCCAAGGAGGTCACGGCAGGGGTCGGCCGCCGGGTGGAGCTCCAGCGCGGCGGCGCCATTGGAGGCTCGCCGGAGTTCTCGGTTTGAGCGATTCCGGCCACTAGAACGCAAAAAGAATACACCGGGCGGAGGAGAATCTCGTGCCGAACTCATCTAGGGCCTAATCTGGAGCCGAGGGAGAGCGAAGAGGGCTTGCCGCGGTCGAGAACAAGGTCGGCCTCGCCGAGATCCAACTCAAGAGAACACGGCGACCTAGGGCTTGGTTTCGCAACATGGATGCAAAGGGGTGTTGCGGGGTGGATTTGGGAGTTTTATAGGGCTCGGTTCACCGTGGATGGCAAGGAATCCCGTGCGTATCGGGTTTTGACACCCGGTCGAGAGTCCAGCACGACTCCGACTTGGGGTTGAAGAAGGCTGGCTGTCGGGTGGGGTCCACTGGTCAGAGAAAGAGAGAAGGAGAGGGCGCGGGGTAGGCCAGGAGCTGGGCCGGTTGCGCGTACTGGGCCAAAGAGGGGAACGGGCCGCGGGGGAGGGGAAGCAGGCCAGAGGGAAAAGGGAAGCGGGCCTCGGCCAGACCCAGGGAGCTGTCTCCTTTTTTTTTCTTTTTATTTTCTTTTGTTTCAAGGCCATTTCAAAAACAAGTTTGAAAAATCATTTTAAAATCAGTTTAACTTACCTTTAATCAAATCCACACAATACAATGAAAATAATGCTCCAATATGAATGCACAACAAGTTGCTACACCCTATGATAAATTTTAATTAAATGAAAAATATTATTTTCCTATGTTTCATAAGCTCAAAAATTCATAATTAAATCATTTTCACCTATTTCAAAAAGGAGTCAATTTTAGGGTGTTACAGTGACACCACCCGGGACTAAAGGTCCCTCCCGACAGCGTCTAACAATAGAGCCGTTGGGGAGGGACCTTTAGTCCCGGTTGCTGTTATCAACCGGGACTAAAAACCCTTTTTGTTCTGGGCGCTAGAAATGCCAAGACTAAAGGCATTTGGGCACATCGATGAAAGGCTTGTTCTCTATGGTAGAGAAGATCAAACAATAGGAATTTCGTATAAGCATATAGGAGTATAATTTTTCAAGTATTATACTGTATTAAATAAGATAGAAGCTGCATTAGTTGTATAATTTGGTGATTTTAATATTGCGCCACGAGTACTTTCGTATGTACTGTTTTTGGGCTAGCGCAACCACTCACCTTCCAAATATTTTTTCTTTCAATTAATCCCTTCTTCTATATATATATATAGTAACGTTGTTAATAGTGTTCTTATTTTTTGTACTATATATAAGCATACTATGAACACACATTCGAATGCCTCAATAGAACCGATAAATATCAAGATTAATAAAGTCATTACATGTACCATTAATTTGTAAAGAAAATCTAGAAAAATATAAACACATATTTATTTTTTTAAGGGTAAACCTTACTTATTAAGAAAGCAAGCATACGGTTTTACAGACTCAAAACGACTTGATGTACTCCAGCTTACACTAAAAAGCGAAAGAAAACCCACGACGGGGAGCAGCTACAACCGAAATTATCGAGATAAGCAAAAGAAAACAAAAAAACTACAGTTTCATAAACACCCGTTTATGTAAAGAGTCATTTACATATATAGCCCTAGAAAAATACATCTTCCATATATAGCTCTTTGTTTTTGAGATTACACAGTACAACGTAGACGCTCAACACGTACGCACACTCACCCCTATGAACACACGTACGCAAACCCTACCCTTTGAGCACCTTCGAAGGACTGAGCCGGCAAATCTTGAAGTTCACGAAGTCACCACAGGCGCCTCACTGTCGACCGGCACGTCGCCTACCACTTAATGCATAACGCCGAAAAATTCTAGAATAAATGCAGAATAAAATATCGCACCCAGGATTTAAACCCTAGGTGGGAGCCCCCAACCAATGGCCTTTGCCATTATTTGAACTTATCTGTATGGTCATACATGTAATTAAGTTCAAAATAAAAAAAACTTATAAGGAAGATGTATTTTTTTAGAACCGTACATGTAAATATCTCTTATATAAACCACTATTGCAGTCTTCAAAGCTACTGTGCGATTAGGCTTTTGCTTTTTCTCCAGATCTTGCTTGCATATTTGTTTGTCCTCGTTTACAACAGTGGCATATATAGCCTTCTCTCAGAAAAACAGTGGCATGGCCATCGGCGATGATGGGTTGTAATAGTTGCGATGGATGAGGCCAGGGAGAAGACTTCATCAAATTTGAGTAAATTGAGGGATAAGATGTTGCGTATTTTATTTTTTGTCAAAAGTATAAAATCACAGCTAACTTCGCCGTCGCGTGTGACATGCTGGTTCGTCTCCTACCGAGCCTGACTTTCAATACAACCTTCAAAATTTTGACCTCGCCAAGGTTCGTCTTCTACCGAGCATGACTTTTAATACAACCTTCAAAAATTTTGACCCAGTGGTATGATATGTGTCTACAAACAAATACACCCCCCCCCCCCCTCCCCCTCAGCCAAAAAAAACCATTATTAACTTCGCTGTCCAATGTACTAGTGATGCCATCATCGTATCGTCATCCACAGTTATTTGCCATGGAAATAAAGGGGCAGAAGGCCATTTAAACTTCTTGCAAACTTGCCATTCCACTTTTCGAGAAGTATGCACATCGCACTTCACTTCCTTCAATTTCTTTTTATTTCGAAATGGGTTCCACAGCTATATTATATTTACAAAGTGAGATTTGACCGGGAGGAGCATGGCCCGCATCACAAGATCACATTAAATGTGACCAATTGTACACACATATATTAGCTATAATATCGATCAGAAGAAGGCTATCATGTTCACTGGCATATACATTGACTTCTTGTTAATTATTTAATTATATACTGGTCATCACCCGGCCGGGCAATGGGGCTTTTGGATTTTTTTATATATATAAAGCAAGAATCTCTTGTACGGTACACAAGTGGAGACTAACATAAAAGATAAAACCATGTGACTGTCTTTCCGAAATAGTCTATGATACTATGCATTCTTCCGTCGTGGTTTCTACTCCTATGCATTGCTTATTGACTGGTCTCTTTGGAAAGAAAGAAATGTCAGGACTTTTCAGGCTTGGGGTACAAACGCGTAGAGGCTGGCTTTAACCATCAAAGATGAAGCCGATGGATGGGGTGAGGCTGGGAGCGCGCCTGGTTGAACTTGTGTTGTCCTTGTAGTTGGTGGGAAATTGTGACAACATGTAGTGCTTCATTCCTGGATCCAGTAGAAATAGGTTGGTAACGTCTCTGTTACCAAGTAATTTGTATTTTGAACTCTCTTCTGCTTAATGAAATACGTGCTTAAGCGTGCTCTAAAAAAAATACTATGCATTGTTATCTAATTATCAATCCTGTACATCACACTTAATTATTATGTCTAGTAGATAAAAAATAATGACATTATCCATTAGACGAGGTGGTTTCGTTGTCAACTCAAAGCACCGCAGCTAACGTGTGTCACTCGTAGGGCCAACATTAACACCATCAATACATCAACATCTACACGAGTACTTGACCAATTACTCGCGCTTGTGCATGTCAAAGTAATTATCAAGTGAGTTCGCTATTATCTCCTGTTTGCTTGAGCTTATCTGTCGGATTTGTCAGCTATTCAACATTGTTTTTTCACAATAAATCAGCGAGCACAACTTTTAACCATGGCTTTTTAGCTTATGTCCAACTTATTATATTTAGACCATGAAAACTTGCGCACTCTTGTGTAGATTAGGACTGATGGAGAAGATTATTAATAGGGAAAGAATCAGTGCAGGCTGTATACAAACTTTAAGACTACAACAACTTGTGGTAGTCACCACGACTCTATATGGACTAATATTATCAAGTCTACTTTCCAACATATGTATCTATCCTCATGCACATAGCTTACAGGTGTAGGCCACAATCGTCGATTTAATATAGAGACCTATTCTACCCACGGTGTTGTGCCACTCTATTTTTGCCTGATGGCCGTGTATCAAATTGAGTCCATTAACTACGCATTCTAGAGTTGGAGCACGATCTCAACACCCTTGTGGTCATCCTTCCATCTACTACTAGGGTATATGTAACACCGTAGTATTAAGCATGTATTAGGGCTTCATAACCCTACATGAGCATTGACATAAGCATGAGCATCTCATCTCATAAGCATTTCATATGTTGAGTGATATTTCATGTATAGCATTTAAATGTGAACTAATTATGATAATTGTCATGCTATGCCTAAAAATGGTTGTGATGCTCAAATTAAATTGTTTTATGCTTAAATTTAATTTATAAATTTTAAATAGCATTTTTGGAGCACTAGATTTGAAGGAATGATTTAAACTCAATTTTCACAAAATAGAATTATTTTAAACCAAGAACTAGCTTTAATTTGTATTTAAAAATCCATTTGGATTCTTGGTTTGCACCTCAAAGCAAAGTTGTAGAGGATTTTATTTTGAACAACTTTTATTTTTGGGTCACTTCTGAAAATACTTTTAAACATTCAAAAAGGTATTTGAAAATCAGTTTAGAAAAATAAATTCAAAAAAAGAGGGGGCACTGTACTAGAGTGGGCCAAGCGCCCTAGATCTAGGCCCACCCCGCAAGCTGGCCCGGCCTTGCTCCACTCTCCCCCTCCCCTGCACGAACAACATTGGTGGCCGACCGCCGTCAGGCTGGCTGCGCCGCATGGCGGGCTTGCGGCCGCCACGGCGGCCACGCCGTCGCCCGGCTGGGGGCGTGAAATGGACGCCCACGCTTGCCTTGGCCTCCTTCCCCATTTCCCCTCCTTCCACTCTCTCTCGCCATCCACAGCAGCCGCAGCACCACAGTGACCGCGCCGCTATGGCACCATAGCTGCCCGGTGTCGAAGCTCGCTGTCACTGTCCTCGCTTGCTTGGCCGTGAACCTCCCTTGAGCTTCTCCTCAACCTCCCCCATCCGGTGCACGCGTTCAACCGACGTGATAAGCACCACCCCGGCCACGATAGCTCATTGGAGTGAGCTCGAACTCCAGTGAGTCCTCGGCTCACACAGCCGTCCCTCTTCTCCCTTTCTTTTGCCTCGATTTCGAGCGCATTACCTTCTCCCTAGCCTATCCCTGGCCATGGCATGGCTGGAGCAGCCTCATCGGCGGCGAGCAGCGCCGCCGCTCCGCAATGGCCAGTGGACAGCTCGTTCCAAGATAAAGCCGTAGCGTTAGCACGGCCATTATACTAGTTCATGAAGAAAGAAATGATAAGAGTTTTATGGGAACAGAGTTTCATCCCATGAAACTTTTATGCACTGTTTTGAAAATATAAATGTGTTAGAAGCTGGATCATGAAACTCCCGTTGAGAATGACCTAAAAAGTAGGAGTAGTAGAATTTAATGACTCTTATTCTATCCATTCATTATATTCATGTTTTATTGGGATATTTATTATTAGTGGCCTTGAACCCTGGTACTTTTCACAATATCATCTTATATTGATTCCTAATTATATAAATCAATTTTGATACAAAAATATATATTTGTGACCAAAGAGACCTGTAAATAAAGATGAACCAGATCTGGTTCAGTACTATGCTGCTGAAATCATGGAGATGTAATATAATGACATAACTGACGATCGGTTGACAAGTCAGATAATTCTAGTGACAACTGGAATGCATGATTGATCCAACGTATTCAACTTGACAAGTTGAATCTTAAACTTATCAGTACCACTTGTTTACTTGGCTCACGAAAGGTGCTGCTGGTATTGTGATGCTTAGAGCAGCTCCAGTGTGGGAGCAAACCAAACCATAGGGAGAGGGAAAGAGAGTATAGTTTGTTTTACACACTATGAGTATTGAACCGAGGAAGCAGATTGTTTGGTTCGTATCAGAAACTTGGTTCGACCGCTGGCCGGGAAAAATAGATAAATAATCAGAAAGTACAACATGTATGCAAAGGCCATGTGCGAGAGAGTGGAGAGAGATTCTTTCCTCTATTTTACTAGTATAGTATATACCACCAAACCGAACTAAACGTTGCAGGGCCGTGTTTACTTCTAAAATTTTTTACAAAATATAAACAGTAGTATTTTCGTTTGTATTTAACAAATATTATCTAATTATAGATTAACTAAGCTCAAAAGATTCGTAAAGTAAATTACAGGTAAACTGTATAATTAGTTATTTTTTATCTATATTTAGTGCTTCATGCATGTGTCGCAGGATTCGATGTGATGGAGAATATAAAAAATTTTGGAAACTAAACAAGGCCCATGTATTGATGTTGGAAGGTCCTACTGATAAAGTTTAATGTTTGAACACATGTATAGAATACTAAATATACGTGTTACTCCGTTTGTTTTTTCTTTGTGGCTCTTGCCTCAGCGAGTGGGACATGAATATTTTTTTATTTTTATTTGATCCTTGTTTAAATGTTATTTTTACAAAATAAACCTATCATCTTTCTATTTCTAACTCTTTTAGATGCAAACGCGTGGCAAAATCAAGCTATCACGCTACATGCGTTGACATGACAAAATCTATCATACTGGACAGTGATTTTTTTAACAACACTAGACAATGATTTTCACATGGAGAATTGCCATTGAAGTTTTTTCTAGGTACTTATCTTGCTTACATACTATACAAAAATTTTAAATTCTAAAAGTGATTATGCTACCTTGTTTAGGATGTAGGAGTAATGCATCATGGTTGTTTGCATGCTTAAATGAAATATGACTTCTCTTGAAAACAGATATTTGCTTTGAAATATGACTTCTCTTGAAAACAGAGGTTGAATAATAAATAATTAAATATTGTAAGCAACACTACTAGTTCTATTACAAATACCAAGATCATGGTGCTAGATTCGCTTTCAGTTTGTACTAATGCTAATGTAGCCTATAATTCTTGTTATGTTCTTGTTTGTTTATTTACATTAGACTTCAGTTATGCTAAATATTTTTGAGAAAACTACAGCGAAAAGCTCTGTTACATGATTAAAATGCAACTAAAAGTTTATATTATTTTTTTTAAAAAAACTAAATTATTTTAAATAGAAAAAACCCAAAACCATAACGTTGTATAACCAGAGATACAAGTTTTATATAAAATGTATATTAATCTGTCTCCGTACAAGAAATATGTAATTTTTTTAATAAGACAACCACTATTACACTATTAATATGCTGCTAAAAATTATATTATTTTTAAATGTTAACAACCATAAATGAAAGAAATCAAAATAAACAATTGTAGATCTCATCGAGAGCTATATTTTTTTATATAAAAAGTATCTTTATATGACACTGTCGACGAAAGCTAGTCGGCAGTCTACCTTGGGGTATACCACGGTAGTAGTTTATCGGTAGATGGTGCGCAAACTACGAACTTGATGGTGACGCAAGACACGGACAAGCTTTTTATCCAAGTTCGGCCGCCGAGTTGGCGTAATACCTACGTCCTGCGTCTGATTGTATTGGATCGAGAGAATAATGTGTCCTAGGGGGTCCCTTGCCCCTCCTTATATAGTCCGGAGAGCAGGGTTATAGATCTGGAAACTAATCCTAGTCGGTTACAATTGCCATAGATAGTTCGATATCAATTTCTATTCTAACCGACTAGAATCCTACTTGATGTCCACGTCTTGTTTCCTTGCGCGAAACTCCAAGCTGTCGGATCAAGCCTTGAACTTGTCTCGTAATGGGCCAAGCCTCCTGGTCCAAGCCTAGCCGTAAGGGTATAGGGGTTTATACCCCCACAGCTAGTCCCCGAGCACCATGTATTGTAAAGTAACACGCCGTCTTGAGCTTCTTCGACCAATGAAACTTGACGTCTTCAATCGGCATGAAAACTGCCAGACAATTGCGACGGTGCTTTGACCAAATCTAAATATATTTGATCAACATCATCATCGAAGAAGCTAATTGTTCAAAGAATGCATGGTGCTCTTGAGAAAAAAATATTTCTTTTCCGGTGAAGTGTGTCCACTTTACTTTTCTGAAAAGTACGAACTCTCAAAAAAGCAAGCATATTCACCGCAAGGTGAAGTGTGCCCACTTAGTCCCCGAGCCTGGTAGTAGGTGACGTAGGCACGTGGTGCCAGGGTCAAAAGAAAATTCCTCAAAGTAGTTTTGAGTCTGAGATGCATCGCCAGATGCATCGTACCGATGTAGTCCCCGAGCTTGCTGGAAGGCGAAGTATGAACCTTGTAGCAAGGTCTAAAAAGTTAAAATTATCCAGTCCCCAAGCATCTCATGCTCATTTACCATCGAATAGACTTATCAGTTTGACGAGCTGGTCAACCAGTCCCTGGGTGTACAATGCTCGGAGATCGATACAGCCCGCAGATTCCCGAACTAATAGACTAGGCGACCAGTCCCCGAGCATCAAGCACTCAGTGGTCGGTGCAGTCCCAACAAATTTGACGACCAGTCCCCGAGCATCAAGTACTCGGTGGTCGGTACATTCCTTGAAGTTCCGAGTTGATAGACTGGGCGACCAGTCCCCGAGCATCAAGTGCTCGGTGGTCGGTGCAGTCCTTGAATTTCCGAGTTCATAGACTGGGCGACCAGTCCCCGAGCATCAAGTGCTCGGTGGTCGGTGCAGTCCTTGGATTGTTGACTCTCTACCAATTTTTGTCTGTTTATTTTGAAAAAATCTTACCACATAAATGATTGACGTGACGAGACCTCCTGACGAGATGTCAGATGGTTGCGTGAAAAGTTGCGCCTGGTAACTGTGCAGCCGCCCTTTGCGCGGTTTGAGAAAAGGAAACCATCAATTTGTACGAAAACTCCGCCGCATTAATTGTCGATAATCATTGAAAACCGAAGCGCCGCGTCCGCCGTTGGGCCCGCCCACTTCCCAAGAATGCGGGAAGTGGGAGGGGTGGAGTTGCAGTTTATAAAATCCTGACATTAACCCCGCATTGCTTACCCTGCCATTGCCTTCAAGCTTTCTGCTCTCGCCTTCTTCAACCACCTGCACCCTTTTAGCTTGAAACCACTCCCGCATCTCCAATGGCGAAGAGCGACTCCAAGAAGAGGGCCGAGTTGATGGCCAAGGAATGGAAGAAATCCCGCAGTACCGCAAAGTCCCTCGGTAACCTCGTCGATATGGGGCTACTGCACAGCCCGGAGCTCGGCGGCTGGAGGGCGCCGGAGGGGGAGAGCTACCCCGACCCCCGCGCCGGTGAGATCGTAGTGTTCGAAGATTTCCTTAAGAGGGGTTTTGGGGTTCCTGTTCATCCTTTTCTTCAGGGTCTTCTTTTGTATTATGAGATCGGGATTTGCAATCTGCACCCGAACTCAATCCTTCTCATCTACACTTTTATCCATCTGTGCGAGGCCTATGTTGGCATAGAGCCGCACTTCGATCTCTTTCGTTATCTTTTCTGTCTAAGGAAGAAAGGAGCAGTTGGAGGCTCCAAGATTGCAGGTGGAGTATACCTCAATCTTCTGGATGGGATGAAGAACCGGTACCTAAGCTGCCCGTGGAACACCTCTCTTACCGAATGGTACAGGAAGTGGTTCTGCGTCAGGGAGGAGCCGGGCAGCTCCATGTTCTGTGACGTGGGGTACATCCCCGAGAAGAGGGTCAGTTGGACCGACCGCCCAGAATTCGCCGGCCAAGTGGAGGACCTGATGAAGCTGATCGACTGGTCGCGCTTGGACGGGTTAGGAGTGGTCGGCAACTTTATTTGCCGCCGGGTGATGCCCTGCCAGAAGAGGGTGCACTCGGCATACGAGTACGCCGGGAGCCAGGACCCGACCAGGATGAGGCCTGAGGTCCTGGAAAAGGAAGAGGTGCAGCAGTTGTTGAACGAGCTGTTCAACTTTGCTGACGGGAGCTTCATCCGTGGTAGTGATCGGGTGCAAGCTTTCAAGCTGGGGCGACCAGCCCCTAAGGTAATGTCGCTTACTGATTGTGTCTCCTTAGCGTTCGTTATTTGTCAGATGCTGACTTGTCTGTGTTACTCTTGCAGATCGGAGATGTTGACCGGTGCACAGTGTATGTGTCACTGGCGCCTGGGATGGAGGATCCCGCAGGGGAGGATCTGCCGGTGGAGGACGCTGCTCGGTGTGATCGGTACACCAGCAGTGAAGAGGAGCAAGCTCGTTCAGTCCCGACCACCGAAGACAGGGTGACTGGGAAGAGGCCATTGGCAGCAGATCCCTCACCTACGCCGACGCTGCCGGCGGAAAGCAGCCAAGCGCCAAAGCACCGTCGACTCGTCCGGATCGCCGACGACGACGATGAGGAGGAGGAGGCCGCACCGACGCTAGTCCGGAGGCCTCGCGGTCATTCAGATAATGCGCCGACCACCACTGATCGGGTGGCCAGCGACCCTCCTGCACCACGCGTCGCAGAAACGGGAGCACCGGCGCCGACCGGCAGGGCCAGGAGAAGGTTCACCGCAACCCACCGTCGATCAGACCTGTAAGTGTTCGACTTACGTATTTTGGCTTTTTTTTTACTGTCGTTTAAAAATGTCGCTTCGTTGCTTAGCGTGGCGTCGGACGTCAACCCCGACCAAGTCGCGGAGCAAAGGACGGCCGAGCCTGCTGCCGCCGTTGAGGACGCCGCGCCACAGGCCACGGAGCAGCCCGCGGCGGCGGCCGCTGCTACAGGCGCTAACGGACGAACCGCCCCGACGAGTGCCGCGGCGAGCGCTCCGCCGAGGGATGAGGAGGCGACAGGGCCCCCCCGCCCGAGTACTGTTGCGGAGGAAGAAGGCAGAGTCCCGACTCCTCCACCCGAAGAAGCGAGGGTCCCGACGCCACTCCGAGTAGGAGCTTCGTCGCCCGTAGGTTCCCCTGGCCTAGACCAGGGGCCCGTGATGCCCTCGACCGCAGCCGGGGGCAGTGCGGCACACGAGGAGCCCCAGGAGGCCTCTGACGACGACGTGGAGGAGGTCCAGGGTCGTCCCCGTGATGGTCGCCAGAACGTCTACGTGTGGCGCCAACACGGGGACCACTTTATTGGACACGAGGAGCTCGCGGAGACGGAGGAGGCCGCGAGGGTGGAACGCGCGGCTAAGCGTCTCGTAGACGAGGTTAAGGTAGGTGGTCCTGTAGGCTGCTCGACAACTATGTGCGGTGTTCCTGTGTTCGACATATATTCTTTCTTGCAGGGCGCGATGAAAACGGCGAAGTACCGGAAGAGGTGCTTCGACCAAATAGAAGGCATTGTGGCCGAGAACAAGGCCCTGGCCGTGGAGGTGGACCGGCTTCGGTCGGAAGTTGGAGAGAAGGTGGCCGAGATGAGCTCTCAGGAAGAGCACCGTCTCGAGCTTGCCCGACGCTTGGCCGACCAATATCGGCAGCGAGAAGGTCAGTCTTGTACTTCGAGTCAGCTGTTTGTAGCCGCGTTGGTTAACTTTCCTGACCAGAGGATTATTCATGTAGGCTTGGAGGAGGAGGTGGCGCGCCTTCGGCAGGAGAAGGAGCAGCTCGGTCAAGAGCTTGCCGGGGCGCTGGAAACCGGGCGCCGAGCAGGTGAGGAGTTAGGCCTGAGGAATCGGGAGTTGTCTGGTAAGTAGCCGTGCCGCCACCATTTTTTTTTAGCTGCTCGACGTTCTTTTCATTGTGCTGACCTATTCCTTGATTTGCAGTGCTCAAGGTGAATACCAAGAAGCACTTAGACGAGCTGGTCAGGGATCGGGACTCCTGGAAGACTAATTGTATTAGGCTTTGGAAAGGAGTGTCCCCGGTCCTAGACTTGATCAGCCCCGAGCTTCCAGAGAGCCAGCCCCGCGCGCCGAAACTGACGCCTGTCAAAAAGGCGCAGCGGGCATGGGATTGGCTCCAGCAGTTCGTGAGGGACGCCGAAGAGTTCGCTGGCGCGCATATCCTTAGCATGGTGCGTGCTCACTACCCCCTGGTCGACTTGTCCAGGCTGGAGAAGGGGTATCCCAAGGAGATCGGCCCGCAGGAGGCGGACGAGCTTCAGACCGGTCTGCTGGACTTGTCGTCGACGGTGATCGGCGACATCAATCTATGCGAGACGGCCACTCTCCCCGACCAGCCGGGCTCAGACAGATTGGCCAAGGAGTTGTCGGGGGTGTCTGTTGCTGGAGATGGGCGGTCGACGCCTGCGGTCTCGACTAGCCAGGCGCCAGTGACCCCGACCCCTTCGTCCGGGCAGCAAGGCCAGGCGGGTGATCAGCCCGAGCAGTAGGCCAGTAGGGTAGTCTGTAAAAGTAGACTAGTGACCGCCCGTCAGGGTATTTATTGTAAATTTTGTATGTAAAGTTTGTAATAAAGTTTGCTTTTGTCATGACTGTTATTTTGAGCGCTGTAAAATTATCTGAGTGACGTGTCGCTGTGATCGATTGTTAGTCGTTGATAGTTTCCGTCGCAGAGGACATTGTTGCTCTTCGCCGAAAACTCTACGTGTAAACAAAGTATAGCCAAAAAGAAAAACTATTATTATTGCCAACTATAAGAGACTTACAAACAAAAGTTACTAGAACTTATGGATAAAATCAGCGCAGTTTGTCTATGTGCCAAGAGTTAGGCACGCGTGTTCCGTCTGGATATGCCAATCTGTAGGATGTGGGTCGTGTGACCTCGGCGACCACAAAGGGTCCTTCCCAGGGAGTGGATAGCTTGTGTATTCCTTCCTGGCTTGTTTTCCACCTGAGTACTAGATCGCCGACCACGAAAGAACGGTCCTTAACATTCCTGTTGTGGTACCGTCTGATTGCCGCAAGATACTTTGTTGTTCGAAGGCACGAATTTAGACGCTTTTCTTCCATGCAGTTGATTTCGAGTTCCCTGGTGTTGTCGGCCGTTGATTGGTCGAAGTTTTCAATCCTTGGAGATCCGAAGGTTATATCAGATGGTAGCACTGCCTCGGTGCCGTAAACCATGAAGTAGGGTGACACCCCGGTGTTCCGACTAGCCTGTGTTCGGAGACCCCAGACCACGGCCGGCAACTCTTTCATCCATCGACCAGGTGCTCTGTCATTCTCGGTGTACAACCTTTTCTTTAGGGCGTCGATGATCATTCCGTTCGCTTGTTCAACTTGGCCATTTGCTCGTGGGTGAGCTATTGACATGTATTTTATGACTATGCCTCTGTCATCGCAGAAGTCCCAAAATGCGGTGCCAGTGAACTGAGTACCTAGGTCGGTAATTATACTGTTTGGGATCCCGAATCTGTGTATGATTTGATTGAGGAACTCCACGGCCTTCTCGGAGGTTGCTTTGACCAGTGGCATGTATTCAATCCACTTTGAGAACTTGTCGATTAATACAAAGACGAACTTGAAGTTGCCAGAGGCCGGTTTAAATGGCCCGATCATGTCGAGCCCCCAGCAGGCGAAAGGCCAGGACGACGGGATAGTTTGAATCTCATGAGCAGGTACGTGGGTCCTTTTAGCGAAGAACTGACATCCCTCACAGTGTCGGACCAGTTTTTCTGCGTCGGTGACCGCGGTTGGCCAATAAAAACCTGCTCGGAAAGCTTTCCCGACCAGCGTTCTGGAAGCAGCATGATTTCCGCAGGATCCGGCATGTATGTCGTCTAGGAGCTTGATGCCGTCATTCTGGGATATGCATTTGAGCAGCACTTCAGAACTTGCATTTTTTCGCATAAGTTTGCCATCCACCAGTATGTAATTCTTTGATCGTCGAATGAGGCGCTCGTTCTCTGTTTTATCCTGAAAGCCTGATCCGTCCGATATATATCTGATGAATGGGGTGCGCCAATCACGGCTACTGGTTGTCGGAGTAACGTCGTCTATGAGCATTGCCTCAATAGGTTGCTTTTCGGGCGGGTCTTTGCCCACACTTGGCTCATGGATGTCCTGGACGAAAACACCTCGCGGGATCTAGGCCCGAGATGACCCTAACTTTGACAACGCATCTGCTGCCTGGTTCTTATCCCGGACCACGTGGATGTACTCTATGCCATAGAAGTTGGTTTCCCACTTGCGAATTTCTTTGCAGTAGAGATCCATCTTCTCGTGGGTTGCGTCCCATTCCTTGTTGAGCTGGTTGATAACTAAAGCGGAGTCGCCATAGACGTAAAGGCGTTTGACTCCCAACTCAACGGCTAATCGTATGCCGTGAAGGCATGCTTCGTACTCGGCGATGTTGTTTGATGCCGGGAAAAGGATCCTAAGGACATAACGTAGTTTGTCCTTGTTGGGTGACACGAAAAGTATCCCAGCGTCGGCGCCGTTGATGTTTAAGGACCCATCGAAGAACTTCGACCAGTGGTCGGAGACGTCGGGAACGGGAGGCTCGTTGAGATCCGTCCACTCTGCGATAAAATCGACCAGGGCCTGAGACTTGACTGTGGTGCGGCTCTGGAACTCCAGGGAGAATGGGCATAATTCCATTGCCCATTTTACAATTCTGCCGTTGGCGTCTTTATTGCGCAGGATATCCCCGAGAGGGAAACTGGTGGTTACCAAGACTCGATGGCCGTCGAAGTAGTGCTTTAGTTTTCTCGACGTTATTAGAATGGCGTATATGAGCTTCTGTATTTGTGGGTATCTGGCCTTGGACTCGTTTAGGACTTCGCTTATGAAGTAAACGGGTCTCTGGACCTTGTAGACATGACCTGGCTCGTCTCGCTCGACCACTATTGCCGTGGAAACAACCCTGTCGGTTGCAGCAATGTAAAGGAGTAGGTCTTCATTGGGCTGAGGCGCTGTAAGAACAGGCGGTGAAGTGAGGAAAGTCTTAAGCTGGGTGAACGCAGCATCAGCCTCTTCTGTCCAGGAGAATTTTTCTGACGCCTTCAAGAGTTTGAAGAAAGGGAGGCCTTTTTCTCCTAGTCTTGAGATGAAGCGGCTGAGAGCGGCCATACATCCAGTGAGCTTCTGAATATCCTTAATATTCTTAGGTGGTCGCATGTCAAGTACTGCTTTTACTTTTGAAGGATTCGGCCGTATGCCGTCGCGACTGACGACGTTGCCGAGCAGTAGACCGGAAGGGACACCGAAGATGCACTTTTTGGGGTTAAGCTTCTATTTGTACTTGTTAAGCGCCTTAAAGGTTCAGTCTAAGTTGTCGATTAGGGTGCTTGCGTCCCTTGTTTTGATGACGACGTCGTCTACATAGGCCTCGACGAGGTCATCGCGAATCTCGTCGTGGAGGCATTGCTGGATGGCCCGTTGATAAGTGGCTCCGGCATTTTTGAGCCCGAAAGACATGGTCATGTAGCAGTATGCACCGAAAGGAGTAATGAAAGACGTTTTGATCTGATCGTCTTCCTTTAGCGAGATCTGGTGATAACCAGAGTAGCAGTCTAGAAAAGAGAGGAGTTCGCATCCGGCCGTTGAGTCGACCACCTCGTCGATGCGAGGGAGACCGAAAGGATCTTTAGGACAGTGTTTATTGAGATCAGTGTAATCAACGCACATTCTCCATTCATTATTCTTTTTGCGTACAAGAACCAGATTGGCGAGCCAATCGGGATGATACACTTCTTTTATGAATCCGGCTGCTAGAAGCCGTGTTATTTCTATCCTAATAGCCTCCTTTTTGTCACGAGCGAACCGTCGCAGCTTTTGCTTGATGGGTCTTGCGGTCTTCGAGACATTTAAGGAGTGCTCGATCAGGTTTCGTGGGACGCCGGGCATGTCTGCGGGTTTCCATGCGAAAACGCTCACGTTGTCCCTTAGAAACCTGACGAGCGCGTCTTCCTATTTGGGGTCCAGATTGGCCCCGATGAGGGCCGTCTTCTCGGGGCTGCCGTCGACCAGTTGTACTTCTTTATACTCCTTGGATTTTGAATTCTTCCTGGCGGTCTCCTGCTCGGGTAGTCGGAGCTGGTCGGGAGATAGCTATGCGGCTTGGGTTGCTGTTTCTGCTATGCGGATTGAGAGATCAATTGCTTCGGTGATCTTGAAGCTCTCCTCCTCGCAAGTATATGCGGTGTAGACATTGCCTCTGACGGTTAGGACGCCCTTCTCCGTAGGCATTTTGAGGACCAGGTATGAGTAATGCGGGACCGCCATGAATTTTGTCAGCGATGGTCGGCCCAGTATAGCGTGGTAAGTCCCATCAAAGTCGGCGACCACAAAGTTGACGAACTCTGTTCGAAAGTGGTCGGACGTGCCGAATTGGACAGGCAGTGTTATCTGTCCAAGGGGCACTGAACTCTGGCCTGGCAAGACTCCCCAAAATTGAGCGTCGTAGGGTTTTAGCTGTGCCGGAGATATCTTGAGGGCGGGCAGGCTGTTGCGGAAGAGGATGTCAATGGAACTTCCTCCGTCCACGAGCACGCGCTCGAATCTGATGCTGTTGATGCAAGGGTCCAAAATTAGAGGGAAACGACCTGACTCCGGGATAGCGGCCCACTGATCCTTCCTGCTGAAGGAGATTTCCCTGTGCGACCAGGGAGGAAATTTCGGATCGGCGATCAGACCATCAGTGCTGTCTATGTTGAGGCAGGCTCTCTTTAAGAGCTTTCTTTCTCGTTTAGACTCGATGGATACCTTTCCTCCGAAGATGGAATGGACCACGTCAGTAGGACTGACATACTGGTGTCGTGGGTCCATATCCTGGTCTTCGTCCTCGTCTTCGTGATCGCGCCCGTCTTGTTTTCCGTTTTTCTTGGAGGGATCGTCTTGAGCAGCCCACCGCGTATAGATGCTTTTGAGGACGCGGCATTCTTCCATGGTGTGGTTGGATTTTGGATGCAGTTGGCATAGTCCCTTCAACATCTTGTTGTAGTCTTCTTGGTAATCCCGCCGTCCGTTTGGACGCTTGACCGTATTCACCTCGTGGTCGTGATCGCGAGGGCGCTTGCCTCTGAAATCGTCGCGGTTGTCACCGCGCCTGTCCCAGCCTTCTCTGTGGTCTCGGTTATCGGGGCGGCGGTGGTTCCTGTTGTCGAAGCGGCCGCGACTGTCGTCACGCCGAGGAGGCTGGTCGGGACCTCTGGCGTCATCGCGGATTAGTTTTTCTGCGTCATCGGCGTCAGCATAATTTTTGGCCGTGGCGAGGAGCTCTGTCATCGTCGTTGGCCTTTTGTGTAGTAGCTTGTTCCTCAGTGCTTCATGGAAGCGCAACCCCTTGATAAAAGCAGATATCGCCTCGTCGTGGGAAATCTTCGGGATCTTAAGGCGCATATCCGAGAATCGTCGGATGTAATCGCGCAAAGGCTCGTTTTTCCTATCTCTTATCCTTTTGAGGTCGTACTTGTTCCCAGGCTGCTCGCAGGTGGCGATGAAGTTGTCGATGAAGGCTTGACGTAGTTCTTCCCAGGAGTCGAAAGAGTCCTCGGGCAGGCCTAGGAGCCACTGGTGACCAGCCTGGTCGAGGACTACTGGAAAGTAGTTGGCCATGACGTGCTCATCCCCTGCTGCTGATCGGACGGCGATCTCGTAAAGAGTGATCCAGTTCTCTGGGTTTTCCTTGCCGTCGTATTTTTTGAGTTTCTCGAGCTTGAAATTGCGCGGCCACACGACCTGGCGGAGGTGTGAAGAGAATTGCTTCAGGCCCGGGGGGCCGTGCGTTGCGTCGTACTCGATACGACGCAAGTTTTCGTGAACTGCCCTTTCCGTGACGCGCCTGTTGATGTGGTCCCGGGCATCTTTGGGAGGGATGTTGTATCGAAGATCCCTGTACTGGTTTACTTCTTGACCACGCCTGCGATTCTGCTCGCGGTGACCGCCAGCGTCCCGACCGCCATCGTCACGTCGTGAATTTTTTCGATGATTATCGGGGGAACGGCTGCGGTGGTGCCTGCTGGGCTACGGTGAGGTCCGGCTGCGGTGAGTCTGGTCGGAGGTGGCCTCTGTATGGGAGCCGGCTTGGACTCTTTTGAGCAAAGTGGCTGTCTGCCCCATCGCGGCGATCAGATGTGCTCGAATGCTGGTTCGAACGCCCTGGCACTCGGCCGAGTTGTTCAGACCGCAAGGATAATCTTCCTCCGGGTTAGCCTTGAGCTCGACTGATCGTCCTGAGGGAGTTGAGGTTATCGTCAGAGACGTCCCCAGCCGTTCGTGTGTAACGACACGAGTTGGCCGGTGGGATTTGAAAAAATCCGTTAGAGCGGCTCGATCAGGCTGGCGCAAGATTCCATCTACTAGTTGGGAAGCTTCGAGTAGCTTGGAATCGGCGCGATCAAGTACTTGGAGAAGGTCCGAGCAGTCGATCTTCTTCCCCTTGTAGAGCGGGAGCGGTGGTCGGGCGCTCGGTGCCGTCATCCGAGTGGTCGGAGCCGACGTCATCCCAGATTGGATCTGGGTTCCTTCCGAAACCGTGGTCGTGAAACCGCCGCCGCGCGTCGTCCAGGTGATCTGGCCGACGGTGAACGTGAGGCCTTCAGGCACGGTCGCGGAAGCTGGAACTATGACCATCTTGTTCGCCGAAGAAGTTGTACGCACACCCCCTACCTGGCGCGCCACTGTCGACGAAAGCTAGTCGGCAGTCTACCTTGGGGTATACCCACGGTAGTAGTTTATCGGTAGACGGTGCGCAAACTACGAACTTGATGGTGACGCAAGACACGGACAAGCTTTTTATCCAGGTTCGGCCACCGAGTTGGCGTAATACCTACGTCCTGCGTCTGATTGTATTGGATCGAGAGAATAATGTGTCCTAGGGGGGTTCCTTGCCCCTCCTTATATAGTCCGGAGAGCAGGGTTACAGATCTGGAAACTAATCCTAGTCGGTTATAATTGCCATAGATAGTTCGATATCAATTTCTATTCTAACCGACTAGAATCCTGCTTGATCTCCACGTCTTGTTTCCTTGCGCGAAACTTCAAGCTGTCTTATCAAGCCTTGAACTTGTCTCGTAATGGGCCAAGCCTCCTGGCCCAAGCCTAGCCGTAAGGGTATAGGGGTTTATACCCCCACAGACACTATAAGCAATGTTTTTCTAAACGCTAAACGGAACGTCGGTCACCTGCCGTTTAGCCATTATTCGAGAGATAAATGGTCAATTAAACAGGCTAAACAGATGATTAAACGAAAACGGTGTACCACTTCATAGCATTTACATGGCGTTTAAATGGCCGTTTAGGCGAATAGTGACTACAAGAAATATATCATTTTTAGATTTTGATTAGGTTAAAATTGAAGGCCATAGTTTAGAAATAGTTTCATAGTTGCCTATAATTCACCGCTCTATTTTTTTAGAATTACATATTACAACATAGACACCCATAACACACATGCACACTCATCCTCTGTAAATACACGTATGTAAATCCTACCCTATGAGCACCTCCAAGGACTGCACCGACAGATCTTAAAATTCACGAAGTCACCATAGATATATTGTTGTCGACGGAGATGTTGCCTATCACTAAAAAGCATAGCACCGTTAAATTCTAAAATAAATCTATATATCCTATAAAGATAAACCCCACTAAGCTAATTTTCTTGCACCTCCTTGCGCCACATCATCATCCACTTACCCTGCTGCTACATGTAATTAAGTGCCCACTCACAAATAATTTCAGTAGTGGATGCAACTACCTACATACATATGATCATGCATGCATACTGCTAACAATTATTCTCTCACATGATCACCTCTCTTCTTCTTTTGAAACTGACTACTAAAACTATATATAGATGCTACAGTAAAACCATATTTGTATTTCCCCTTCATACCCGCAGCAACGTGCGGGGAATCCTCCTAGTTTAGAAAAACATAAGAATCTGTATCAAATCGAGCACTTGAATCTGAGCGGAGTCTAGACTGTTTTCATGGGCCGGATGCGTGTCCCGCACAAAATTCAATCATCTTCAGCTCTTTGTAGAAGCTTCATGCGTTTCTCACATAATGGGGGCCCAATTGCAACATAGGGTTTAGGGCTGCCATTCGCACTAGCCCATGGCTTCTCACTGGATTCATTTCCGATTACCAAAAACCCTTCCGCCCAAAACACAAACTTTCGCCGTCCGGGGAGAAGCGGCGGCGCCGGATACGGGATACCATGGCGGTGGCGGCGGTCGCGGGGAAGCTGGGAGCGGGAGGTGATCCGGTGGCGGTGGAGGTTCTCCTGCCGCCTCTGTCGGAGGCGGATCCCCTTCACGCAGAGAAGAAGGTACCGCGCAGGCGTTAGAAAGAAGCTCGGCTCTTTTCGTAGGATCAACCCATATGAGAAGCCTAATCGATTTTAGTATTCCTCTTGGTTATGTGGAGGTTGGTTAAGTCGCGGACAGTTCAAGTTTAGTTACTGGATTGGAAAACTGAGTTTTTTTTTTTGTGGTAGGGAAACAGCTAAAATGATCTATCTTTTGTTGGAAATCGACCAGAATTTGCTTGTGGTTAAGGGAGAGAGACTAAAAAATTAGCTAAAATTACTAGCTAGCTAAAAATTAGCTAAAATTATCCCTAGTGCATTCAAACAACTAGTTATTAGCCAACTAGCTATCTAACCTTAGCTAATTTGAGCTAATTTTTCGCCCAACTAGTAACTAGCTCTAGCCATTCAAACAGGCCCTAAAGGAGATGAACTTGCTGGGAATTGCTTACTCACTTTTACTTTGAGTAGACAATTGCTGGATTTTGTTTAATTTTGCAGGAGTACAAGCCTAGTCCATGAGTGATATTGTTAGTTTATTAAATCTTTATTGCTTGAGAAGATGTAGGGAGTGTTTATTCTTGTTTCTTCTAAAAATTAAGGATCTTCCCTTTCAACTGCCTTTTCTTATGTAGCAAAGTTTTGCATTCCTTAAGTGAGTTCTGAATTCTGATATGATAGATGGCTCTTGCTGGCCCTGAAGAGAGCTTGTCCAGCAGAAAAGATGTGTGGCGATTTTTTCTGACACGATAACGATTGTTGTTCTTTGGTTTCTATTAGCTTTGTAGTGAAAGCCTACTGCAGTGTCAATTTCTGACTGATTTCTTGTGATGCTGGATTAATAGAAGGATTTTACCAGTATAGTTTGTCATGTGAATTTCCTTTATTTTGTGTTCTGGACAGTTGAACAGTTTCATGCCAGATGTTGAGTTGGAATAAACCGACTTGTGTTTTCCTTATAGTCATACAATTTTGCTAGTCTCATGTTTCTGTGGAGAATTGCAAAATTTCCAGTAAGTTCCTTTTGTTTCTTCTTAATGCAGAGGATACTGGAAAATAGGAACCTATCTTGTGAAATTCAGATTCCTGTTACATGTTCTGCTGCCGATGCCCTCAAATTACTGGATCAGATTATTGAAGCTGCTAGGGTAGTGTACATGGATGAGGTATTCCATGCTGTGTCACTCATTATTGGTTGGCTCTTGATTTTATTCACCTCTACATTCTAACGAGATGATCTGTGTGATATTTCCGTAGCTAGAGCTTTATTTTGCAGGAGATGATGTCGGTCCATTCTCTGCAAGGAATGAACTTGAATCTCTAAATGTTTTGTTCAAAACAATGAAAAAATTGCTTCTAACTTCCAATGCCGCTGCCAAGGAAGTACTACAGATACTACAGGATGAGATAGTTGTTAAGCTGAAATCTGTTGGAAAGTCAGACGATGCTTGGATGGTTGTTCAAACACAGAACCATGATGCTGAAGATTCTCTTCTGAAATGGGGGGAGCATCTTGGTGTTAAATCTATATTGCAGATAGCCTGTAAGTCTCCATAGAACTTGCTGATAAATTATGTATGCTTTGAGATATATGCAATGTCATCCATTGAAAATTGAGAGCCTTTCCTACATTCTTTGTTAGAGCATGCATGTAAAGAAAATCTTGATGCTACAGTCATTTGGTGTTCATTAGTATTTTATCTTTCCGCACTTTTAATGTGTTTGCAAAATCAACAATGTCGATTTGAGCTTTTATGTTCATCCTATTAATAACAGGTGTGCTGACAATGTCTATGTTAATGTATTTTAACCAGAATATAGATGAGATAGTGGAATAGATGGTGAGTCAATAGATGTCAGTGAGTGACCTAGTAAGAAGTTTGTTTGCTCTTACTGAATACTAGGATGCTTAGCTATTCTAGTAATTTTTTTATCCAACTTAATTTCACTAAAATTGATCATTGAATGCTGTCTTCATGGACACTTCTTTGTATAAGCATACATATCATTTATCTGATTTCAGAAGGTTTAGTTTTTCAGGGAGCTGGAAGAGGAATGGTAGCTTCTGAAAGTATAGGTGTGGGGGAAATTGCTCTTGAAATTCCAGAGTCCCTCATCATATCTGATGAACTTCTTTGTCAATCTGAAGTGGTATGTTCTCCGTTGGTAATCTAATTCCCTGTGTTTCTTAAGCATCGAAATACATTCAGTACTGACTGACTCAGAATGTGGGTTTCTATATTGTTTGCAGTTTCTTGCATTAAAAGATTTCAATAGTATCACTTCTGAGACTATGTTATTGTTGTGGAGCATGAGAGAGCGGTATAATCTAGCTTCAAAGTTTAAACCATACTTTGATACACTCCCGGCAAATTTCAATACAGGTACAAGAATTTATTGTGTTTTGTAAGAGAAGTCCTTAATCTAGTTCAAATAATAATTTCACCAAATGCACTTCTAGGCTTGAGTTTTGGAATTGACGGACTTGCTGCATTAGAAGGAACCCTTCTTTTTGATGAGATAATGCAAGCTAAGCAGGTAATACCATTGTGGTTTGTGATATATTGTTCTTTTAATTCTGTAAATCACTGCTCAATTGGTACAAAGCAGTAATTTGTTCCTTATTGCAGCACTTGCACCAGCGGTTTGTGATATTGTTCTTTTAATTCTGTAAATCACTGCTCAAATGGTACAAAGCAGTAATTTGTTCCTTATTGCAGCACTTGCGCCAGCAGTATGATGAATTATTTCCCTTACTTTGCACAAATTTTCCTGAGATATTCCGGAAGGATGTGTGCACATGGGACAATTTTCTGTGGGCATGTGAACTATGGTATTCCAACAGTATGATGGTTGTTCTAAGTAGTGGGAAATTATCAACTTGCTTGGTTCCTGTTGCTGGACTTCTCAATCACTCGGTTTGTAGTCATCCCTGGAAGTTTTCTTTTATTAGTCTTCAGATTTGTTTCTCATGTTCTCTTTTTCATATTTTCTCAAGGTGTCCCCTCATATTTTGAACTATGGTCGAGTAGATGAAGCTACAAAATCATTGAAGTTTCCTTTGTCTCGGCCCTGTGATGCAGGGGAGCAATGCTTTCTCAGTTATGGAAAACATCCAGGGTCACATCTTGTTACATTCTATGGTTTCCTACCAAGAGGAGATAACCCTTATGATGTTATACCTTTAGGTAATCTGTTATAGTAGTTGTATTCCTAGCTGCATGTAGATCTGCAAGTAGAGAGGTTACTTCTGCTATCTTGCCAATGAAATATTGGTTGGCCTAGATCTCAAATGCATAATTTACCTGTTACAATAGTTTAGTCTGGCTATCTTGATTTCTGTCCAACCAGCATAGCCATTTCAATTGCTTAGGGACTAGGCACAGTTTCCATGAATAGCAAGCTTGCTGTTTGTGATCAATAGATTTTGGGCATCCTTTATTTCTCTATGCAAGCAAGTAAAATCTAGACAAAATCATATTACAGATGCATGATTATGGCCTTGTTTAGTTCACCCTGAAAACAAAAAAGTTTTCAAGATTCCCCGTCATATCGAATCTTGTGGCACATGCATGAAACAGTAAATATGGACGAAAACAAAAACTAATTACACGGTTTAGCTGTAAATCACGAGACGAATCTTTTGATCCTAGTTAGTCCATGATTGGATAATATTTGTCACAAACAAACAAAAGTGCTACAGTACCGAAATTTTTTCACTTTTCGGAACTAAACAAGGCCTATGTGCAGATCTTGACACATCTGCGGATGATGAGGACGGCACAGCTCAGTCTGTGACAACAAGCCAAACCACTCATATGGTTCGTGGGACATGGCTGTCTAGATCTGGAGGATTCCCCACGTATGGCCTGCCTCAGCCCTTGCTGTCCCATCTCCGTGCTGCTCTAGGTTGTGATATAGACGAATCCACTACGGAAGCTGATGTAAGGATGCTGTGATGTTTTCATGAATGATGTGCGGGCCACGTCATTTGGTCGATGTTCGTCTAAATCCCATCTTTTCATTGTGCTTTCAGATAAAGGAAAATGACAAGGTGGTGCTGGAAACAATCCTGTCCATATTTAATCCCATGCTTGAAGCATTGCCTGAGCAAGATGATTCCCACCGGTGCTGCTTCATTCTCAAACCCATTTCGTGCTGATGCCATACACCAGCATCACTTACCCACTCTAGTTCATCTGATTCTCTGCAGGGAGGGCGCCAGTTGGGATGTGAAGCTATCATTGGACTACAAAGATCTGCAGAGAAAGATAATATCGTCCATTGTCACTTCCTGTACCTCAGCCTTGGAAAATTTTTAACTCATGCTAGATGCAATCATGGATGGAAGTGCTTCACTGATTGAATTGCAAGAACCACACACTGGAGCCCTGTTGGAATGCCTATGCTGACGTGTAGATTGCGAAGCTGTTGCACATGGGTTATCTGCACCAACTGCAATTTGTGAGCATCTCGACTAACTGAAGTTGCTCGTCGTGGGTTTGCTTCATCCGAGGAGTGCGGAGTCATGGGTTGTGCTTCCATGGCTTGTGATGATTCAAGTCGCACCTGATTGTTACTGCATAGTGGCGTTTGGTGAAAGAATCTACTTTTGAACTAGTTCTTTGGGAACCAAAATTGCTTTTGGAGTTTTGGTGAACGAAAGCTACTTTTGAACTAATTTCAGCGCAATGTGCTTGTAGTCCATGTGCTAAAATCGCCAAGCAGGGGTAAATTGTGTGTTGCAATACACTGTATATTCGACAATACATATTGGCTAGCACCGATAGTAGAGCTAGCGGCCGGTGCCCGCTATAGCTATAAGAGCATCTCAACCAGATCAGGATATCCAATTCTCTATATGCAGCTTAAAGAAATTGAGAAAACAGACTTTTGGAGTATAGGAAAATTGTGCTCTAGCTCTAGTACATTGAGGGAGAAAAGAGGATTGAGGGGGAAAAAAACCTGCTTGTTCCCCTCTATTTGTGAGATTTTTTGAGAAAAAAAATATAAGGAAATGGGATCTGCTCAGTTATTTTTTTCACCCCGTTTCTCTATATGATAGTTTAAAGAATGATGGAGAATGACTAAATAGAAATGGTAGAAGTCTGCAATAGAGTGACCATTCGGTGCTATTTTTCTACATTTTGAATATTTCGATGTTATTTTTCTAAACTTCAGATCTTTCAATGGTATATATCCAATTTTTCTTTTAATTAAATGGCTTGCAAAGAAGGCCAAGGTGTTGGCATAATCATTATTTATCATAATGATACTATTTGAGACATCAACTACGTTTGCACCAACATTCAAGCCGATTGTGAAGTTCTCTTGTTTAGCTTCGAAATATTGCAATCTATGGAGGTAAGACGTGTGTTAAGCCTTTGGTGACTCCTTGCTGGTAGTAACAAGTAGTTGTTGTTTCAATGTAGAGGGGTCACTCAATATGTACCTTGATACGTGTCTTGATATCATTACTTCTTTTGCTGAATTTCGAATTCGGCATATTCCAAGGCAAGAAAATAGTAAGACCAATATGTTAGCTCAACAACATAAGGTTTTGACATTGGTGGACGTAATTTTTACATCAAGAAAAAATCGATGCGAACATATCAGGAAGTGGTTGGTACCAGGCCGATTCTAAAAACCGATTAGGGTGATTTTTCTATCTCCTATGCAGCTGGTACTATAACAGCAGGACTGCCCAGGCCTGTTCCTGAGGCCAGCCATGCCAGTTTTCTTGGGGAAGGCCAAATCAGCTCAATTTTTACTCCAATGAACTTGGAGATGATTTGTATCATTGGAGAACCCTCATTATGGATTATATAAGTAATCCAAGTGCTAAATTTAATAAAAGTATTCGGCAATTGGCAGACAACTATACTCTGGTAAATGGTGATTTGTATTGATTTTCTACTGAATGCTTGCCGTTGTGATGCTTGCCTTCATGATGATATCTACTTGAAGCTTACCACTTTAATACATCTTACTAGGTAGCGTGCCCGTGCGTTGCTACGGGACAAAAAACTTTTATGTTAAAAACACATAGATCGCACCATTAGTTTCATGCTCATATGTTGCTACGGGACAACTAAATATTTGTAAAGGAACACGTGATAAATGTGACATTAAAATAACATTTAATTAAAAAACAAAGTTCGTGAGATTAAGACAGCCACACCTTGTTCTTGGCACTACTTCAACAGTACTTTTTAGCAAAGAAGCAATATTTTTCGCTCAACATTTTAATATCAGTTTCAGCACAAGTCAAATTTCAGCGAAACGAATCCTTGTTGCACACATTAGAACAACACAATAATAAATAGAAACGCACCCGCAGATATATCCATGTCTACTAAAGAACGAGTAAAGATGTTTCTAATGCATCTTCAAGTTGATAGTGTAGAAAGATATGAGTATCTGACAAACCAAAAAGGCATATTTATTTCTTCCAAAAAATCACACGGTACCCTTGATCTATCTGGAACTATATAACTGAAAAATTGATATATCTATCTCTATGTAAAGTTCGCATATAGAAATTTGTTTGTCCAATAACCTCCTAAATCTATAAAATTGTGGCATAGTTAATAAAAGCCCAAGATATTTTTAATAGCATTAGTAAGTTGGTAACAAAGGCAAATAGATCAACAAATATGCAACGCAGGGAAAAAAGAGCACATCGGTAGCATACATTCATACCACAAGAATTTTGTTTTGTTACAATCCAATTCAAGATACAATGCTAATTCAAGACCATGGATTCCAAACTAAACTATGATTTGCAAGCATGCATGATCTCAGAAGAAAACTCAACGGAACAACTTGAGTCACCTAGTAACCTCATAGTTGTCTTTCCTTTCTTCACTTCACACTGCATATCCATCACCACCTATCTGAAAAGCCTTGATCCCCAAAAAACAAGTTATTAATCAGCCGTGCAATGACATTGCAAGATTTGCATGGAACAATTATGGCCAAGTTAGTTACCAGCTTGGAGAAGACTGCAAGGAGGCAGGCAAGCTGTGTGGCGACATCCACTGAATCGCTTTTTGTGTAAACTGTAAGATTTGATATGGGATATTTTGATTCCAAAAATATTTTTGCACTTCACACTACAAGACTTAGAGAATAAGTGAATAACCATAAACCCAAATAACTTTGAACTTAACTCAAATAACACTTGTTACCTTTGTGCCTGCAACACAGCAAGCAATTAGATATGAATTGCATATGGGTTCAGAACACCAATATCTTGCGTTCTAAGTTTCTAACATAGGTGAGAAATTGATCAAGTACTGGACAGTTGACTGTGATGGGTTCACATGCTTGCAATTAGAGAGAGAAATTTAAGCTACATACTTTAACTTTGGAAGATCTGATAGCTTCCTATTCGTTGATGACAGCATGCAAAAGCTCCGGTCTTCTCCTAAAGAGCACATAATAGCAAAAATATTATCTTGACATGCCTGGACACAAATAACAACAGCTTTATAGCCCTCAAATTCGTGAATTCACCAGGTCCTTTCGAGCCAAGATTGCGACGATCCCACATTCAGACAGATCACCAGGTCCTTCTGTCTGTTTCAAGTGGCTTATCAAGATCAACAGTTGATTCGACTGGACACTGCTTGAAATTACCTTTTTCAAGGTTGTTGACTAAATTTGTTAAATTCCCAGGCTGAAGCTCAGTACTGGCAATAGTGGGCCTAGGTGTATCAATATTGGAGTTAAGATGGTGGACATTGCATAAGGACTGATGATTGTCGTGTTTCTTGATACCATTCTGCTCCACTGATGATGATGCAGCCATAGATTGGATCTCTGGGTCCACTTCTCTAAGCTGCATGTAAAACAACAGGTTGGTAGTATTTTGGGGAGACCTCCAATTTTTCATTTTAAAAATACCTTTGCAACTTACCAATTCCAAAGAAGACTCTGGTAGTGTAGGTTTCTTGATACAAATAAAGTTTTGAATATCTTGTCTAAAAGGCATAATTATATCCCGAATTCCAGAGCTTCCAACCTGCAAATTTTACACTCTAAGTAACATATACCTTGAATCTGGAAACTGGGAATGACTTAATGACAACCAAATTGCAAAATGATGTAGTTTTGGAAGACAATAAACAAAATTAAAAAACGCTTGAAGATTGTTTCACAAATGATAAGACAAGCTACACTTGAATCACAAAGAAGCACCAATAAGCAGTAGCCGGTAGCCACATACATGTAAAATCTCCACGGTAGGTATACATGACTTCTTATGCGATGAATTACAAATAAGATGATATCATTATCTTTAGGCACTAAATAGAGCACTTAAACAATTTCCTGGTAAAGCAATGCAGTAATTCTTTTTAAAATCGGAATCATATATTTTTTTTTCTCGAACTATGCATGAGTGCTGTGTCATTTCATTAATTAAGAAGAAAAAGGTGAATAATACAAGGGATAGATGCAGAATGCCTTCTCCCAAACCCAGCACATGCATGCCCAGCAGGGGATTAGCTAAAGACGCGCCACCAATCACTACAAACAACCACTAACAACACCTCTGCTATATAGGACTAAACGACCATGTCATGGAGACAAAATAAAATGAAAGACCCGACTAATACACGGCTGTCCATAAGACCAGCCAACAACTCCGCTGAATGAACTTACACGCTGTCATCAGCTTTACATCCAAAGAGCTGCAAGATGGGCATCGGCAAACTTTGATGAAGTACACTCCACAATTTTAGATCGAACCCGCACTTTTGATGAAGTACACTCCACAATTTGAATATCATAATGACGAACAAATCAAAAAATGATTACACATCATATGATCACTCTTGAATCATCAATAAAAATTACATATTCAGTTACTTGTTGAAGATAATCTTTGAATCAGTTTAGATGAAAATGGATAATTTCAGTTTCTATCATGAAATGAAAATGCTACAGATCTATCACAATTGTTTTTCTTTCAACCTATTGTGACAGATGACATTGGTCTACAAGAATAGCTTGTGATCAGATACACTGTCCAGATTATTAAGTTTTCAAAACAAAAATGATATCTGTTTATTCGTTTATCCTCACTAAACACAGGCTTCACAGTTTTAGTGAATTTCCCTGCCCTAGCACAAAGTTTCTACCAATCACAATTGACAACTAAACCAGGACAGTTTCAACTGAAACAGAAACCAAGTGGCTACAACAAATAACTATATAGCTTCCTTCGAATTGTTCCAAAAGTGACGGGGTAAAATAATCAACATTAACAGAAATGCAAGCTCTTCACGTAATAAAATGGATAGACAAATCAGAAGTCAGAAACACCCACATCGAAAATGCACATGGTTGCATAGGCTCTAAAGGGATCCCGGCTCTAAATACCTGCTCGGTGAGCTCAACCAGCAAGTCCTCGCAAGAGCGGACGGCGTCAACCCTAAGAATCTTCGACGGAGGTGGCGCCACTGCAGAAGCACCTTTGGCGGCGTCGGCGAAGGTTCCATGCTTCTCGAGGCCTCGGAGCGCCACCCGCTCCCGCACGGAATCTGGGGCGCCGATGAGGTACTCAGGCGAGAGGTCCACCAGCGCTGGCGGAGCATCAGGAACCCTAGGTGAGAGAACGAAGGAGTGAAGGAGAACCGAACGCGCGACACACGCGATCAAGGCTTGTAGCTTACTCTTTATTACGGAGAAATCGATGGCCTCATCGGCAGCGAGGGCATCAGCGACCGAGGGCATCAGCGGGGGGCGCGGGGCGCGGTCACCGGCGTGCACGCAGCCAGCGGGCTCGCGGCGGGGGGCGCGGCCACCGGCGTGCGTGCGGCCAGCGGGCTCGCGGCGGCTCGCGGCGGGGGGCGTTGCGGCGAGGGGCGGGCTCACGGCGGCTCGCGGCCGGGGCGCGGCCACCGGCATGCGCGCGGCCAGCGGGCTCGCGGAGGGGGGCGTTGCGGCGAGGGGCGCGGCCACCGGCGTGCGCGTGGCCAACGGGCTCGCAGCGGCTCGCGGCGGGGGGCGCGGCCACCGGCGTGCGCATGACCAGCGGGCTCGCGGCGGGGCTCGGCCACCGGAGATCGAGAGGAGCAGAGGCAGCTGCGTGGCTCGGCCATGGAGATCGAGATGCGGGGGGCGTGGGGCGCGGATTGAGAGGAGGGAAACCAGGAATGGCGAGAGAAGGGAAGGCGCTAACCGCAGCGACCGAGGGTGCGGGGGCGATAACCGCGAGAGGGGGGTGGGGCGATTAGAGCGAGGGCGGGGCGATTAGGGTGGGGGCTGACCATGACCTCCGGGTCTTTTTAGTTGTAGAGATTATCAAGACATGGTCTTTTGGGAGGACATCCAATTAAGTTATTTAAACACGATGTTAATTTGGACTTGTCGGGGGACCTAATTTAGTAATTACATTTTATCTGGGACAACACAAGGACTGGAAATTGATTCAGCCAAACTCAGTTTTGCGGAAAAGTGTCAGAGTTTACCTTGGATGGTGGTAGTTCAATTGCTCATATGCAAGAATTGATGAAAGAAGCTGAGGACGTCACTTTGAAAAAGATTATAGCAACAAATAGAAGATATTAGTGAAGATGGGAAATAGAAGTTGTCACCTCAAATTAGAAATTGAGTTTTGAGCCCAATAAAGATGTTTTTATTAGTATGCAAACTTCACTAAAAATAAGAGGGCATGTGTTGACAGCTAAAATTATCCTACGTGCATAACAGACTCCACCATTGCATTATTCTCGTTGAGACAATAAAAGAAAATATGGATCATTGTATTTGGAGTTCGGATGAAGAAAAAAATATACTTTTTGGAGGTGCTGATGTAGAAAAACAGGATTGGCTGGGAAACCAACTAGACCGGTTTTCCTAGGAAAATCAGCTAGGCTAGTTTTTAGGGACTAGTTCAGATCTAAGTTGTCCTTTTACACGTTCTGCAAGGGGTTTTTACCCCTTATAAGATATAAGGCCATAGCGTCGTTATGAATGTAAGGGAATTGAGGTGCTCAACACACGCACAATCAACACAAAACCAATTTACTACCTCTCTTTACCCTTTTCTTCCATCTACTTTTTTTTGTTTTGACGAAGCCCTAGAGCGGTGAGACCAGTTAGGGCAGCCCATAGCCGCCGCACGCCCTGATCTAGTCTCTCCCGGACATGTGGGGTTTTGGGTTTCAAGAAACCTTGTCGGCTTGATTTGCACATCGTGCTCCCAACGAGGCTTTTTTGATGACTTGTCTTACACATCGTGCTCATAGTTAGTGGTACTAGGTTGTGTGAACATATTGAAAGGTCCTAATATGGCTAGGGGGTGAATAACCTATTTAAAAATCTACAAAGCACTAGAGCAAAGATTAGTACAATAAATGGCGTAAAGCAATTTTGCTCTAGCTCTACAAGTGTTGCAAGCCACCTATCCAATAATTCTAGTTACTAAGATCACTAGGCACACAAAAGCTATGTCACTACAAGCTACACTAGTGAACTAAGCTACACAAGGCAAAGTTAGCAACTAAAACTAATTACACTACTTTTGAGAAAATGTAAGTGAAGAGTTAATGATCTTTATACCGCCTTTTAGGGGATGAACCAATTAATATGATGAAGATCAATCACCAGAAGAAATCCAATCAAACACAAGAGATGGACACAAAGGTTTTTCTCCTGAGGTTCATGTGCTTGCCGGCACGCTAGTCCCCATTTTGTCGACCAACACTTGGTGGTTTGAGCGGCTAAGAGGTGTAGCACGAACCTCTTCCTTACTAGGACAACGCAAGAACCTACCCACAAGTGAGGTAGCTCAATGACACGCGCAATCCACTAGAGTTGCCTTTGGCGCTCCACCAGAAAAGGCACAAGAACCCCTCACAATCACTAGGATATGGCCACGAACAATCACCAACTCGTGTCAATGATCCTCCGTCGCTCCAAGCCATCTAGGTGGTGGCAATCACCCAGAGTAACAAGAAAATCGTAGCTCAAACGATCCCCAAGTGCCACTAGATGCAATCACTCATGCAAATGCACTTGGAAACACTCTCAATCTCACTATGATGATGAATCAATGAAGGAGATGAGTGGGAGGTGTTTGCTCAGGCTCACAAGGATATCAAGTATGTCAAAGTGCCAAGAGAGTGAGCCCTAAACCGACCAACACGTATTTATAAGCCCCCAATAAATAGAGCCGTTAGGCTCTAGGGGCTGCCTTTGTCGGGGGCATCGGACGCTTCGACGCTTAGCGTCAGACGTGGCCTTAGCGTCCGATGGTCCCCTGACAGGCCCGCTAGATTGCTGTCATGTGTTCTCAGTTAAACGTGACCCGTTGATCCTCAATGATCACTTACATATTAAAGATCATAGTTACAAGGCGTCGGACACATCAGGTGCTACGCACCGGACGCGCGACCCTTACACCAAACGCTACTCATGAAGGTTTATAAACTCATAGGGTCGTTGAAAGGTCCTTGTTTGGTTTTGGTAATTGAGTGACAACTTAGGTGGACTAATAGTGTTTATGTGAGATACACAGGAGATTAGTCCACAGGTGATGATGTGATGATGGAGGAGCTCATTGCACATGAGACATGACATGGAGTCATGTGACCAAGGTGGAGAAGATCAAGATGAGGCTTGGCTCGATGGACCGGTTGCAAGAGTGAAGGGCAAGTCGGAGGCTTTGAAGCGAGAGACCGCGTGTGACGATGAAGCTTGAGCAAGACTTGGCACCGATGGACCGAGGCAACGGTGAAGAGCAAGTGAGGTCAAGATCGATGAACCAATACGGCCACATGATGATATGAAGTGGATCATATTATTTGGTGATTGGTTGGTGCATGTGTTGCATCAACATTGGAGGAGATGGAATGGAATGCACAAGGCAAAGGTATAACCTAGGGCATTTCCATTTCACCGGTCATAGGTGTGTAGAGAAGTTTATGACCGGATTTAGGATAGATGGCCGTACTATCAAGAGGGGCAAACTTGTTTGCATATCGGTCATCTAGTGCCACTTGAGCGATCTAACTTTGCATACGTGTTAGGATCGAGTGGCGTGGCAAGTTGAGAGGCTAACTCCCTTGGAAAAATGTTTGTGAAAATACTAACACACTTGCACAAGTGTTGTGACACTTTGGTGTTGGCACATGGAAGCAAGGGAAGGAGTTGGAGTTCGTTTCGTGCAGCGCGTTCAGGTCGGACGTGTCCGGTATGAGGTCGGACGTGTCCGAGTTGAGGCACGAGACTCGGAAACAGTTTTCCGCTGGAGTCCGGTGTGTTTCGTCCGGAGAGGACGCTTTCTCGGAGAAGCTCTCTGAGTTTGCATCCAGTGCAAACTCAGTTTTTAGAGCTCTCTAAGTTTAGGTCTGGTGCACACCGGACACGTCCGGTGTGTGAGTCCGGTGCAGCGTCCGGTGTTGTGAAGTTTTGCAACGCTCCCTGAGTTTAGGTCCGGTGCATACCAGACGCGTCCGGTGTGACACCAGACACGTCCGGTGTGTTCAAAAGTGAGAGTCCGGTGCCTTATCAGTGTCAGAAGCAACGGCTAGTTTTCTAACGGACGCTGGTCTGGTCAATTCCGGACACGTCCGGTGTGAACTAGGACGCGTCCGGTGTGGTTGACTTTTGCCCAGTGAAGGGTAACGGCTAGTTTAGCGCTTGGGGCTATAAATAGAAGTGGTGTCCGGCCTTGGCCGGTGCTGAGCACCCTTGGGACTTAGTGTCCATGCTTGGGGAGTGCTAGTGAAGCCTCTAACTCACATATGCTTGATAGTGATCATCCGATTGTGTGAGTGAGCGATTCTAGTGCGTTGCATTGAGAGATTGCATCGAGTGGCACTAGGTGTTCGTGTTGCAAGCTGGTGGTGCTTGTTACTCTTGGAGGTTGCCACCTCCTAGACGGCTTGGTGGCTTGTGACTCCGTCGAAGCACACAAGGAGATTGTGCGGTGCTCCGGAGAAGAGATTGTGAGGGGTACGGTGCTCACCCCGTGGGGATCGCGAAGAGCAACTCTAGTTGAGCGAGACGTGAAGAGCGACAAGTGGTCCGGCCGGGTCAAGTGCTAGAGCTTGTGGTAAGCACTCCACGTGGGAGAGTGTGACTTGCGGGTCACCACTAGCAAGAGGACCGGCGACAACCTTGAAACTTGTCTCAACGTGGACGTAGCTTGGTGGCAACCAAAGTGAACCTCGGGAGAAAATCATCGTGTCAACATTTGTTCTTTCCGTTGGTTTGCAAGTCCCTAACACAAGCTTGTTCTTACATTCATATACTTGTGCTTGTGTAGTTGCTCTTGTAATTAGTTAGCTTGTGTAGCTTGCTAGTTACCTTCTTGCTTGTATAGCTAGAAGTAGTTTCCTTGCGTGACTAATTTGGTTTGTGTAACCTTGTTAGTCACATTGCTTAGTTTGTATAGCTAAGTAATTTGCGCTCTCTAATTTGGCATTGGTTGCCTTGTTATTGAGCATTGCTAGTGAGCTTAGGAGCTTTGTGCTTTTGCTTACTAGTTGTGTAGGAGCTCTCCCGGTTGTAAAGTACTAGTGGCATAGGTTTGTATGACCTTGCTCCTAGAATAGGTTAGGTGAGCTCTTGCTAAGGTAGCACCTTGTTTGCTTGTTTAGGATCTTTTACAAGGTGCTAGAGAACTTAGATAGAGGGGTGTAGTCTTGGATAGATCGATAGTTTTAATTCCGCATTTGTTTCGGTTAGCCGGTGTAATAATTTTTAGAAAGGACTATTCACCCCCCCTCTAGTCCGCCATCTCGACCCTTCAGTCGTCGGATGCGTCCGATGGTTGGCCACCGAATGCTGCCACGGTGAAGGCTGACGTCACACTGCACCGGACGCGGGAACAGTACTCGACTGGCGTCCGACGCACACTCATCGGACGCTCTGACGCACTCCTCAGAAACACGCGTCACTTGGCCACAAAGCACCAGACGCTGGGCTAGTGTCTGATGCCTCTGCGGTCAACATGCGGTGAGTGTTACTTAGCGAGAAACACTCCCATAACTTTAGCAAATTTTTCACTGGGAGAGAGAGACCCAACTCTCTCCACCTCTTCAACCCTTTGCTCAAAGTGCTAACCACCAAGTGTACCACCTCGTGCACATGTGTTAGCATATTTTCACAAATATTTTCAAAGGTTAAATTAACTCATTAGGTTCTAAATGCATGCATAAGACAATAACACCTAGTGGCACTCGATAACTGCTTAGCCAAAGAATTGAATTTCCCTCTTTATAGTACGGATATCGATCCTAAATTTGATCACACCCTCTATGGTGTTTTGATCACCAAACTAAAACCCTAAGCAATAACTTTGCCTTTTATCTCCATAGGGTTTTGTTTTTCTCTTTCTTCTTTCTAAGTTGAGCGCTTGATCATCTTGTGATCATCATCATCATCACCATGATCATCTCTTGCTCCATTACTTGGTATATACCAACCTCATCTAATCTTCACACACTTAATATAAAAGTTAGTACTTTAAATTTTATCAATTATCCAAAACCAAATTAGAACTTTCACATATCTTAGACGCCAATCGACCTACAAGTCAGCTAGGTCCTACATCAAGTGATCTAGCTAGAGGTACCAGGTTCATGTGTGAACATGCTTTTGTCGTCGGTTAGCTTGAAAATCCCAAGTGATTCGGAGAGATCCTTATATTTTGTTTCCTCAAAATATGGTGTTTTCCAATTCCTAATTTAGTATGAGAAGAAAAAAAATTCATTTCTAAAAGTTTTCTATATTTCTATCCTAATTTTTTGACACTTTTTCCTACGACCTGATCTTACGATTTGTATCAGGAATCCTAAATTTGTTTCTCTACGCGTTTAAGCTCTTCCACCACATCTTTTTCCCTTGCGTTTTTTCTCACTTGGAACCTTATCTTTCTTCCTGTTTACTAGACCAACTGAGAACTCCAGATGCACACTCCTAGGCCGCGCGCATATATGCGCGCTCGGGATAAATTTTTGCGAGGTTGGGAACGATGGGGAAGAAAGATGCCAAACTATTGGAGATGATTTTTTCTTCACTTTTCCTATATTTCAGGTGCTTGAATTTTATAATAATTTCTTGCAACACTCTTGTACTATAATTAGTACAAGTAAATTGTTACTGTTGTGATTTGTTATTTATATTTATCTTTGTATCATAACATATTGATTTTTTGTCCTTGTCCAACTATAGAAAATAATTGTTAATTTTTAAATTAGCTTTATGCCAACACATATAAGATTTCGTAAGGTTTGTGATTTTATCTAACTAGTTTTTTATTCTTGGAATAAAAATTACATATTGTGTTTATAGAAATTGCAACAAATTGAAGCTACAATTTTAGTATAAAATATATACAATAATCATCGCATAAAGAAAAACTAAAATTCAGGCACCTGAAATTTACCAAATCCCTTTTTCTTATTTTACCAAAAAGTTAAGGATAGTAAGGCCCTGTTTGATATGGCTCCACTTCACCGAAGTTGTTTTTTGGGGCTTCAGCTCTATAAACAACTCTGTCGGTGGAGCTGGAGCCATTTTGGTAAACCGTTTAGCAAAACAACTATTTCTTTAAAATATGCTCTCACAGAATGCCACATAGGATGAGGTGAAGCTGGGAGAAGCCACTATTTTTGGCTCAAGCTTCATTGGTGGAGTCATTCTATTTTACCCGTTTGGCATAAAACAGCTCCAAACAGTTCCGTAAGCCGCTGGAGAAGCCGTGCCAAATAGGGTCTAAATCCTGATGGTAAACTATTGGAGATAAACGTCAAGTAATTTTTTTCATCAACAGTTACGTAATTTTCTTTCACGAGTCCCATCAGCTTTAGCTTTCTACTCGATTCCCACTAGTGATCATCTGGGGCTTTCACTCTTATCATACCCCATTTGGAGGCATAAGAACTTTTCTTTTCCAATAAAGCACAGGAACTCTGGGTGAACAAATTAAAGTGCCTATATATCGTTTATGGTTTTCATAAATCTCTTACCACAGCACATTTGGATGTGTAGGGACTTTTGGTGGAAAAATGCATTGCGTTGTGGCCACAAACTGCCAACATCATTGGAAGGGCCGGGAAAGAGTCACCAGGCAGTCACCAGTAATGTTTGCTGTCTGTGTCATACAGTGTCACTACGCACCAGCAAAAGTAGTGCTGCTAATCTCCTACATCTAAAAAGAACAAAACGTGGACATTTTTTTGGTGCAACTTTCGTTTTCGTCTGTCTGCCTCCCCGTGCGATCCCCTCCTGCTACTCTGATGAAAGGTGCCGACATGTGGGACCTACTGCACGCAAGCGCCGCCTCGTTGCTCTGCTTCCTCCGCTTCTCATCGTGAGATCCCGCTCGCTCTCCCTCCCCCGCGCCGCGCGTGCGTTCCCCTTCGTGGGATCCTGCTCGTTCCCCCATGCGGCCACACCATAATCCTCGTCGTGCGCGCCTGCTTCGTCGCCACATCCAGCCCGCGTCGAGCGCCACCAGATCCGTCGACCGTTCCTCCATGTGACGACCGCGCTCTCCGGCAGCCGCTCCTCCTCTCTGGCGGCGGCTTCTCTCTGTGACGAGCACCCTCTCTCCAGCGGCGGCTCCTCCCTTCGCGGCAGCCACTCCTCTCTCTAGCGGCGACCCCCAGCGCGACAATCCCATCATGGGTGGCCTCCCGACGCGGCGGCGGCTCAGATCCACATGGGGTGGGGCACAGATCATCGAGGTGATGAGGCCCTAGCTCTCCATCTTCCTCTTCTCTCACTCTACCTCGCAGGCTGGAGTGTAGGGTGGAGACGCGATGGTGGCATTAGTTTTACCTAGGGAGAGGCTTGGGATGTGCATGAAGGTAGTCACACACCGATGCCCCTAGCGGCCGACATGGAGGAGGATGTGCTGGTCGCTTGGCCACGTACAAGGAGCGGATGTCCCTCTGTGTTTGCGACTGCCTCTTGTCAGCATATGCATGTAAGGTGTTTGATGAAAATCCCTGATGAGGGGATAGCTCTCGAATGCTTGGCAAGGCATCCATCCATCAATGAAGGTAAGGCATTGGCATTGGCCCATATTCCTCTCAACTCGCCTATGGGAAGAACTGACAACAAACACCACACATTGCAGCTCTTCTTTAATTTGTGGTCTTCATGGTAGATTTTATTATTAATCTTTCAGTTGACTAGATGCAGTAAGGTATAACGATCACAACACCATCAAGAAGCATGATACTTTCCTTGTTTTGCATCCATATTAGATGCATAGCTTGTTATTAAGCATTAAGCAGTGAAGATAGTTCTCACAAGACTACTAACCTGTGGTAACCACTCCAGCTAGCTCAAGTAAAGCTCACCTATGTTATGCACTATGCTGCTATAGTAACAAGGAAACCTATATGAATTAGGTCTTTATTCACATGTTTGATGCTACTAGATAGAAAAAGGCCTACATTCATAATAGCACACTGAAGTCATGCCTGAAATAAATTAACATCTAGATCAGCAAAACCATTGCGATTCTCAGTAATTTAGAATACCAACAAAATGTTTCAACCCTTTAACCATGGTGGTATGACTGGTTATGTTTTACTAAATCTTGGATTTCTTGAATTTTCATTAATTTCATAGATTTCGACATTTCGATCTGCCAGCTGATGAGTTCCCATTCAAATTCTCTTACTAGAGCCATCATCCTCTTCTCGTGCAGGTACTATAATTTCCCCTTTTGCCTAATTACCAAATTAGTCTGGATATAAATGATCCACCATTTCTTTTGCTATTCTATGAAATATCCAATTGAATCCTTGTGCTCGAACTAGATATACACATGATCTAAATTCATGCCATGTCAAGTGTGTATTCATTTATCACTAAGTAGTGAAGGATTGAATGTACAGTGTTGTGTTTTTAGGAAATTTTCTTGCAGTACTTCAAAAGCTCCTATATAACATGGGAACCAAGGTTTTTGATTGCCATGGAGTTCTAGATATAAAACATGACTGATTGGAAAACAACTTTCTCTACATTTACAGGCATTTTGGTTGGTGATGAGCTTGTAATGGCATGGAGTGAATACATTTACAGGTTTTTGATTGCCATGGAGTGAATAAATTTCAGTTTATTTTTCATGTATTGCTATAGAAAGAACTTTGTAGTTTATTAATTGTGACTAGGTAGGATAATAGCAAGATGGATAAGCAAAAAATGCCAGTAGATCCTTTTTAAAAAAAATGGAGAATGAAACAAATATCTGAGCTGGCTTGTACATTCAGCATCCATAGCATACCCCTAAAGATTCCCATATCATGAGTTTCAACTGATAGACAGATGTGGAACCAGAGATTTTCAAACTGATTGAATTCCTAGAGCTACTCCTGGAACGCTGTGAAATCCGATGATCTGATACAGGGACATCCATAGATGCTTCTTTGATAGACTTTGGCGCAGTCCTTGAGGTTCTTGGCCCCTAATCCTTCTCGATCTCGATCTGATCTCTTGCAAGTCTATCTTGCCATCGTCCTTGAGTACCTTGACGCTATCCTTGAGGTTCCTGGCCCCATCCTTCTCGATCTCGAATGTGTGCTGCTTTTGTTCTTTATATACATTTATAGCATTCTTCAGGATAACAAAGCTGATAGAATACATGGTTCTTCATAGATCAGATTCCTGCTAATGCATAGCTGTTCCATTTTTTTATTTCAAGAATCCTATGTTCACCAATGCCCTCGTGGTTCATAAATATGTTATTTTGCTTAACATTTTTGACTCAAATAGAAAGGATACAGTTTTTATAGTTAAGGCAAAGTGAAACCTCTTGACTAATTTTAAACATTTTTTTAATTTCAATAAGTTTCAGAGTTTTCAATGACAAATATTTAACCAGAATTCCGTAGCTGTTAACCGCTTGGCCAATGTTAATCTTTTAACTGCAATCATGAGGTAATACTAGCTTCCCTGCTCATCAGATGCTTATGGTCCCATAGACACCTTAGTAGGATATCAAGGACAAAGAGCACCCTCGTGATATATGTGAAGGGTTATCCCGAGGCTGCTAGGTGTGGATTAAGTGCATTGGCAGTGAGGATCCTTCAGCAATATGGTAAGTTGGCTTTGGTGTCCATACTTTGTTCTGTGTGATCTATTGCTCTTTAAATTCTTATAAGCAAAAATCTTGTCTACTGAAGGTGTCCCAATATGGTAAGTTGGCTTTGGTGTCCATACCTTTGATATTCTGTCAGATCTCGACCTCAAGTATTCTGTTAAAGCATAACCACTAATGAGGTAAGTAACTTCTTTCTAATACTTTTGTGTGTTGTTAGACGTTCTGCTTTTAAAATCACATTGAGATACCTAAATTTACTTCTCAAATTGCTGGCAGCTCTAGCTCATATGAGATACACTGATTTAGCTGTACCTCACGTTTGGCCCATTTGATCAGCAAGGTCACTTCTTGCTGGTAATTGGGTTCTGTTCAACAGCATGGGCATTTTGATAAGTTCTTGCTTTATGAAATCCTCACTTGGTACCCTAATACTAAAGAATGCATAGGACAAATGTTTGAATGGTTCTGATGAATAATGTGGTTCTGAATAACAAAAATTAAATGGCAATAGCATATGCTTCTTAGGCTGTTTATATCTATCATCTGTTCTAAAACCATGTGTTTTGTTTCAGACAATATTCTTATGTTTTTTCCCACCATATATATACTGAGCAATAATGTTTGGTTTTCCTAATTGCCATATGCTAGAAAACTAACAGTATCATGTAACCATATCTTATCCAGTTAGGTTAGGCAACTTCTTTGTATATAATATGTTAGGATTGTTTGCTAGGCCTATTGGGTGGGATGGATGCCTCCTTCAATCCGATTAGCGTGCAAGTGCAAATATGAAGTCAACATGACTTTTACACTTACTGTAGAACTTCAAAAGCTAGAGAGATGTACTCTAATGAATTCACGGAAAATTACTTAGAGCAAAAAATATTTTGGACTGCAGTGCCATGTTCTTACCATCATAACTAACAATAGGGATTCAGTTGTAGTGATTTCTGCAATTTAATTTGGTTTTGGTTGGTCCACTGATGGCCTCAACATTGTGATTCTGGCCTCTGGTGTCTGGTACTACAGCGACGTCTTCCGCGGTTCTGCCTCAAGTTCTCAAAAAAAATGGTACGTGTCCCTTCAAACATGCCCTTCCCATTAAGGTGCTGCTATAAAATTATTTGATGTGACGATCTATTTGGTTGTGAGCTGTCTTTGTTTTGAAAGTAGGATGTATTGTTGGTGCCAGCCATCTTCCCATTGTCTCTCTTCTCTTGCTGTTTCTCAAACGCCAGCACTTATGAATGGAATAGCAGCACACAAATTGTTAGTACAAAGGATTGTTGCATGTCAGCATCGGATAAAGTGGGTGTAAGCAAGGACAAAGACAAATGTGTTGCATAATGTTTAGTAGATTACCAACTAATGGTTGCAGGCCATACTAGGTCAAAAATATCAAATTTTCACCAGATAATTGAAGGACACAGTAACATTTTTGGGTACATTCCTGCTTGTAGCTATCTCTATTTGGTTGGATGCACAATATATCTCCATGCATATTGCTATAGGGGTGTTTAGTGTCTGAGACTCATACATTTTCTTAAATAACTCCTTTAGGTCCACAAGCTGCAGTTCGCAATACCAATCAAGACTGCATTTCACTGTTTGCAAATTCACAGGCATCTAAGCTAATTCAGTTATTGATTCGGTGTCTTTACTTTAAATTTCCATGCAGCGTAGCTTAGAATCTGAATATATTACTTTTACATATATGGTTGTTGCACCGTTACTGCAGCTGTGAACCTTCATGCTACCACTAATGGTTTGCACCATATAAATGAAAATACGCACCTCAAGAAGTGAATATTGCCAAAAACGTAATGGCCATTGCAACAAACTAGAATTACCATACTCCTTTTTTCTCGTGTTTGTGATCCTAAAAATGGTTGATCTAATAATTCTAGACCTTTGGAAATAGCATGTTAATCTTTGGTTGATCATCCATGTGCTTCCAAGTTGCTTATTGATGCCAATTTTCTATTTTTATTAGGACAATTTAGGAGGTGAGCAGCTATTAGTATAAGCTACCTATTTCGCAGGTTTGTTTGGATTCTCTACATATGATGCCTGGTGGGAGCACATGGTCTGCGCACGCTGGTGGACTGGGTCACAGTGGTGGGCTTGGTTGGCCTACCTTGGTTTGGTCAGTTAAGAGGTTTTTGTGGTCAGGTCTCACGTCTATCCACGTGTATTCACAAATGTATAGTACTATAAATGCAGATGATTGTAAACCACTAATGAGAACTTTAGCCATCCACAAAATTCAATTTGTAATCATTATTGTTTTTTAACTATACAACATATTTATAGTTAAATTATTAGAGCATTATTTATTCCCGTTGCAATGCACTGAGAGGTCTATACATTAGAGTTGGTGAGTCTGCGACGCCATACTCTTCGTGACTGTTAATTTCATGAACTTTACTTTTTTAGATCAAATGTTATTTTAATGTCGGTATTTAAAATTTTATGGTATTGTTAGATCATGCGATCCGTATGTTCTTAGTATAAAAGTTTACTTGTCCCGTAGCAACGCACGGGCACGCTACCTAGTTATAACTTTATAAACACATCCGTTCATAAGAGAATATAATTATATAATTCGTGCGAATCAAACTAGCTTCACTTTGATAAAGTTTATAATAAATATTATTAGTATTTATGTCTCTAATTAAATTTATTATAAAAAACATGAGTATTTTTTATAACTAATCTAATTATATTTATTTTTTATATCAAAGATTTTAGTACTTTTTATATAAATTTATTTAAAGTCCAAACTGTTTGACTGAAAAATGATAATTAAATTTTTTATAGATAAAGGAAGTAGTTATTGTATATATAAAAAACACAATCAGCACACTGAATCCCCAGAAGTACAACTTTAAATCGACCATATTTTATCTTTACTGATCCTACAGACATATTTGAACATGAAAGCAAAGGACAGTGGTCTTGTTTAGTTCCCAAATTTTTTTAGTTTTTGGTATTGTATCACTTTTGTTTTTATTTGGCAATTATTGTCCAATCATGGACTAACTAGATTCAAAAGATTTATCTCGCGATTTACAGATAAACTATGCAATTAGTTATTGTTTTTGTCTATATTTAGTATTTTATGCATTTGCCGTAAAATTCAATGTGACGTGAAATCTTAAAAAGTTTTTGGTTTGAACTAAACAAGGCCGCAGTAACTGGACACATTGGCCTTGTTTAGTTCCAAAAATTTTTGCAAAATAGGAATAGTAGCACTTTCGTTTGTATTTGACAAATATTGTCCAATCATGAACTAACTAGGCTCAAAAGATTTGTCTCGTCAATTCCGAACAAACTGTGCAATTAGTTTTTATTTTCATCTATATTTAATACTCAATGCATGTGTCTAAAGATTCGATGTTACGGAGAATCTGATAAATTTTGCAAAATTTTTTGAGAAGTAAACAAGACCATTGTTTGTTTTTTTTTATCACAAACGGCTATTATATTATTAACAGCAAAGCGCTGTGGAGATGAGTACATCTGTAATAGAAAGTCTCTGGAGAGCACTCAAAACAGAACACTGCTCGAGATGAGCAGTTGAAGAGCAAGTCCATTGAGGATGGGTTGCTGAAAGTCTAAGTGCCTGAGTAGCAAGGCTGTGTGCCGTCGAGTTTGAAGACCTGGGAATTTTCCGAATAGATGTCGCACCCATATCTGCAAAATTCTTGTAGGCCTGAGTGAATGGCTTGATTGTCCAATCCGGGGGGTGGGTGGTGTTTTCCTGATTAAGGAAGAGCACCAGCTGCTGACAATTTGAAAAAATGCAGGTGTTGTGTGCCTGGAGAAGGTGAACAAGCTGCACCGCTACGGCTGCTGCAGCAGTTTCCGCCATGAGGACAGAGGAGACTTGTTCGATGCGTGCCTTGATAAATATTTTGGTCGGCGGTTGTGCCTGCACATCAATGAAAAACACTCCAATACCTGCTGGTCTTATGAACTGATGATCTTGATCCGGCTGAGTAGATGCATCCACAAAGCATCTGGTTCCTGTGAAAGAGGCTGGAATAGACATAGAGAGGTTTGAAATTCCAAGCATATGGATTGCATTACCAATGGGTTGAGTGGGATTTTGAAGAGTATGATGCTGTTGTTGAAGAGTCGGGGTAGCCGCTTCAGCGTAGGCCTTGATGGCACTGTGTACTTGGTTAGGAGTCCAAGTTTTTCTTTGAAAACGATTATCATTTCGTGCTTTCCAAAGAAACCACATAGTAATGAAAATATTATTGAATAAGTCGTCAGGAGTATTGTCATTAACGAAGGAGGTTAGGATATATTGAACTCCATCATGTTCCTGAGGTAAATCATTTGTTATTAAGCTAGGGTTAGAGGTGAACCAAACTGTTTTGGGTAGGTGACAGTGGAAGAATAGATGAGCATCGTTTTCTATTTGACCACAAACAGCGCAGTTTTGATTGATATTACTGTTTTTGGTGTACCTTGCTGTTCTGTCACCTGTAGCGATGGCCCTTCTGATGAGTCGCCAGACAAAGGCTTTGATGATAGGAGGAAGTTTGGAAGCTTTCCAGACCCTCTGAAGAAGGGAGTTTTCTTGTGGTGTTATGCTCCTAGAACCGGCAACTGGAAGTTGAAAGTTTTGTTGATTAGAGAGGTACTTGTATATTTCTTTGGTAGTACAAACTCCATTTTTGGTCGGCTTCCATCTTAAGATGTCGTCTTGAGGTTCCTGCAGGTTAGTGGGCACAGTCTTTATTTGGACAATAGCGTTAGTGGCTTGATTATCAAATATAGTTTGAATAAAAGGTTGATGCCAGGTTTTAGTCTGGGTATGAAGTAAGTCTGCCACTTTAGCCGCCGGCATAGGGATTTGAGTTACAGGCAGATTGATATGGTCATGAATATTGTTCCAGATGGGGCACCAAGGAGTAGACCAAATCGAGCTGTTGCCACTGTGGATTTGGAGAATGGAGTTATCGGCCAGTTCTTGTTTGACCTGTAAAATAGATGACCAAAAAACTGATCGGGGCCTGTAGTTCCTGCATTCCAGAAGGAGGTGTTATGAAAATATTTAGCCTTAAGAAGATCTGAGAGGAATTGATCCTTTTTTGATGCAATATTCCATGCAGCCTGCATAATTAGACTCTTGTTGATGGTGGGAAGATCTCTAATGCCCAGACCACCATTCTCTTTTGGTTGGCATATGTCATCCCAGGATCTAAAAGCAATAGGATTAGTAGCATTTTCTTCCTGGACTCCAGCCCACCAGAACCTTCTGATGATGGCAGTAAGCTGAGCTGTAAAGGTTTTAGAGAAGAGCACAGTGGACATGTAGTAAATGGGGATAGAGGCTAAAACAGATTTTATGTAAGTGAGACGACCTGCATGATTGAGAGTGTTAGCTTTAACAGTGGTTAATTTTCCCCTGAATTTGGATTTTATGAAATTATAGGCTTTATTCCTGTCACTGTGAGAGAACAGAATAGGGTGGCCTAGATGCATGGTATTAGGTAAAAGATCAGAGACAGGAAAAATATGCCTAATGCAATCTCTAATGTTTGTAGGCACCTTTTTGCTAAATAAAATAGAGGATTTCTGTAGGTTAGGGGTTTGACCTGAGATGTTTCAAAAATTGTTTAACACATTTTTAATGACATTGGCCTCATGAGGGGATGCATGACCACAAATGATAAGATCATCTGCAAACATGAGTGAGTGGATGGGAGGACAATTGGGTCCCAAGGAAATACCTGTGAGCTGATTAGTTTGAAGCTGTTGTTGAAGACTTTTGGAAAGCTCATTGATAGCTACAACAAACAAATAAGGTGAGAGAGGACAGCCTTGACGAATACCACGGCCCGGTTTGAAGAAGTCGGTTGGCTGTCCATTAACTAAAACAGAGAAGGTATTAGTAGTGATGCATGCTTGAATAAGAGATATGAAGTGATCAGAGAGGCCCAATCTTGTCAGAGCATTGGTAATAAAATTCCAGCTTATACGGTCAAAAGCCTTGGCTAAATCAATTTTTAGAATAAAAGCCATATGGTTCCAAGTACTAAGGCTAAAGGAGTGAATAATTTCTTGAGTAGCAATAATGTTGGTGGAGATATGTCTGTTATGAACAAAAGCTGTTTGAGCAGCATGAATGTAATCAGGAAGATGGGGCTTTAGTCTTTCTGCTAGGGATTTAGCTATAATTTTGTAGGAAACATTGCAAAGGCTTATGGGCCTGAAGTCCTGAGGAGACATGGCCTGGGCTTTTTTAGGGATGAGGGCAATGTAGGTTCTGTTAATCTCAGAGGGAAGGGAGGCAGAGGTGTAGAAATCAGTTACCAATTGGAGAATGTCCTGTCCAATCCACTGCCACGCTGCTTTGTAAAAAGCAGCGTTAAAGCGCATGTTCTTGGAGAGTGTGCAGCTCTTGGAGAGTTGGCATTGAGTTGGTGTAGTCGACAAAGTCCTGGTTGAGGTGATTTGGACCTGCCAGATGATGGTCAGATTGATCGGTAAGAGCCTGAGAATTACCTTCGTCATTTTCTCCCGTGGCAAAAATGGTAGTGAAATAGGAGGTGAGGGTGCCAGCTAGCTGCTGATGAGTGGTGGAGAAGGATCCGTCTTGATTTTGAAGGCTGCTGATTCTATTCTTCCTTGTCCTCTTAGTGATTGACTGATGAAAGTAGGATGTGTTGCGGTCGCCCAGATTGGCCCAATTTTTCTTTGCTCTTTGGCGATGAAATTCTTCATTTTTGATCAGAAGTTGTTCGTGTTGCATAGCTAAATGATTTTGAATATTGTAATCTTGTAAATGTGTAGGTTTTGACTGCTGGACTAGGATCTCATTTTCGACCTTCTCAAGTTGATCACTAATTCTTGGTTTAGTTCTCCTCCATCTCTTGAGGTCAGACGCTAAATACATTGCTTTCTAGTTGAAAGTTCTTGTGGCGGATCTATCCCAACTGCTCCTTGCTACTTCATTAAAGTCCTGCTCCAAAAGCCAGTAATTTTTGAAACGAAAAGGTTTAGTAGTTTTAGCAATGGAAGATTGAAACATAGTTAGAATGGGCGCGTGATCACTCTTTAGCATAGGCAAGTGTAAAACAGTGGAAGATGGGAAGGCAGAACACCAGTTTGCATTGGCCAAGGATCTGTCCAAACGTTGGAATGTTGGAATGGAGCTGAAACGCTTGTTCGTCCACGTGTATGCCGGGCCACTGTATCCCAAATCAATAAGACCACACTGCTTCACATAATCACAGAAACGATTAATACGAGTAGGGTTGGTCCTACATGGACCAACCTTTTCATTAGAGTTCATAATATCATTAAGATCTCCGGTACATATAACAGGCAAATTAGTATTAGAAAGAACAAAGTTCTGAACTCTAGTCCAAATAGCCTGAGTACTACGATGATGAGGGTCTCCATATATACAGATCAAGGCGAAAGTCTGATTGGTGGAACTAAGATTACAGATGGCAAAAATAGAATGACGATCATGATCTACTACATTAAAACTGATATCAGCACTTGAAAGCAACCAAAGGCCTCCTGACTGGCCTAGTGCTGGAACTACAAAAGCATCAGTTAGATTAAAATGATTTATAAGAGCAGTACGGTTAATTGTTGCATTTCTAGTTTCTGAAATAAAACTTACCATGGCTTTAGTAGAAGTAAGAAGGCGATCGAGGTGCTGCATCTTGGAACTACGGAGGTGGCCGCCCGCCCCCGGCAGTTCCATGCCAAGATCGTCATTTATCTCCTGGCGCCTTGAAGGCTGGCGCCTGAGCCTTTGAAGAAGCGTTTCCATCTTGTGCCTGGGAAAGGGTGCCAGCCTCATGGGTAGCTCGGATACTGCGAATCTTTTGGTGATCAGCCGCCTCCTGGTACCGTCCCTCCTGGACGAGGCGAATGAACTCCTTACTTGCTCCAAGGCGTTGAAGCAGGGAAGGAGAAGTGATGACGAAACCAATAGTAAGCAGAGGACCGGATTTATCGCAATCAGAGTCGGAGATGCCGTCAGCGGCACCACTCCATTGACCAGATCCGCCAGCGGGGAAAGCGAGAGTATCACTCTCCGCTAAGACCGGAGACGGAGTAGCAGCAGGGGACTGCGAGGCAGTTCTTGGAGAGTCATAGGGGACTCCAGGGACTCCAGATCGCGCAGACATGAGGCTAATTGGAATTTGCGAGGTGGTTGGCGAGGTGGTGGGGGCTTCCAGCTCGCTCACTGGATCCAAATCAAGAGGGGTGGTGGGCTCCGGGGAAGGAGGAGCATCTGTAGGAGTACGGAGAGTACTCGGTGCACTCGGCGCCAACTCAGAAGTGCGGCTAGGCGAAGACAAGTAACGCTGCGAGGGCTGCGACATGTTGTCTGGAGGCGGAGGTGGCGACCTTGGAGGGGGCTGGGGTTGCTGTGCGGCGGTGGATGATGGAGCATTCGGATCAGGTGGCTTGGGGTTCTCCGACGGGGGAACCGGCATGGATGGGTGGTTGGGATCCATGTCGGGGTAACGGAGGAGGCAGTGAGGGAGAGCCAAAGAAAGAGAAAAGGGGTGGAAAGGGAGCAGTGAAGGGGATTACAAAACATGGGTGAAACAGGGTACCGAGGAAGACGAAGACGAGGGAAGCAGATCTGACACGAGGCTTGGGAGGTCGCCGGAAACCAGGAGCCTTCCCCGCAGGAGGAGAGGGCAGGGGCAGCTGTCGCCAGGAGGGGAAAGCGGGCACAGGGTAGACGGGGTAGAGCACAGCGACGACGGAAGGCAACCAAGAGCAGAGAGGGGCGGGCCCCAGGGGCTAGCCGGAGGGCGGCTGCGGAAGGGAAGACGGGGACGGCAGAATCACCTAGCTTCTCCACTAAGGAATCCTCATTGAACACACGCCATTGATGCATTGCTTTGCTTGCTTGCGCAGGGCATAAGACCATTGTTTGTTGTTGGAGTGCTATACCTGTTCTGTTGTTCAGGTACACCGTACACGAGAAAACCGGCGCATCTGTAGCACAGGTCATTCGGTGCATAATTTGGTTGGTGCCTCCAGACACCAAGAGCATAGCCAGCTGATTAAAAATGATTGGCCCTCACAACTAACCACATGATATGTAATCATGGCTCAAGGTTCTCCCTTGGATTTTTCTAATGATCAAACTGTGCCAGATTGCCATCCTTACAGATCTGATTACATTGATCAAATCACATCGTTATTTTAGTTCTAACAGATATCTTATCTTACAAACACTACTGTAGCAATATGCAAGTAATCAGAGTTAAATTTCACAAGTAGTATAGTACTACGGAGCAGTATATAAAAGCAGCTGCAGCAGGTAGCAGGCAGCAGCAGCATGTGTGTTGGTCTGTTGGGTCTCGGTGGCTGGCGCATCAGCATCCAAGGAGATGGCCGCACGAGTCACTATCGCCATCAAAGCGACCGTCTATTTTGTTCGCTACCCGTTTTGCCCCATGCTGGCGCCATACCTGCCGCAAACTGCCGACACTTTATTTTTTTCTGAATAATTTAATTTTTGTCCGGTAGTAGTATTGTTTATTCATGCGTTTCCAGCGCCTTATTTAATTCCAAAAAAATTTGCAAAAAAATTTTAGATTCCATATCACATCAAATCTTACGGCGCATGCATGGAACATTATATATAGATAAAAATAATAACTAATTGCACAGTTTAATTGTAATTGTGAAACGAATCTTTGGAGCCTAGTTAGTCTATGATTGGATAATATTTGTTAAATACAAATGAAAATACTATAGTGTATATTTTGCAAAAAAATTTGGAACTAAACAAGGCCCAATTTGCTCTCCCTTTGTTCCTCAAAATTTCAGGAGCTTCCAAAGTTAGCCCAGAAGCACTGATCTTACAACATCATTGAAGACGCTAAGAATTTGTATTTTGTAATATCATTGTGAGGGTCATACTTTGGAGATTTTACTAACATCTCTAGTAGTATGAGCTAGCATTGACTCTAAGCGAAGACACAAGCAAGTAGTCTTAAACATGGTGTTATAAAAAATAAATACATCTTAAAATGTGTAAGACTATCTCCTAAGTTTATGCTAATCATTGGCTCTGCCTTTAAAAGTATTGTATTTTAAATTTTTAGAGTTTATAGAAAGACAATGAGATCCATAAAGCCTTGCAGTAGCAATATAACCTAATTAAAGAGTGTGACAGGAGATACTTATCTTGTAACAATGCTTTGACAAAAAAAGGTGCATGCCATCTTTCTAAGAATTTCTTTACTCCTATCCAAATTTGATAATGCATATAATCTTTCTTTAGCTACAAAACCTTTGCTGGTGTTGTATCGTTCATATCTTGGCTTGACCGTATAAGCCCAAGTTCATGTCTATTATGATTCGAACACACGAGCACGTTGTCTTTTTATATTTCTTAACTTCACAGCAAACATACTCGCTCGGTCTATTTTTAATTGTCGCTTGTGCTTTCCGAAAAACAACTATCGGCAATTATATATTAAAAAATATTAATATTTATAATACATAATTAGTATTATTAGAAAGATCTTTGAATATAGTTTTTTAACAAATTTATTTGGAGATACAAATGTTGCACGTATTTTCTACAAATCGAGTCAAACTTGTGGCACACATACCAACAACGACAATTAAAAAGGGACAGAGAGAGTACATGATAACTATTTTTTTAAGCTGAGTTCATCTCCAATCAACTTCTCGTACCAGATTAATCTCCTATTACACACATTGTTTATTATGAGTCTTGTAATTTATTTGATTTAACAGCAATATGATTGGCCAAGCTTAACTCCAACAAAGAGAGTTAACTCATTAATGTTGGCAAGGACAAGCTCATACTCCATCCATCTTAAAATATAGCATATTCTAGCCATTCTTTAATAAAATATAAGAGAGAGTGCAATAGACATATATATACCTTATTTTATTTTCTAATTTATTAAAATCTGATTCTATTCATCATGATTAAAAGGATGGGCTCTCAATTCTCTTATACCAAAAATTTGGCAAATACTGGATTAAGTATTCCTATTTAGTAAACAATATATTTTTGTTTCCTGAATCCCTTATATTTTAGGATAAATTTCAAATATCAAAATATGTTATATTACAAGACAGATGGAGTATGCATGTACATATATGATGCAAGGACGTATTTAATAATAATTAATATACTCCGTAATTCAGAATAAATTACTCAGTTGCGTGGAGAAAATAATAAAAGGAGACATGTCACATAGATTGTACTGTGAATATACAATTATTTATTCTCAACAAAATACCCCATAAAGCTGTGGAAGCCCTGCTAAAACCTGTCAACTTTGTGCTGAAAAAATATGGTTGAGGCTGGTAGTGGTGGGGAAGAAAAGAAAGAGGCTGACATCCTGAAGCCACCAGAACGAGGAACCAAAACCAAACAACACCAGCAGGGGCGGCGATATAGCTAGGGAGTTCACTTCCCCCTCCCTCTCTCCCCTCCTACGCCAGCTCCTCCCCGTCGTCGCGTCGCCCCTCCTACCGTCCTACGTCTCCCTCATCTCCCCGCTTCCGCTTCCTCCCCCGCTGAGCGGCGGAAGCGCGCAAGCAACCGCTGCCTTCTTTTCTTGGCGTGCGCAGCTCCTGATCGGCAGCCCCCCCCGCGGGATCTCCGCTTGCTGGCCTGGGTCTGGCCGCGCGACATTGAGGCGGGGCGCCTGGAGCTCGGAGCCATCGCAGTTGGTGTTCGTGCCTTGGAGTCGGTCGGGTGTCTGGTCCCTGATTTGATCTGCAGTTGCCTGCAGCGGCGGCGGCTGCCGACATGGCGGCTTCGGGAGGGCTCGAGCAGTGGCAGAAGGACGGGTTCTTCCAGGCGGCCGAGGAGGTGCAGGAGTCGGCGGACTTGTGAGTGCCTTCGTCATCTTGGCTTCGATTCGTTGCGCCCGGGGCTACAAAAGTTTGAACTTTATGTGCAATCTCTACCGCTTGGCGATTGTTTTGGCCATTAATTTTGATTGTCCTTTTTTGGAAGGTTGGATTGCTGTGGATTATAGGTGTACTGTGTTTAAGATGGGGATTCCGAGCTGACCCGTGCTTATTTGCGGTCCTTGCTGACTCGTGAACTCTAGACTCTTGATTTTTCTACTATTTTTATTAGTGATTATTGGGCTAGGTTGTCGATTGGGGTAAGATGAGATTTGGGTGCTTCTTTGCGCTCTGATTGGTGAACTGCTGGCTCTTCCTGTTTTGTCCGTTCTTTCGGTTTAGTTCAGATTGCGATGTCGTAAAAACTGCTTCTTTGGTGGCATCTCATATCTTATTGGGTTGATTTATGTTTCTATTTTGTATTGTATATGGCTGGGGCAATTAATGCTCTATTCTAATCAAGTAGAATACAACTTTGCTTCAGTTGACAATTCTATCTGTTAATTTCGCCATGTAATGCTGCTTGGGTTGTGACAATTTTAATAAGAACTCTTGTTGAAACAGACATTTACACTTGTAAATAGTCAAATGCATTCAGAAACACATATTCTAATGCAATTTTCCTCGAATTTGGCAATTTCACCTTCCAGGATGGAATCTGTCTATAGAACTTGGATGCGCGAGCGATGTGATGGTTCTAGCTCAGACGAGGTGGATGATTTGCAAAGGGAGCTTCAGACAGCTTTAGGAACTGCAAAATGGCAGGCATGGTTTTACCTAAACCTTTATATACTACTAGTAGCTTACTTGTGGTCTTGCTAATTATTGCTAGTGATTGTCTGTGCAGTTGGAACAGTTTGAGAGGGCTGTAAGTTCATGCAACGATAAGTATTCACTGGAAGAGGGTACACTGGCAAGGCGTAGGCAGTTTGTGGTAGCCATTGAGGATCAGATTTCTCGTGTAGAGAAAGAAATAAATGGTTCTTTAATGGACAATGGCAGACAAGGGCTCAACTGGGTGAAGTTAGATGATGAAGAGCGAGATGATCTAGTCGCTTTCCTTTCAGCACCTGCAGAGTTCTATTCAGAAATGAAGAGAACAGACAGCAGTAACCATGCCCCATCTAGACAAAAGAATGTGCCGAACGATCAGAGTGATCCAACTTTAATTATTAAAGACATATATGAAGTGCCACGCAGAGAAATTTTTACTGTTAAGAGTGATGTTTGTGGTCTAGCTGAGGAGTTACATGGCCTTAGAAGAAATATGAGTTCAGGTAATGATCATTGGAAGATTGACATTGGTAGCGAGGGGGATGATGATAGAAAATTGTCCCCAGACGCAAATGGGGTTCAGGCCACAAGTCAGACAACTGCTTTATCAAGCATCCGGAGAGGCACAGAATCTTTAACAAGAGTGAGATGGTTTTGGAATAGCTTGTGGAAACCCAAGAGTGATGAACATCGGACAGTAAGATATGGTATATCAAATAATCTTGACCTCAGGGTTCTATCCTTATTAACACAGGTATAACGATTCCTCTGCTGCCCACACTATTCTAGATTTAAGATGTTTATATGTAATGTGATCTTATTGAGAGCAACTTATTTGATATATCATATATGTGTCTTCAAATGATCCTTGGAGATGTTGACTCAATAGTGTAGCATCCCTAATGGCTGTATGCCTTGTTTGAACAAGTAATGAAATCAAACCTTGCTTTTTCCATGAAATGTAATGACTAATGGATTTGAACCTACAAACTGTGATCAGGCCATATGCCACTTACAGTATTATAAACAGTAATTGATATTATGATATTTCTTAAGATAGTCATGGGCGGGAGAACTTTGAATATGAAATGTTGCTACATCCTAAATCCTGATTGTTATTTGCTGGTTTTCATTCTTATTGGGTTAAACATGTGACATTGACTTTTATGCATGGCAAACATATTTTGTTTCTTTTACTGCATAATCTGTTTTATAAATATCTTCCTTTTGACTGGTCCACAAAGTTAATTACATCCAATTAAGTTTGTCGGTGTTATCACTTTAGCTAATTGCTGAATCCAGTGGTTTTTTATGTTTTACAGAGATTTAATGGGCTAGCCGAAAGAAGCAGAAATTATTTGACAAGTTGGAAGGAAAATTCCAGAATTTCTGGACGGATGGGTGGGCTTCATATACAAGGCCAACAACAGAACATTCAATTTGGTCGTTCTATTCGGATCACCCTCTTACTGGTGTTGAGTATCTTTCTGATTGGTCAGTGCCGAACTTATCTTATTTTGCACTACGAGAAAGTGAAAAATTATTCACATACACCATAACAAAATAAATAAGTAAATAAATAAATAAATAATCTGTCATGCTTTCAGAGCATATATTCTATCCTATCCTGTGTGGTGATCTCCATGGCGTGTGGTTCTTGCATACCAGAATGAATTTGTCTTTTACCATAAATAGCTTATAGCATAACTTCTTGTATATCCATGCTTTTGGTGCGGCTTTTGTTTTGCTATTTTCCTCTGTTTGGTGCTCCCTCCATTTCAAATTATAAGACGATTTTGGCTTTTCTAGATACATAGTTTTTGATATGCATCTAGATATACTGTGCCTAGATAGATAGTAAAAGCAATGTCTCTAGAAAAACAAAAAACGTCTTATAATTTGAAACGGAGGGAGTACCAATTAACATAGGCTCAGAAAAACTACAATCATGTTGTATATATTGAAAAAAAGTGTTATGGCATATATTTGAAAATTTACATATGGCAGATATTGGCAAGTGCAACAGATATAGGTTGAAATCAGTGTTCTGTTTTGTCAATACTAATAATCGCATTATTTATTTTGCAGTACCATTTCTCGTCTCAGCATGACAAGGCATGCATTGTTCCACTGGTGAAGGAAAGGAACATTGGGACAAACAATCATGGTCCTACTACAAATCATGATTGGTGTTATTCTAAGGCTGCAAATGCAGCAAACCAACCATGTCATTTACATGTGTGGCTGCATGTATGACAGGAAAAGAAGCAGATGGTGAAGGTTTCGATTGTCCAATGCATGATTCTTTGATTCCATATCATCAACTCCTCACCGACGCATAACCATGCTAAGATTTATCAGAGTTATGATCAATTTGTCATAGGTTGTGATGGCTGGTTGCTGCCAAATGGAGGTGGCTCTGCTCATTTCACCTCTCTATATCCCATGAATGCAATTGTAAAAAGTTGTAGAGCTGATAGGAAAAGGCAAACAACAAATATTTAAAAAGATGAGTGAAATGATTTGTGGAAGTGCTGAAATCTCATTGAAATGAACTGTGCGAAGGATCTGAAGCCGTTTGTCGATAATAATACATTAATATGGCATTTGTCAAACCGTTGGATGCACGTCTCTGTTCACAGGTGCTTTATTGATCAAGGTTTCTACACTTGTCCTCATTTTATCCATGCATGCCTTCATTGTTCATACTTGGAGGTATCTAAATCTGTATCCCACCCCTTTTGGACTGCCAATAAGGTTTTCTGTGTGTTGGAATAGGTAAAATCTTCCTTATCGAGTGACCAGGACTTGGCAGGCGGAGTGAACCAAATTCAATTCATGCTGACTTTCGCATTAATTTGTCACTGAAATGTAATTTATGAACTCACCGGCAAGGTATGCTTGCCCTTGCCCGTGAGGTAACCGAGCGCAGCTTGCTGCCCTGTGCTCTGCACCCTGTGCTGCACACAAATCTAACCTCGGCTGAAGCTCTGGGATGCACCTCGTTCTCTGAAACCGTTGCCATTCCGTTGACGGCTGTTGATCAGAGCTCCAAGCACCAGTGCTTGGGCGATCTGAGACTCTGCCTGGACGGTGCTCGCCTGTCATCAGATGTGGAGGGCCTTGTTTAGTTTCGAAAATTTTTCGGTTTTCGAAACTGTAACACTTTCGTTTTTATTTGACAAACATTATCCAATTATGAAATAATTAGGCTTAAAAGATTCATCTCGTGATTTACAGGTAAACTGTGTAATTAGTTTTTATTTTTGTCTATATTTCATACTCCATGCATGTGGCAAAAGATTTGATGTGACGAGAAATTTTGAAAAGATTTTGGTTTTTGGGGCTAAACAATTCCGAGGTCGGAGTGCTGAGCTCCACATCGGAGTCCGTCCTCGCAGTTGAGGACTTCGCCTTTTTGGTACACTATTGATGACAGCAATGGGTCAACCACATCCGCTGTCGAACCTGTTCTCCAGTTGTCCCAGACCTGCACAGACCATTGATTTCATATATGAGAAGTGTTGAAAATGAGATGGATATTTCTTGATATCCGACCGTCCTGAGAGGGTTAAAACTCTGTTCCGTATATGGATAGTCCATGTTTGAATCTCAACATGACTGAAAGTACTATTTTTAATTTATTGTCAGAGAAAAATACTGTTAGCTGACAGAAAAAGTACGACAGCGAATGAAATCTGAATACTCAAACTTTTGATTTTTGATATGTATAGTTGTATACGAGACAAATATCAATATCCGGAGAAATAAGCTATATGTTGCCCGGTTGTTTTGTTCCCTTTCGTTATCCAGTTTTCTATCCGTTTGATCTTGAAAAAAGTTTACATAATTCCCTCAACTACACAAGGTGGACTACTTTACCCCCTAAACTATAAAACCTGATTTTCTACCCCTTAGACTTTCTAAAACCAGCCAAATAAAAAGTTCATTTCATTTTTTTTAATTTTTGTACTACCTTATGATGTAATCTTCTTGATCTTTTTTTATGCACCTGATACTTTTGAATGCTGCGATGATGAATCATGGGAAATCCAGCAGCATCAACAATCTTAGCTATAGCTGTGTTCGTAGGTCAGGTTTTGATCAGTGGTGTGTGTTCAGCTTCAGAGGAAGCTCTCTTTGTTTTCAGTGGGCAGGGAAAACAGGTGAAGGAGGCGGCCTGGGACCGAGTTAGAGTTTTGTTTAGTGGCCGGTTCCCCTTGTAATTATTTTGTATTTTTGTTTTTGCCATCTAATAAAAACCCGGCAAAGCTCTTGCCGCCTTTTTACCATACTTTCAAATGCTACCTGATGCCTGAAATTATACGAGTTACTGCATTGATTTATCTTTGTTTTATTTTAATTTCAGTTACCTGATACTAGATACCTTGAATGCTAGCTGATTTTCTATTAAGTTTCAGTTTCCTGATGTATTGTTTAGTTTCAGATACCTGTTATTTGTCTGAATGACTACAATTATTCATGTTGTGGTTTACTACAATTATTCATGTTGTAGTTTTGTCTTCTTTTCTTTCTGTTGTAGTTTCTTTTTTTGTTCGGTTCTTTCTCTCATTTTGGTTTGAGTTCAGAATCTGCGTGTAAATTAATTCAGTTTTGTTATAGTATAATCTGTTTCTTTTCTTTTTTTTTTTCCAAGAAGATCTGTTTCTTTTCATGTTCAGTCTTCATTGATTTGTCTAGAAAAGTAATATTTTTGTCAGTTTCATTTTTGTTCAGGTTAGGTTTAGCTAGTTCAGTTATTAGTTCAGTTTTTTTTTTTGAGTTTGAAGTTCAGGTCCAGTCTTATTTAAGTTCAGTGTTCATTTCCTTTTTTTTTCATTTTCGGTGTGTTAATTTTTCATTTTCATTCAGGGTTAGCTTGTTTAATTTTGTTCAGTTTCAGTAAGTTTACTTGTTAGTGCTTTCATTTAGCTTTCAGTTTTCAAAATTTGTTCATTTGAGTTCAGTTTCATTGTTCGTTTCAGTTTTCTTCATTGTTTTTTTGGGAAAGCGCAGGAGAGCTGCGATTCATTATATTATAGAGATGAAACATAAGTTGGGTCCCCCAATAGGCTCCTCACTCATACGGGGACCGAATATGAGTGAGGCAATGTTTTCTTCATTGTCAATTTTAGTTTTGTTTCATTGTTCATTTCAGAGCTATTTTCTTAGTGTGAAACTACCTTATGATGTGATCTACCCGATCTTTGTGATCCATCTAATATGTGAATAGTACCTGTTGCCTGAACGATACTAGTTACTTCATTGATGTTTCTCAGCCTACATTTACTCCTAGCGTGTTGTGTTTGCTTTTACCTGCTTCACATGCACGCAGACGAGCATTTTTTTTTCAAGTCGCCTACTCGATCTTAGACTATCTCCAACAATCGTTACCCAAAATACAATACTCATTTGTCCTTTGGGTAGCGCTACAGGTAAAAAGTTACATACCTATTTTTAGTCTTCTCCAACAACAAGACCTAAAAGACAACACTCTCTGCAAATAGGTCTCAAGGAGAGAGGATACCTAAATTTGGGTTATGCCTCTCCTGATACTCAAAATGGGTTTTCTGTATGGGTACTCTGTTAGAGGCTATAGGTATTGTGTTGGAGACCCACTTTGGGTTTGGGTTCCCAAATAGGTCTCCTATTGAAGACAGCCTTATGTCTTGGAGATGGGCTCCCACACACACACAAGCACAGTAGATTTATGGCTTTCACTTGCAGCTCTGGCTTTGTTTTGTAGCCAGGTATAAAGATGGGTACCTACATCTTGATCATACGGTCCAGCTGTGAAGCATTTTGTTCAGGAAGACTAGTCAGCCAAACCAACACATTCAGGCATTACTCCAGTATTAGGGGCCAGTAATCCCCTTGAACCATGGGTCCAATGGATGGCTTCGAACGGACCCATGCTATGATATTTGTGAGCAGCGCTTAGTATTGCAATATCTCTATGTAGTTGTGCTTGTGATCAAGCGTGAGGTTACAAAGTATGTCAGCCTTCACGGTCAGTTTGCACGCATCCACTTATTGAGAAGTTTCTTCTCAGTCTGTTCGCTTTCGCTGATTTGTTGTGAGAGAAAAATACTGCTGAATGACGGATAGACTTGCCTCATTTGTCAACAGTAACATCATAGTGTTAATTGGTTATTTTTCGTTATTGTATATGTGTATATATGCTTTCCCATGTTGTCAATGTTAAAGAGGCAGTGATTCATTTTTGTTTTCTGTAAGTTGTAATTTTTTACATAGTGTTAATCGGTTACTAGGGGGCTCCGAAACAACCAAATGTGTGAGCATACATGATTCGGTTGTTTTGTTGCTTTCAAATAACCGGTTGTTTGGCAAGGACAGAACAACTGAAGAAGGGACAGAAACATCCGAATGGTCAGTAGACAGACTCGCATCCATTTATGTGAAGAAACACATGGGACACAGGAAAATCATTCTTCGTCCAACGAGTAATCCGGATCACTTTTACCTTGCCCTATGTAGTTCCTGGCTAAAAACTTTTTTGGGCTATCACGTCGAATATTTGAACACATGTCTGGAGCATTAAATATAAATTAAAAAAAATAACTAATTGCATAAGGTTACCTATATCATTTAAGCATAATTAGTTTATGATTGTATAATAATTACTTATAGTTATAAATATACTATAATATTTAAAATCTTTTCTTCTGACGAACTAAACAAGGCCCTAAAAAAACTAGCATGCATGCTGGCACCCCGATCCGGATCATGTTTTCCTTTTCTTTTAGGATCCAACATGTGTTGGGCGTTAGCAGGCCGTGGCCCACATGCATGCTGGGCAGCCAGTGTTTGCAATTTTGCATGCGTAGCATGGTGCGTCCAGGTGCAGGTGTGCAGCCGTGCAAGGCAGTAATCCCACCTCGCCTTGACCATAGTGGTCTGTTCAAGTACATCTCAGTTCCTTCCACCTTTCTAGTTTGCCACATATGTGGCCCATGTGTCTTTTTTGGCAGCGTTCCTAGTGGCTTTGTCATTGTTTTAGACTGATTTCAGATATTTTCCAGCGGTGGTGGCCTCCCAGCTGGAGGTTGTAGACCCGACGGTGGTCTCGTGTGAGTTGTGGACATCACCCTTGCGCACCTTCCAGTGGACAGCAGATTCACCGAAGACACACACGGTTGATCTCTCGGTGGATGGTCCTCCAGTTCATCACCGGGGGTTACCCACCAGGCTATGGGCAACGATGACTTCGACAAATAATGCCTCGACAGCTTCATCAGCAATGTCACGTGTAAGAGGGACTCGCCACTGATTCACGAGCCTCCCAAGCAGCCTCCTGCTAAGCCAGTGCTGCCGTGGCGGAGCAAGCGGTTGGCGGCTAACCTCTCTTGTGTGCCGGCTTCCAAGCGAGAGGAGATGTTGATCATGCAGCGTATGGGCTATATCAAAGGTCCATTTGCGCCATCCGCTTCGGAGGTGAGAACTTTAATAGGCTCTTTGACAGTAATATGACTACGTCTGAAGCTGAGACTGGGCGAGCTCGATCTTCCTAACTGATGGAAAGGCACCATCTAGGTAGTCATGAAGACGCAAGGCCACCTCCTAGGTCACAAAGCTGCGTCGATATTAATTGTTTCCTTTATATAATATCAAAACATCTGTATTTTGCTAGGATGGTCCAGGTTCGACTGTGTCGACCTCCTTCAACGCTTGTAGAAGCACGTTGTATATGTTTGTTTAAACTCTTTTCCTTAATACAATAATACACGATTTTTTTACCTATTCGAGGAAAAGAATAGAAACAACCAGAAAAATCTATCGGTGTGAGAATTTCGTGTCCCGTTTTCATCCTTAGAGGGTCATTTTTTTGAATCGGAGGTAACCCATTTCCATTACCACTGACGGAATATATAACAGCAATTTTTTGGACATAACAGAGTAAGATAGAAAACAGGCATCAGACAGACTTACTACTGCAACCTATTACAGACAGTTTGTGACTAGCTGACTGATTTGAAAGACAGATAAGACCATCTCGGCAAGACATCCAAGCTAAGAACAAAATCTCCAACAGCCAGACTGCTTGAGCCATCTTCCAAAAGACGTTCTGGGAACTAGAATTCTGAAGATCAAAGCAGAAGGATCCGATCCTTAGAGGTTCATGTTTGTGTTAAGAAATTTTCTTTCGCGTTTTCATCCCTAGAGGTTCATGTTCGCATCAAGCTGTACATCGCTCGACTCCTCATAGAGATAGAGAGGAGTCCCCGTGCTTTGCTCCAAGCCCTGGCGTGATTAATCTTTATTGCACTAGTGTTTATTATGGACTCTAATTGATTTGATCTGAAGTTGTTGGATCAAAAGCTCAATTAAATTCAACAAAATAATTAGCTCATTATCACAGGCACAAACATCACGTATATTATTATAAATGTTCTCTTTGTTGCAAGACGCGGATACGTATATGCTAGCTAGTATATATAATGATTTGGTTACAATAGCATAGGCCAATCTGCTGCCAAGCGCGCACGGGTGTGTGTGTGTGCATTGAAACAAGCACAATATAATGCTGATTTCCGATCATTTTATTTACTTGTATAGGTACGTGCATATACGCATGACGCAGGCACTCTCCGACGATCCGCCGGTGCAGGAAACTACGGCGTTCGCGGCGGGCCACCGTATGATGGTGGTCGCGGCGGGCCGTATGATGGTGGGATCGTCGTCGGGGGCCTCGGCCTCGGCCACACCTGGCAAGACCACTGGCCACAGATGATTGTGCCTGTGGACATCATCCTCCTCCCTCCTGCTGCACGTAAACATATGGAATACTAATCAGGGTCATGACGCACGCCGATCGCTTTGCACGCTACAAATCAAACTGCTATCATAAGAGCTTTAAGGTACGTGTTCCAGAATTGAGAGAGAGAGAGAGAGAGAGAGAGTACGGCGTCTACCATGCGCTCCGTGGGTTGACGACGAGAGGAGGAGGAGAGAGGCGAAGCACAGCATCAGCACCAAGCCTAGCCTGCTTGCCCTGAGACTGATGAGAGTCATTGTGGAATACTGCGTGCAGTTGTGTACTGAAGATATAGATTGGTGTTGGGGGGGAGGGCTAGCAGCAGGCACGGCTATTTATCCTTTCCTGCGTAGTACACTACTAGCTGGCCTACAGAAATGCCGGTCAAAGCACGCACTGCTGACTAGTAAATTTTTGAAAGGCTCAACATAGTACTAGGGCTGTTTGGATGTTAGCCGATGTCACTACTGGATCTGGCTTCTTTGCGGAGAGCCAGAAGCCCTCGGCAAAGGCCTAAAAACCCTCGGCAAAGACTTTGTCGAGGGCCAGAAACGCCCTCGGCAAAGCCCACGGCACCATCGCGGAACGTCAATGTTGACGTCGTCTTTGCCGAGAGCCGTGCTTACAGGCTCTCGACAAAGACTTTTTATTTTTTTTAAAAAAAGTCTTTGCCGAGAGCCTTCCAGGCTGGCTCTCGGCAAAGGAGGACTTTGCCGAGAGCCGTCCAAGCAGGCTCTCGGCAAAGACTTTTTGTTTTTTTTAAAAAAAAATTCTTTGCCGAGAGCCTGCCAGAGTGGCTCTCGGCAAAGGGGGCTTTGCCGAGAGCCATCCAGGCAGGCTCTCGGCAAAGACTTTTTATTTTTTTTAAAAAAAATCTTTGCCGAGAGCACATATATGACACGAAGGCCACACATCCACATTTCACATATATGGCACGAAGGCCACACATCCACAATTCGGACAAGAAGACCGTCAATGACAAATATCCAGGTGTTCTATTCTTGAATTCTTTGATTTAGGTGTACAAAGCAACAGCAACAGAAAAGGGAGGGGAGAGAGAATATAGTGCCAAGTCAAAAGGACATGCATATGTTAACATACTCTTTCAGCAAGCTTCACTTTTGTTCCACCATACTCCGGAAGCATAATAGTATCGCCTTCACTTAGAGATACAGAGATCAGCTTACCATCCCTATCATGATCACCAGGGCCAACAGCAATGACTTTAGCAGCGTTCAGTTGTATTAAAAAATAAAGTGATATGTTAGGCCTAAAAGAGACATGAAAACTAAAAACCAATGATAAAAAAACACACACTCCAAAAACAAATAAGGCTAAAAAGGAAACACCTTGATTCAATATATTTGAACTCACTCAACCTACACACTCAACGTATACATAAACACACTACAGTGGGAAGGATGGGGGTTAAGTTGTGTCACATAACATCAAAACATAAGACATCTCTAAGTATTTATAGCATTGAGAATATACAGAAGGCTCACCAAACTGAATTCATATTTCTTATATATATGTCCTGGAAATTAATGAGCTGATGTACTATCAGTTTACAGTGTTAACAAAGACAATTTATAAGCTTTTTATACATCTCTGCTACCAGCTTTTATACTGCAGGAGCATTCAACCATGCAGGAGCATTAACAAAGACAGTTTAACCAAGCTGTACTATCAGATTATAAGCTTTTATACTGCAGGAGCATTAACAAAGACAGTTTTCAGAACATTCAACCATGCATTACTAACCACGAAAAGGAAAAAAAATACATCTCTGCTACCAGCAGTACTAGAATCCTAAGAAGACCAATGCCGTCTTAAATTAGGGCATACGCATTAATGCGATGCAGGGGGAGGTTTCCAAAACCTGCAAAAAAAAGTCGGCTCGATGGCCAACAACATATATTTTGAAGATGCATTTCATGTGTTGACCCACAAGTATCAATTAGACATATACATGCAAATCCTAAAACTCAACCTAGGATAGTAGCATATTCTGAGAATAGTCAAATCATAAATTAATTGGCACACACTATCGATGTACAAATGGAAAAGTTTATCTTTTCCCAACGAATTAATTATTGTGAGAGCATTATTAGTGGACAAAAAGACTATCCATCTGATCCTGTATGTTCCTTTCCCTTTGGCTCACTACCAGAACTCGGTATTGATTAGCCTGTAGGTTCTTATTTCACAATATCAATAACTACCCTGTTTCTGATCCTGTGTAGGTTCTTATTTCACAATATATCTAGGTGCATACTAAAAATCAAAGGAACTAGAAGAGCTAGCTCAAGTTTTTTTTGGGGGGTGGGGGTGAAAAAACTCATCCCTGGAACAATCTCTGGACTAGAGGTTTGTTCATGGGATTCAGAAGATAAAATAAAATAGTCAAAGATGAGCATATCTTTGTCCTAAACAGCATACCAAAGATCAAAGAGAGTGAAATACAGGAGAACTCTGACTTCTGGGTTTGAAAAAAATGTTCTAATGGGATGGGTGGGGGTTAACCAATAGCCAATGTTCAGGGATCTGATGTAGTTTTTCAGTAACATTGGCACTGAAACTGGATACATGGTCAGAGTGGAGAATCAGTCTAGATTTCTGTATTGTATTGCTGTTGACTTCTTGGTGATATTACTGAAATAATGATGCAGAACTGGGCTTATACGTTGGCATACTGCAATGCGATCTTGGTAAATCTAATCATTAGGTACATATAATGTGGATCATAGTTAACTGAAGTATAACATTGTGGTTGGATAACATCGATGGTTAGCTTGCGAGGTCATCCATTCAGCCTAAGAAAATTTACTGCTATGGCTGAAAATATTACCAATCACCCTACATCTCCATGCGTAGTTTCAGTTGGGCATGAATCAGCCAGCCGCTACCCCCCATGACCACGAACGAAGCTCTGCCGACAGCGACAGAGGCAAGGCAATTGATCGGCTGGCTGCACAAAAATCGGTGGGGTTGGAAGAGTGGCGGGTCGGGCGGGTGGGTACCTGATGGTCGCAGATCGGGGATCGCCGGCGGCCGCCACCGTAGTGCGGGATGCGGCGAGGCGGCGGTGACGCACGGAGCTGGGGCTCCTCTTCCGGTCCCTCCTCTTCCTCCTGGGCTCCTGCGGCGTCCGTGCGGGATGCAGCGAGGCGGCGGTGGCGCACGGGGCCGGGGCTCCTCTTCCGGTCCCTCCTCCTCCTAGGCTCCTGCGACGTCCGTGCAGGATGCGGCGAAGCGGCGGTGGCGCACGGGGGCGGAGAAGGGCGGGCCGGGGCGGGGGTGGGGGCGGTGTGGGCCGGCGGTGCGCGGGGGATTTGGTCAGCGGCGGTGGAGCACGACGCGCGGGCGGCGGCGGCGGCGAGCGGGCGGCGGCGTGCAGGGTGGGCGCGTGTGTGCGTTAGGGTTAGGCGCGGGGTTGGGCCGGGTGGGGATAAGAAGAACTTTTTTTTTTTGAAAAATATCCTTTGCCGAGAGCCAGGTTCTCGGCAAAAAATTATACTCATTTTTTTTCAAAACCTTTGCCGAGAGCCAGACGGGTTGGCTCTCGGCAAAGACCCTTTGCCGAGGGCCGGCCAGCCTGGCTCTCGGCAAAGACCCTTTGCCGAGAGCCTAACGCGCAGGCTCTCGGCAAAGAACTGTTGAATTTTTTTATTCTTTTTGAATTTAGAGTTGAGTTTTTTTTTGTGTCCTTGTGATCCAATTTCTAAACACATTTTAAAATTTGGTATTAATTTGACTTTTTTTGCTATATTTAACTAATTAATCTTGTTTCTTTAATTTTTTTCACATAATTCAAATTTCAACTGTAGGTACATGAAATATTAGAACTCAATGATTCGAAAAATAATAGTCAAGATATTTGGTGTACGTTGAGGCCGTATCCACAACCACACATTAAATCTCAACCCTCTTGCTGACATAACATGTCGAGGAATGTGATGGAAAAGTGATTTATAATTATATAAATTCCAAATAAAGTCCAAAAATCACGAAACTTCGCGACGTGTTGTGTTATAGCATGTGGAGGCTGTGGTAAAAAATTCATAAGGTTTCGAGCAAGCTGCGATATCAGATGTCTAAAACACAAGCATCTCCGCATGTGATCAAATGTTATCACATGTGGAGATGTCTAAGATTTAGACATCCGGTGTCGTAACTTTCTTTAAACCTTATGAATTTTTTATCACACCCTACACATGCGATAACTCGACATGTCGCCAAGTTTCATAATTTTTGGACTTTATTTGGAATTTATATAATTAAAAATCACTTCTACGACATATGGATGATCATGTTTTGTATACAAAAGATTCAAACTTTTGGGTGAGTTTATGGATACAACCTCAAAATGCACTCTCAAACATGAATATCATTTTTTGAATGGCTATATTTTATTATTTCATGCTCCTACAGTTCAAATTTACTTTTTCGAGAAAAATACAAAGAAAATAATTTAATTGATAAAATATAGCAAAATGTTAGAAAAAGCTCTCAAATTTGAACATATGCTTGTATACAATATGCAAGGGTTAAAGAAAAAAAATTGGGTCCAAAACACAAAAAAAACCATTCCTCTTTGCCGAGGGTTAGTGCTGGCTCTCGGCAAAGGAGCTCTTTGCCGAGAGCCAGCATTGCAGCGCTCGGCAAAAGTTCCTCTTTGCCGAGAGCCTAACGGCGCAGCTATCGGCAAAGGTGACGACAACGGAAGTCGTCCCCTGTGCGGTTTCTTTGCCGAGAGCCTGTCTTTGCCGAGAGTCAAGCTCTCGGCAAAGCTTGCCTTTGCCGAACGCCTGGCTTTGCCGAGAGCTGAGCCATCGGCAAAGACTCTTTGCCGAGGGTCCCTATTGGCTGTTGGCGAAGGCTGTCTTTGCCGAGGGCCGGCTCTCGGCAAAGCTGGGCCCTCGGCAAAGCTCCCGTTTCCTAGTGTGTATGCCACACCAAAATTTCGTCGTCGTCGTTGTCTGAAAAAAAATCTAAGATTTTTAGATTCGATGCTGCAATTTTAGCGCGCCTGAGCTTTGCGCAGCCAAAGCATAGTTATTTTTGTGGCTGATGCGCGGCCGAATCCTAGGCGGGCGATTTGGTCGTCCAAGTTTGGTTGGCCAATATTTTGGCTGAGCATGGCAACTCACAAATCAAACATGCCAACAAATTGTAGCTGAGCATGCATGCTTGGCAACCACAATGCTAAACAAAGGCTCTATTTAACGCAGCTTTCCTTTCTTGGTGGAACAATTTTTTTCTTTAGCACCTGAAGCTGTTTTGATAAACCAGTTTCTCATGGTAGATAAAAGTAAAATGCTCATAATACATTTATATTTTTTATCCTTTTTTTGTCATCACCTTCGTATCCATGGCCTCTCTTTCTTCACCATACATCTATCTTTTTTTTTTGAAGCAATCGGCAGGGAAGACCCCTACCTATTTTTTCTTTTATTAAGGTATAAACAAAAGAATAAAGAATACAAGAAGGCCTTCAAGGCCAAAAACAAAAATACAAAGGAGCTGTTAAAGTCTACTCTCACACCACGTTTTTAGGGGATCAATAATCCTTTTCTTGGCCTTGATACAAACCAGGCCAAGTTCTTCTTTTTGAAGAATTTTCCATTCAGCAAGGGAGGCTACTCTATTGTTAAAGATGACACCATTTCTATTTTCCAGATTGTCCAACAGGCCAAGATGAATATTTCTCTGAAGATGTGACTTACAAAATCTGTCATGGCTTTAATCCACATTTCATGAGGCTGAAGGGTGATGTCTCAATCGATGTTTAGGAGGTTCCAGCAGGCCTGGCTGAAACTGCATCCAAAGAACAGGTGTAAACATGATTCTTCTGACAATAGGTACATAGGGCACAAGTATAGCTATCCAAGTGCATTCTCTTTCTCTTGAGAAGGCTTCTTGTGCATAATCTGTCCCTAACTAGTAGCCAGACAAAGAATTTGTGCTTTCCAAGGTTCCCTCCTTTCCAGATCCACTTATATATATCGGTGAAGCATCGACTTTCCCCTGGAGATGATTATAAGCTTTTTTGGGCAAGTAGGTATTCCCCCAGTTGTATTCCCAGGAGTCAGGGCTTTCAGGGTTTTCCAAATTTTCTGTTAAGATTACGTCTAGATCATAAAGCTGATCAGCAGCTTGTCCTGACAGAGGCAGAAAAAGGGTGCACCATACATCTATCGACGCCTCCCTTTCTTCATTTCGCCTCCCCCCTCCACCCTTGATGCCCAAGCGCCCACCCTTCACACTGACATGCCCTCAGCGTAACCGTTGTGCCGTTACCCCTCCACACACCAATCAAACAAATAGCCTAATGGGAGACCAAAGAGAGGGAGGGGTAACTTTGGTCTTTACAACATATCCTAGCGCTCTACTTGATATTTATTATTAAAACAATAAACTAACTTGTTCATAGTAGGCGTCTCGATTATTTGGATGGCAAGAAATAGAGAAGTCTTTAATAATGTCACACTATCATGCTGAACAATCAAAGATAACTCTATGCAAACATTAATTTTTTTTTTGGAAACATAGAACCAAGGAGGAATCAAGGAATATAGCTATCAAAGTATGGACACAAAATTAGGAACAAAGAGCTGAAAGTTCAAGAGCGACAACAATAGGTTGATATGATCAAATAGACATTAAGCCGAATATTTAATTTTTTCCAGATAGATACACAAAGTTTGTAGAAAGGTTAAAAGGTTATCATTTCTATTGCCCAGATAGATACACAAAGTTTGTAGAAACAAGACATGCAGTTTTCTTAGAGAATGAAATGATTAGGGGAGCATGGTAGCTCGACAAATTGATCTTGAGGAGAAACATGTATGTGTACCCACTCCGATGATTCAGGATCCATTTTTTGAACTACCTGTTCTTGTTGCACCAACAGTGCCTCACTGTAGTGCCAACACCTGTTGTCAGTTCTCTTGTGCCAGCAATGGATGAATGTTGATATTAGTTACGCACACGAAAGATCAAAGAGAAATAATCCGCAAGTGCACGGATATCGGTGAGCACTTCACCCGGGAGATAAGTCTAGAGTATCGTTACCACTAGGAGAAAGCGTGCAAAAGACTAACCTGGTCTTAACTACTACCCACGGGCTACAAGACAACATAGTGAGATATGAGCGATATAGAGAGAACTCCTTCGTCAGTATTCTTCTAACCTATGGTAAGTTATGTGATTGTTGTTCTAAGGGGAGTACCTAGAGAAAAGAGACACCTCCCTTTCACTCATCATACAAAGGCTCTTCTGCTGCCTTCTTAAAGGCCTCCATCCCTTTCATTAATAACATTGATGGTTCAGTATGACGATGTAACATTGCCTCCAAGAATTCAGCATCTTCCACAGCCGTATCATTTGGTAAGACATGAGTTCTGGCACCATCATTTCCCCTAGCAAAACCACCAGCAGTAACATTTGGCACAACATGTTTGCTCTAGGAAGTGTTGTGGAAAAACTGAAATCCATCATCAGGCATGCCTGGACCATCAACGTCGATGTTTGTTGGGTCCCCAATTGTATAAGGCGCCGAGCTACCCTCTCCATGCTTCATCCAAATCAAGTAATCCTTCATAAATCCTCGGCAGATCATATGATAAATGACTGCTTTAGTATCTTGAAATAGAACAATATTTCTGCATCTGATGCATGGACAATATATGTGCTTCGTCTTTGTTCTCAAAGCATGGTTCTTAGCAGCATCAACAAACCTATGCACTTCGGGTATGTATGATGGATCTAGTATTGATAAGTTATACATCCATAAGGACCTCTCCATCATTACCTATGGAAAAATTAGTAAATTGCAAAACAAGTATGAAATATTATCTGAAATATTTATTATCTAACCTTTGAAACAACAACGGCCTTTGAAGAAATAAAGATGAAAACCTCCCACTTGTATATCTATCCAATTTGTAGACCTCGGAGCTAACATATCAAATAAAGACAAAACCCTAAGTAACATAATTCAAAAAAGAACACCTAACAACTAAATCAAATTGACAAGCTAGAAAAAAACCATTGATGAAATCAACTAAATATATATCTTGATTTCACTAAAATAAATTTAAGAAGGAAACATGAAAATGGAGAGAGGAGAGGCATCATCCCACCATCTTAAGTAACCTCATACATGAAAAATGCATATTGCATAATTAAATCAAATTGACATAAAAAATAACATCCTAAACAATATAATTAAAACTAACAAGAAAACCTATCTTTCTCTCTCTTCCCAAGCTAGGGAACACCATTCATAAAAACCACTACATATATATTTCTTGGATTCACTAATTTGAGAAGGAAACATGAAAAAGGGGAGAGGAGAGACATCATCTAACAATCTTAAGCAACCTTATTTGAGCAAATATAGTCTATACCTATCTACTCTTCTCTCTTCCTCTCATAGTGACACCCTAGATGCAAAAAGTAGCTCAAATTGAGCAAGAGGGCACAAAAAGAGGCATTAGAGGCACCAACTAACCTTTCTTAGCCCCCTCCTTCCAATCAATGAAGATCAAAGCCTCCCCCTTGTATTTTGGAAAATCTGGACCTCTAAGGTGGCCTCTAATGGAAGGTGGCTGCGAGCTACAGTTCTGCCCGAGGAGAAAAATAGGGGGGCTATAGGGTATTTATAGAAAGAATAGCATAGGGGGTTGGCTTAAGTGAACCGCCTGTGAAAATGAATTACCACAGGTGGTTCACCTAAATGAACTGCCTGTGTAAATCCTCCATTTACACAGGCGGTTTGTTTAAGTGAACCGCATGTGGAAATACATTTTCACAGGCGGTTCACGTAACTGAACCGCCAGTGTAAATAGAGGATTTACACAGGCGCGGTTCAGTTACATTAACCGCCTGTGTTATGCCATTAACACAGGCGGTTGTTATCTCTTGCCGTACTATTTTTACAACACAGACGCATGATAACTAAAACCGCCTGTGGAAAGGTTTTTCCACCGCCGGCTTTGAGCACTTGTGTATTAGTGACTACTACTTGCCATGAACATATAATTGCTAAATAACTTAATTGTGAACCATGAGCATGTCATTCTTTTAACAAACCCTATTTATTATGCAAATGAACAAATGCCTATTAATCCCTTTGCATCCACCAAATATTTATATGCTGGAATTAAGTTCTTCAAATATGCAATGTACTCATGGTGCTGCAGTTAATTTTTTTTAGGTAAAGGACATTGCATTGGTGGCCATCTCACTCGTCGTTGGTGGAAAAGTGGGTGAATGGCAGGAATTGTCCAAGCTACTACAGTGGTGACGCCCATGGGCAAGGCGACCACCAGTTACTAGTTAAATATTTGATTCGTAGCATAGTGGTGTTGGTAAGAGAGTCTTTTGTTCAGACTACATTTAGTCTTATGTTGTACCATAAATGTATTAATTTGATAAGACTTGTATATAAGTTTTCTGCTAAATTATGTGCTTCAATGATGAGACATGATCTTGAGTTGTGGAGGCTATTGTGGTATGATACTCAACCAGGATCTGATCTTGGTAGTGGAGACGTGTTGCATCTCCCACTGGTACAGGTCTTTAGTCCCGGTCGAAAACCACTTGTATTCCCGGGTGGCGAGCCGGGACTAAGGGATCGGGACTAAAAGTCCCACCTTTAGTCCCGGCTCCCAGACTCGGGACTAAATGGGGACCTTTAGTCCCGGTTGGTAACACCAACCGGGACTACAAAGGGCACCAGGCAGTGACGTGGCGCCACCCCTGGCCATCCCTTTTAGTCCCGGTTGGTAAACTAAAGGTTTTTTTGTTTTTGTTTTTTTTCTTTTTCCTTTTCATTTCTTTATTGATTTTGGTTTTCAATTGTATATGTTCTCCAATTTAATCGTATACGCCGCAATTATCCGTATACGTTGCACCTATACGAGAGCGTCATTATTATTGCACACAAATAAAGTATGAAACTACATATATATTATCCGTATAATATATATATATCTATATATATTATATAGCTATACACATACGTACATACACATTACATTTACAATAATAATATTATGTACAAGTAATAATCAAGTGTGCTGCCACCGGTTAATGATTACATAATGTTTGTCCGCCCACTCAAAGCTCATACAAGTGTTCGTCCTTGTTTGGAATGGGCTTGAAGCCCTACGGGTATAAGTGGAACTCGCCGTCTTCCGGAATGACATGATCGTTTGACCAAGTTTGACCAAAGCCCGTCTTCGAATTTGAAAACACGTGCCTCGGACTTGATCAAATTTATCCGGATGAAAATATGATCCATATATGAAATGTAGGTCTTGATGAGACCTAACAACTTGGCATTCAAAAGTTTTCCATTTGAAGTACTCAGGTGGGTCATTTGACCAAGTTTGACCAAAGTCAAAATAGTGGGTTTCACAAACACACACTTTGACCGAGCCCTGGATGGCCTCAAATAGAAAACTCATGAATACAAAGTTTGTTCCACTCATCAAGACCTACATTTTCTCTAGTGGTCACATTTTCATTTGAAAAAGTTTAAACCACTCAATTTTGAAATTTGAATGAATTCATAGCGAAACGCTAATTTTCAGAACCATGGATGGCCTCAAATGGAAAACTCATGAATACCAATATTGCTCCACTCATCAAGATCTACATTTCATATATAGACCATTTTTGCATTTGACAAAGTGTTGGCAAAGTGTAGTTCAAAATCCACACTTCCCACGTATAGTTTCATAAAGTTTGTGTGAGATTCAAGATTTGGTGAGTATTGTCTACATAAACTTTCCCAAATGGAAAAATGGTCTATATAAAAAGTTTGGATATTGATGAGCTCTAACAACTTGGTATTCAAAAGATTTCCATTCCAAGTCATTTTCTCCGTCGTTTGACCAAGTTTGACCAAAGCCCGTCTTCGAATTTGAAAACACGTGCCTCAGACTCGATCAAATTTATCCGGATGAAAATATGATCCATATATGAAATGTAGGTCTTGATGAGACCTAACAACTTGGCATTCAAAAGTTTTCCATTTGAAGTACTTAGGTGGGTCATTTGACCAAGTTTGACCAAAGTCAAAATAGTGGGTTTCACAAACACACACTTTGACCGAGCCCTGGATGGCCTCAAATAGAAAACTCATGAATACAAAGTTTGTTCCACTCATCAAGACCTACATTTTCTCTAGTGGTCACATTTTCATTTGAAAAAGTTTAGACCACTCAATTTTGAAATTTGAATGAATTCATAGTGAAACGCTAATTTTCAGAAAATGTAGGTCTACATTTCAAGATCCACTCATCAAGATTGCTCCACTCATCAAGATCTACATTTCATATATACATTTCATGAATACCAATATTGACCAAGTTTGACCAAACTCATGAATACCAATAGTTCAAAATCCACATCAAGATGTTACAATTATATTACCCATAATGTTACAATTATATTACACAAGATTTCAAGTACAAATCACTACCATTATCAAGCTAGCACAGTGGTAAACTTTTCTTAACATAATGCCCTTGGTTATGATCATTCCATAACCATGGAGTGTCCTCTGCAGCGAGCATGATGCTTGGGTCTTTGGCCACACAGAAGGGTGGGATCCGTTCATCCTTTTCATAATCCTCTGACACGTCTGACTTGTCTTCAATTCCCATGATGTTTCTTTTCCCTGTAAGAACGATGTTTCGCTTTGGCTCGTTGGTGTTTTTCTCGTCTTGTTTCCCTCTCTTAGGTTTTGTAGACATGTCTTTCACATAGAACACCTGATTCACCTTAGTACCGAGGACGAATGGATCGTTTCTATATCCAATATTGTTGAGGTCCACTGTTGTCATTCCGTACTCCTTATCGACTGATACCCCTCCTTTCATCTTCACCCATTGGCATCGGAATAAAGGGACTTTAAAATTATGTGCATAGTCTAGTTCCCAAATCTCCTCTATACGACCATAATATGTGTGCCTATCCCCATTCGTGTCTGTGGCATCCACACGGACACCACTATTTTGGTTGGTACTCTTTTTATCTTGTGATACGGTGTAAAATGTATTTCCATTTATCTCGTACCCTTTGTATGTGAGGACATGCCACGCTGGTTGCCTAGCCAACAAATAAAGTTCATCTCCAATATCTTTATCACCCTGGCATTTTTTTCGCAACCAGTCACCGAATGTTTCCATGTGATGATGCGTAACCCAAGTCTCATTCTTTCCAGGATTCTCGGATCGTACAAAATCCATGTGTTCCTCAATATAGGGTTCCACCACAATGGAGTTTCGAAGGACTGTGTAGTGCGCTTTATTGAATAAATCATCACCCTGGCTGATATATGTTTTCTTTCCTAGTGTACCCTTTCCACCGAGTCTCCCCTCATACCTTGATTCAGGAAGACCAATCGGGTCAAGATCAGGAATAAAGTCCACACAGAACTCAATGACCTCCTCTGTCCCGTATCCCTTGATGATGCTTCCTTCTGGCCGACCCCGCTGGTGAACATATTTTTTCAGTACACCCATAAATCTCTCTAAGGGAAACATGTTGTGTAGGAAGACAGGACCCAGAATATGAATCTCTTTGACCAGATGAACTAGGAGATGTGTCATGATATCAAAGAAAGATGGAGGAAACACCAACTCAAAGCTGACAAGACATTGAACCACATCGTTCTGTAGAGTAGCTAGATCAAGAGGATTGATTGCCTTCTGAGAAATTGCATTGAGGAATGCACACAACTTCACGGTGGCCAGATGTACATGTGGAGGTAGAATTCCTCTTAAGGCAACCGGAAGCAGTTGTGTCATAATCATGTGGCAGTCGTGCGATTTTAAGTTGACAAATTTTTTCTCTGGCACATTTATTATACGCTTTATGTTGGAGGAGAACCCAGATGGGACCTTGATGCTGCTTAGGCACTCAAACATGATTTCCTTCTCCTCATTGCTAAGAGTGTAGCTAGCAGGTCTTAAATACTGGCGTCCATCATCTGTCTGCTCTGGATGCAGGTTGTCTCGTTCTTTCATGCGCTTTAAGTCCTCTCGAGCCTCAAGGGTATCCTTAGGCTTTCCAAACACACCCATAAACCCTAGGAGATTGACACAAAGATTCTTGGTCAGGTGCATCACGTCGATGGAGTGGCGGACCTCAAGGTGTTTCTAATATGGTAGCTCCCAAAATATTGACTTTTTCTTCCACATTGGGGCACGCCCCGAAGCGTCTTTCGGAACAGGTTCGCTGCCTTCTCCCTTTCCAAACACTACTTTCAAATCTTTGACCATCTCGAATACCTCTGCCCCATCTCGGTTGCCTGGCTTGGACCGGTGTTCTGCCGTACCTTTAAAATGTTTGCCTTTCTTTCTCAACTGGTGGTTCTTAGCAAGAAATCGACGATGGCCAAGGTACACGACCTTTCGGCATTTTTTCAAATAGATAGCTTGAAGGTCACCAAAGCAATGGGTGCAAGCATTATATCCCTTGTTTGTCTGTCCTGAAAGATTGCTTAGAGCTGGCCAATCATTGATTGTCACAAACAACAATGCTCGTAGGTCGAATGCTTCCTGTTTGTACTCATCCCACATACGCACACCTGGTTTGCTCCGTAGAAGCTAGAGTTCCTCAACCAATGGCCTCAGGTAAACATCGATGTCGTTGCCAGGTTGCTTCGGACCTTGGATGAGCACCGGCATCATAATGAACTTCCGCTTCATGCATAACCACGGAGGAAGGTTGTAGATACATAGAGTAACGGGCCAAGTGCTATGACTAGAGCTCTGGTCCCCAAAAGGATTAAATCCATCCGTACTCAATGCGAACCTTAGGTTTCTTGCGTCCTCTGCAAATTCCGGGAATTCTCTATCAATTTCTCTCCACTGAGAACCATCTGCAGGGTGTCTCAACATGTTGTCCACCTTACGGTCTTCTTTGTGCCATCGCAACAACTTTGCATGCTCCTTATTTCTGAACAAACGTTTTAGGCGTGGAATTATTGGAGCATACCACATAACCTTGGCAGGGATTCTCTTTCTCGAACGTTCTTCATCCTCAACATCGCCAGGGTCATCTCGCAAGATCTTGTACCGTGACGCATGGCAAATAGGGCATTCATCAAATTTCTCGTGCTCGCCACGGTACAGGATGCAGTCATTAGGGCATGCATGTATCTTCTCGATTTGTAATCCCAAAGGGTAGACGATCTTTTTTGCTTCGTATGTAGTGGTGGGTAACTCATTAGGCTTCGGAAGCATCTTTTTTTGGATCTTCAGTAATTTTCCAAATGCCTTGTCAGAAATACCATTCTCTGGCTTCCACTGTAACAACTCCAGTGTCGTTCCTAGCTTTTTCTGTCCCTCTTCGGCCGACAGGTAGAGTAGCTTCTTGTGATCCTCTAGCATTTGGTCAAATTTAGCCTTCTCCTTTGCACTTTCGCAATCTCTCTGTACGTCACGAATGACATCACCAAGAGCATCGTCATCATCAACGATACTGTTTCCTGCATCCCCGTCTTCATCACCTTCGTCCTCTACTGCGAAGTCGCAGTATTGAGCAAAAACATCGTCAGGGTACGCTTGCTCTTCTTCACCTTCTTCCATCATAACCCCAGACTCTCCGTGTTTGGTCCAACAAATATAGTTTGGCATGAAACCATTCGTGAACAAGTGCAAGTGAATTTCTCTTGAGTTTGAAAATTCCTTCAAATTCTTACAAACGGCACATGGGCAGCACATAAAACCATCCCACTTATTTTGCTCCGCCACTCTGCGGAATTCTCGCACGCCCTCAATGAACTCGTTGGAGCGGCGATCAGCATTGTACATCCAATGGCGTGCCATTATCTGCATTATCATGGAATTGTAATTTTTCTATTAAAAGCTATAATTTTATCACTAAAGAAAATTAATTTCAATAATTTTTAAAGTGAAAAACAATTTATTTAACAATTACAACAAAAATTATATTATTAATATTTTAAAATAAGAACATGAACATATTAAAGTAGAAAATATCCTATAATATCTATAATAGAACTTAACATGATTCGTGTATACATAGTAGTAATGATTTGTGTATACTAGTTTTTAGCGGGCACACACTTAGCATCGTTCAAAAAAATTCAAATATGAGAAGACGATGATTGGAGAGATGGCAACATGAAATAATCAAAATAGACATATGTCCAATATGAAATTACATATGGCGGTGAGAAACATAGGAGGATGAAGCTAGCAACCTTTCAAACAAATCGACGACGGCGTAGAAGCGTTGAAATGGATCGATCGTGGAAGATGAGAGCACTAACAAGCAAGAACAATGGAAGAACAAGCAAGAACAAAGCACCTCGAGCTCGGGCAGGGAGAGGAAGAAGGGAGGAGGGAGATTCAATTTATAGCGGGGAGGGTTTAGTCCCGGTTGGTGTTACCAACCGAGAGTAAATACCTACCTTTAGCCCCAGTTAGTGCCAACTACCGGGACAAAAGCTTTAGTCCCGGTTAGTGTCACAAACCGGGGCTAAAGGTTTCTATTTACTCCCGGTTGGTAACACCAACCGGGACTAAAGGTCCCTCTCCGACAGCGCCTGACACCAGAGCCGTTGGGGAGGGACCGTTAGTCCCGGTTGGCTTTACCAACCGGGACTAAAGATTTCTTTTGTCCCGGGCGCTAAAAATACCGGGACTAAAGCTCATTTGGCACATGGACGAAAGATCTGTTCTCTAGTAGTGTCCAAGGAAATCATCGATGTTGTTTTGCTTAAATTGAGCTGGTAAAGTGGATGGCACTAGATATGGGTAAATTAATGCAGCAGGTCCTACAATGCGTGGGCCATGGTCAACACCAATGATCTTTAGTGGAAATTTGAAAATAAGGGATCTAGTGATTCTAGTGCTCACATGAGAGCTCTAGAACTTCAATCCGGCTAGACCAACCGGCGTTGTCATACCTTACCTCTACTAGAGTTGCTCTTTGTGTCTCTTGTGGGACGAGTGGAAGCCCTAGTTTGGTTTTGTATAATTGATAAAATTCAAAGTACTAACCTCTATGCTAAGTGTGTAGTTTAGATGAGGTTGATATATGATCATGGTGATGATGGTGATGACCACAAGATGATCAAATGCTCAACTTGGAATAGAAGAAAGAGAAAAACAGAACTCTATGAAGATCAAGGCAAAGGTATTGCTTAGAGTTTTAGTTTTGTTGAAGACACCATAGAGGGTGTGATCACGTTTAGGATAGATAACCGTACTATAAAGAGGGAAATTCTTTGGCTAAGCGATCTATCGAGTGCCACTAGGTGACATTATTCATGTGCATATTTTTAAATCCTAATGAGCTAACTTAACTCCTTCAAAAAAAATATTGTGAAAATACTAACACACTTGCACGCGATTGTACACACTTGGCAGTGTTGGCACACTTTGAGAAGGAGGTGGTGTTTGAAGGGTAGAGAGGGGATTGAGATCCTCTCTTTTCCACCGAGCTTGCGAGATGGGATTCGACGCTTTTGAGAAAATGAAATGCATATTCTCTATTACGCTAGAAGAAAGTTCTGGAGAATTTGCGAGAGTTTTACAGGAGTTTTCCTCACTGAGAAACACTCATTAGACATTAGTGCCACTCTTCTGAGCAGAGCGTCGGTGTCGGACGCAGTGGTGACGTCAGCAACTATCGTGAGCAAGTTTTAGGCTGTGCGCGTCGGAGGAGCGTTCGGTGGACTACCGTTGGACATGTCCATCAATCGACGCCCTACCTTATTTTAAAATAGTTGCATTCCTTTTATTCTTGATGATTTGATGCAAATATACAGAAGAGGCGTTGGGACTTGACCTGGACGATTTGGAAAGCCAGAAATGAAATGGTCTTCAGCAACAATCAGTGGACCACACAAGATTGCAAGGAACACTTCTCCATAGAAATAAAGCTGATTTCTCTAAGAGTTAAATCAAGTCTAGCACACCTATTTGATCAATGGATTCAAAGTCTGTAGTTGATATTTTAGTGGGAAAGATCTTCTTTAATTCTTTCTTTATTCCTTAAGAGAGGAGAAGGAATAGTACCTGTTTAATACTTGCTTTTTGTTTTTTGTATTTTGTACTTGCTTTCCAAAACTCTATCAATAAATCTGCAGGGGCTCCGGCCCCTCCAGTTCAGTCAAAAAAAAAAAAAAGAGGCGTTGGGACTGATCATGGAGTGATGGTTGACAACGTAAAGCCGCTGGATCAAATGAGTTGGACGATCTTTATAATTTGGCACATAACGGTTTCATGGGCACCAAAATTTCTCTGTTTTTTTTCTCTTTACCATACTATGGTTTACCTTTGGCCATGCCTTTGAAGTAAACTTGGTACGTACTACTCACTTCAATTAACATCCATGAGATTAATTTTAGGCTGAACTGAGCTCAGCTTGTGGCTTGTGCTCTGCACCCTGTGCTGCACACAAATCTACCTCGGCTGAAGCTCTGAGATGGACATCTCGTTCTCCGAAACCGCGGCCGTTGAGCGCTGCTGATCGCCAATCAGCACACTGTCAGAACTCCAAGAACCGGCTGCTGGGCCACCTGAGGCAGCAGCAGGGAAGCCGGAGCTGAAGGCGAAGGCTGGCCTGGACGGGGTTCGCCTGTCATCGGAAGTAGAGGTCGGACTGCTGAGCATAAGCACCACAGCAGAAGCGTCCGGCCGATCGGCCGGGTTCTCCTGGACACATAGGAGCCCGACCTCAATGCAGTTGAGGACCTCAGTTTCCGGGTACCCTGACTCGGCCAGCAATGGGTCAACCACATCTGCTGTCGAACCTGCTCTCCACTTCTCCCAGACCTGCACAGACCATTGATTTCATAGACGAGTATGTATGTGAAGAAATACATGGGACACGGGAAAAATCATTCTTAGCAACATCGCACACTTACATGGCTCAGCACAGACACGGAGTCTATTTCAGAGTCATATGCACTGTTGTTCCTTCGGCCGGTCACCATCTCCAGGACTATAACACCGAAGCTGAACATGTCTGACTTGGAGGAGACGTGCCCCCAGTAGGCATACTCCGGAGACATGTACCCGCTGCATGCATCAACATGTGCTATCAAGATCAGAAACTAAGAATTAATCGAGCTTATTGACTAATTATATCGATTGGCACACTCTGTTAGAACTTGGGGACATACAGGGTTCCGACAGGTTGTCTTGTTATATCCCTAGATTGGTCTCCATGGAAAGCTCTGGCGATGCCGAAGTCTGAAATTTTAGGGTTCATGTCTGCATCGAGCAACACATTGCTCGGCTTCAGATCTCTGTGGATGACCTTCAGGCGGGACTCCACGTGGAGGTAGAGAAGTCCCCGTGCAATACCGCAGATGATGGCAAACCTCTTGCTCCAATCCAGCTGCTGCCGTCTCACTGGATCTGCATGTTCACAACAAGAGACTAAATCAATAATCCATGTGAGTTCTCTTACTTGAATTTGAACAGTACGTACTTTGAATGTTTGATGTATACCGAGAAGGAAGGTATCTAAGCTTCTGTTGGGCATGTACTCATAAATGAGTAGCTTCTCTTCTTGCAGGCACACCCCCAGGAGCTGCACCAGATTCCTGTGTTTGAGTTTGGCAGCCAGCACGAGTTCATTCTTAAGCTCGTGGAAACCCTGTGAGGAATTCTGTGAAAGCCTCTTCACAGCTATCTCTTCCCCGTCCTGTAACGTACCCTGCACAAAGCAAAGAACCCAGTGGGTACTCTTTGGGATGGGTGTAATCTCAAATATACTTTTAGGAGGTGTGTAAATGACAGACTTATGAATCTTTGGATAGAGTTAGTTCAATTAGTCTCTACTATTAGTTTTGCTAAAGAGGAGGATTCTTTGATTTGGCAGTTTAACTGTAAAGGTGTTTACTCTTCCCAGTCTTTGTACAAAATTATTAATTTTAGGGGTGCCGTTCCATTGTATGTGCAGTGCCTGCAGTCTGGAGTCTTAAGATTCCTCCTAGGGTTCACTTGTTTCTTTGGCTGTTTTCTAAGAATAAGTTACTAAAAATAGAGATAATTTGAGTATTAGAGAAAGGTACATGACCAGTCTTTGTCTGTTCTATTCTGAGAGACTGAACCAGGTACACCTTTTCTTTGAGTGTGTAGTAGCTAGACAATTGTGGAGCTATATGTCTCAGATTTTGGATAGGGAGGTCGGCACAGATTTTGTATCTTTAGGTACCATGGGGCTGAGCAATAAGAAATTTTTAGTAGTGTTGCTGCCCTGTGGGGGCTGTGGAATGGCGAAACTGAGGAATATTCTATGCTTTTAGGGGCTGTTGTGGAAGGATGGCCGAGTGCTGTTATTGAAGGTAATAGCCATGATACAAAGCTGGTGTGTGCTCTGTCCAAAAGAGAAACAGGAGGAGTTCTTGATACGGCTGGAGAAGATGAAGAGTCTATCCACAAGACCTCACAGGTTACCTGGTTGATATCAAGTGAGTAACAAATTGGAGAGGTTCCTATTCCAAACTGCGAATGACCAGAAGAGCACAAATGTACCTGAGGAAGCTGAAGCTTTGCTGATGGATGGCGCTAATCTGGAGCAGGTGATGTTAGAGAGGAAATGGGTCAATTTGTCTAAGTTTGATGTTTGGGGGATGTAATCTCTGGTCTTTAGCTCAGCGTGCTTTCTCAGTATTAGTTTTTTTTTTCAGTTATGCTTTAAGGTACTTTGCTTTAAGGTTTTCACGATGTAATGAACGCTATATCTGTTGGTTTTTGGTAATGCTAATGCACGGGCAATGCCCTTGAACTCTAAAAAAGCAAAGAACCCGGTTTCACCATTTTTCGATAGATCAGTCATATATTATGATTGTGCATTTTAGTTAAAGTGACAGCCTGACACTCTAGTACTGCACAGTTTGCATTGCCAATTTGACGATAATAGTGCATCATGACTGAAAGTACCTAGTATGTTGTAACATTGCATTATGTTTATATATAGAGGAAAATGTACCTTGAATACTTCTCCAAAACCTCCCTCTCCAAGTTTGTTTTCATCTGAGAAATTGTTTGTTGCAGCTCTTATCGCAACTAGATTAAGTCGCTCGGACTCAAAATATTCCATATCCTCTTCTTTGCTAATACTATTGTCTGTCACAAAAGAAACAACATATATATCCATAAGGAAAAGATCAACTGAATATAGTCAAATTCTGGTGAGAGGATGACATTATTATTAAGTGGAATCTAGTCAGAGCATGCCTATCATATTGAGAAATGAAATATCATTTTCCCTAAATTCTATGATTTAAGGATGTATGGGACAAAAACACGATCTAGTAGATTGAGAAAGACTCCCTTTCCTTAAAAAATTTCCCCAATTGAGAAAACAACTCCCATCAACTATAGAAAGGGCAGCACCCAACGTCTGCTTCCAGGTGTACTCACCTATGTCATAGAGGTTGTATGTAGACCACCAAGCCAATGTTGTGCCAAGGCTACAATTGTTGAATATGGAGAGGGAGAGAGAAAGAAAGAGAGAGAGCATGCAGGGTGATGTGGGAAGGTGGGTGGGGGGTAGCGAGGTACCAAGAGGCGAGAGGGAGAGGACGAACAAAAAAATTTTCAACCCACTTACACATGGGTCCCACATGTTAGTGAAGGTAAGGGACAATGCTTTCTTTACACCTATGTCACTCTTGGTTGGTGACCAATCTTGACATTGTGGAGCCCTATCCTAACTTTTTGTTTGGCTTTGGAACTATTATGTCTTCACGAGAAAACATAACAAAAAGTCATGGATGACGGTGGTCGAGATCTCTACTCTCACCTAGCAAGGTCGACACGAGGGCACAACCACTCAAATATGTGACCATCATCCAAATCTAGTACAAGTTTTGGCCCATGGCATGGAGATGTGCTTCAAAGGTCGATTCTGTGGTGTTCGCATGATGGAGGCTAGCAGCACAAGCCAATGAATGGAGACCTATCAGTCTTGGCGAGACAACTAAGTTTGCACTATGGGCTCGTGTGTAGAAGGTGTAAGAAAATTGGTACCTAGCATGGGCCATAGTTCACTTTGGTGGTTGATTGACAACATGATCATTTAGGTCAATAATTTTTTGCTAGTATACAGGGTTTAAGTTCTAATGAATGAAAGGTTAGCTTATTAGACTTAGGAAACATGAAGATGAAAAATGATCAACACCTCAAGCAAGACATTATTATTATTATTGTTGTTGTTGTTGTTGTTGTTGTTGAGAACCTACAAGATATGCAAGAAGTCCAAATTTCCTAGTGGAAGAAGGCCAAACATGAAGACAGGGAGAAAACAAGTCAAACCTATTGTTCCGAGGACATCACAAGTATCCAGTGTTGCCCCACAAGGGCCCATCTAGTGTGGTACCATGCAGGGTATGAGCACCCACTAGAAAACTCTGGTGGTGGAAGCAAGGGAGCACGTACTGAAGAAATATATGCTACATAGATAGTTCTATAGAAAGAATGTATCATTGGAGTTGTCCCATGACTAGTAGGTGAGGACCAATGAAGAAAAGGTCACTCGCTTAAGGCCCTACAGAGAATATTTGGAGTCAATAGAATCTTCTTGTGTGAACCATAGAAAAGACTCCAAATGCTCAGTTGATCCAATGTCTAGTTTTCAATGGCTAACTGATGTAGCAAGGCACTGGAATTATCCGGTACTCCTATAGAATCCACAGACCAAGCCCAACAGTTAGTTTTGCCCCTTAGGGCTATAAATACCCCTTTGGACAACTCCTTTAGGCGTGACAAAGTATGTTGTTCAAACACCATTCCAAGTTCTCTAGCCACCCTAATTGCGTAAGGAAAGGTTAGGCGATTAGTGTAGTGCTATGTGAAGTCCTTAGGCTAGTTAGACCATTGCATTGGCGCTTTGCTCTAGGCTTAGGCTTAGTGTTTAGTAAGGGTTGCATACCTCTTTGCCACTCGATGCTTGCGCACACCATCGCTTGTACACTAGGGGCTTAAAGTCTTGCGTGACCCTCCATCATGTGGAGAGGCCATCAGGCGTGTATGAAAGGTGATGTGTGACCCATGATGTTTTGGCTAGAAACACGATACTAATGGGGAGTGGTCTAGGAGAAGGCATAGCGAAGGCCCATATCCGCATGGGGAAGCCCGCAGGCTCCATGGAGTTATCCGACCAAAAAGTTGGCCCTTGTGAGAGGCTCTAACATGGACTTGGGGAAGATTGAGCTTCTTGATATCTTGGTAAAAAACAAGAGTCATCATCAGGAGCTTCCATTCTCTACCATTTAAGCTTCTACGTTTTTAATATGTATCTAGGTTGTATGCTTATATTTCTAGTTTAGCATGCAAGGCTAGTATATAAGACTAGAATCTAGTTTTCATAACTCTTTTGCAGTAGAGATTGCAACAATTAGCATAACCTAGTTGCACATATATAGATAGATTTATTGCATAGGTTTGATAAGTAGGAATTAGAGGTCAAGTTTAGTTTGGTTTTTAGAAATCCCAGTTCATCCCCCACTACTACAGAATTGACACTCATTGTCGGTCCATTACTGTTGATTGCTTTGAAACCAACCATAATAACTCTTCACTGCCTAGTTCGTGGCTTGAATCAGCAGTGGTACTAGGGTCAAAATTGTCGGTTCAAGATATATTACTCAGCACTGACACACTTCACGAAAAACTTTATAACTTTCTCATATACAATGTTCGATGAGGACGAACTTTGTACAAAAGTTGTAGAACTCGAGGAGATCTACAACTTTATAGTTCACAATTTTTTATTTAAAATTATTTTTCTGCCAAAATATACGTCACAAGATTTTATAGAGTTCATACCAAAGGAATCAATGTTGTATAGTCACAAATGAGTGTGTAGTCTAGGGAAGGGGAATTATGTTTCAGATGGAGAATTATGTTTTAGTTTCTCACGTTTGAAAAGTTTTATATCTCAAAAAGTTTTGTAGCTTTGTAGTTGACAAATTTTTTATTTGAGATCATCTATCTGACAAAAATATGTTTTAATTTCTAACATTTAAAATTCAAATTTTTTTAAACATACTCAGATGGAGACCAAGGAAAATCACATTTTCATTTTGATCACATTTGAAATTTAAATTTTTCAAATGACCTCAAATGGAGGAACGAACAAAACAAAAGATGTAGGTCTCAACAAACTACAAATCTTTGTAATTGACAATGTTTTCAATCAAAACATCTATCCATAAAAAAATACATTTAAATTTCTCATATTTAAAAATTAACTCTTCGAATGACCTTATATGAAGAAATGACCAAAATCAAAGTTGTAGATCTTAAAAAATTATAAAACTTAGTAATTGATAACTTTTCATTTAAATTTGTTTAGATTGTCAAATACTTATTCCAAAGCTAAATGAACATAAAAAGGGAAGGATGAATATCCAAAATGAAAACAAGTGTGTTATGGAAAGAGTGGTTAGGGAATGAATGTACGAAGCTTGAAGTGGTGGGGTTTTGAACCGGCTCAACTGGTAGTGATGATCCCCCTCGTCGCTGCCACATGGGATCTTGAACCGGCATCGACGATAGGTTCTAGGGTAGCACCCCTTAGGTGTCATGGTTCCTTACAGTTACATAAGGGTTGGACGAACACAATGCGTGACAGTTGTGGTATGCTATGGATTATGGTGGTGGTTGTAGGGAGAGTTGCCTATGTTAAGCGATAAAGCTCTCACCTCTAGTCTAGGTTGTTTTTATCCATCAGTTCCTACATTATAGCCTAAATTATAGATATAGATGTATTCTATGCATGTAATCAATGGTTGCATGTAATCAGTTGTAAACCTACCTTGTACATGCCACCGCCGTGGGGGCTATTCCCCGGCCTATATTAACATGTAACTGAGTGTGCCAAGGGCACGACACTTGTTAATCTAAACTTTCACATAGTACCAGAGCATTTCTTCCCTATAGAATTGCACCATGTCTTCCTCTTCCTCAGCCCAACACAATTTCCTCACCTTGCTAGGTTTTCTCCCTGTTTGTGAGAAATTAACTCATAGCAACTGGCTGTTGTGGCGTGCGCAAGTGCTCTCCTCAATCTGAGGAGCGGAGGTCTATGAGTTCATTACTGACAATGCGGCGGCTTCGTCCAAGTTTTTGTCGAAGGAGGGAGAAGATGATAAGGTGTCAGCGATCCTGAACAAGGAGTACACCGCGTGGGTAGCCAAGGACCAACAGGTCCTGAGTTATCTACTCATCTCCCTTTCAAAGGATATTCTTCTACAAGTGTCCACCACGGCTACAGCGTCCGATGAATGGGCAGGCATAGAATCCTTCTTTGCCTCGTAGTCGCATGAGAAGATCATCAGTACCAGGATGGCCTTGGCCAATGCGTCCAAGGGCACATCCACCATCGCGGCGATTACTCCAAGATGAAAACACTTGCTAACGAGATGGCATCAGCGGGCCATCGCCTGGAGGATGATGATCTCACGCCCTACATCCCGAATGGTCTCGATGAAGACTTTGATGTTGTGGTGACTGTGGTGGCCGCTAGAGTCGAACCCATAACTCCTGGTGAGCTCTACACTTAGATGATTAGTCTTGAGCAACAACTTGAATTGCGCAGTGGAGGATCCCAATCCTCGGTGAATCTTGCATCTCTTGGTGGCTGTGGTGGTGGAGGTCAGAATGGTCTTTGCAATGGATCTAGATCTGCTGGCGGCAATCTGAACTAGAAGGGTGGATGGAACAACAACACCAACAAAGATCGGACTCCCTTCTAGCAGGGCCTGTTCTGTCAGGTCTGCAAGAAGGGGGGTCACCCTACGTACCGCTGCTTCAAGAGGTTCAGTTGGTCCTTCACCGGACCACCACAGAAGTGTGCCTCTGCCGCCACATTGACATCAAAGTATATACCAATTGGTATATAGACTCCAGAGCTACTGATCATATCACTAGTGAACTGGACAAGCTTTCCATCCACGACAGGTATCACAGTGGCGATCATGTCCACACCGCTAATGGCTCAGGTATGAAGATTTCACATGTTGGTCATAGTATTATGCAATTCTATCACATAAGATTCATTTGAAATACTTCATGTTCCTAATGGTAGCAAAAGTTTAGTATCAGTTAATCGCCTCACATGAGACAATAATGTCTTTGTTGAGTTTCATCCTGACCATTTTCTTATAAAATAGGCGGTGAACAAGAACATCCTCCTCAGAGGCCAGGTTGAAGGAGGCCTCTATCCTATCCCGAGTAGGTCATCACTGAATAAACAAGCACTTGGTGTCATCAAACCGTCTTCCTCCACAATGAGTCCTTAGTCATCATAAACTTCCTTTTATTTTGGATGAGAACAATAAACATGTGTGTGATGCTTGTCAATAGGGCAAAAGTCATCAATTTCTCTATCCAAAGTCAACTAGTGTGTCTACTGGTGCTTTGGATCTTATCTTTTCTAATGTTTGAGGACCTGCACAATCTTCTATGGGAAGATTCCGTTATTATTTGAGTTTTGTTGATGACTACTTGAAATTCATTTGGATCTATTTGATTCCCCACAAATCAGCAGTGTTTCAGTGCTTTTGAGACTTTCAGAACTTAGTTGAGCGCTAATTTGATAAAAAATGTCAAGCCATACAAACCGATTAGGGAGGGGAGTACCAATCCTTGAATTCTTTTTTCAAGCGTGTTGGCATACATCATATCATTTCCTGTCCACATGCTCATCAGCAAAATGGAGTTGTGGAATGCAAACACATGCATAAAGTAGAAATGGGAATCACCTTGTTACCTCATGCATCAATGCCACTCAAATTCTTGGATGAAGCATTCTAGACTACTATTTTTCTTATCAATCGCTTACCATCTAAAGTTATTGATAATGATACACCCCTCCATCGCCTATATGGGTAAGAACCAGACTATTCATTTCTTCGTACCTTTGACTGCGCCATGTGGCCAAACCTAAGAGCCTACAACACACGCAAGCTCCAATTTCGCTCCAAGTGTTGTGTGTTTATAGGGTATAGTAACTCTCATAAGGGTTTTAAATGCCTAGATCTAAGTGTTGGCCGAGTCTATATTTCTCGCAATGTTGTTTTTGATGAAATAGTGTATCCTTTTTCACAACCACATGCCAACGCAGGGGCACGGTTGCGTGCTAAACTCCAAGTGCTCCCCTAACATCCTTCTCAATCCATCAATGTCATTCGGAGATGCGCACATACATGATCAACATATGACTTCTTCTACGCCTACTAATGTTGCCTCTATAGTTTTGTTTTACAGTTCACAGAAAACAATTTCATAGCAGCTAGCGATTGCAGCAGTGAACACGGTGCTGCAGACCACTCTTACCGCATGTGTTCCCTTGCGAGGTGGCATGCGCACTCCAATGGCGATCCACCTGCAAGAGCCGACTCAGGATCCTAGCGTCAGCAGGTGCCGGTCGCACCAATCAGCGCTGCTAATTCCTCATCACCCAGATCTTCTACGACACAGATGGCGCAATCGCCTCATGCTGTGTCTGTGGCTGTGCACCCTTATTCGATCGAGGGGAAGCAACTCGGTTCGTCCTCTTCCAGTTGAGAATCCGAGGCTGATACAGCGAGGGGATCGGGGTACCACTGCCTGGATCCGATGTGCCCGAGCCTACTATGACCATCCCTATGCTCTCATCTAAACCGCAACCTCCAAGTCCCACTACGAGATCACAACAAGGAATTTTCAAGCCCAGACAGTATACTGATGGGACATTCGATGGTGTATGGCTGCTACAACAAGTTCAGAAGAACCAAGCAGTATAAGTGAAGCTCTTGCAAACTCCAATTGGGTGTCAGCAATGGATGCAGAGCATCAGGCACTGATGAGGAACAAGACTTGGCATCTCATACCAGTTCCCAAAGGTAAAATATCATAGGGTGCAAATGGGTGTACAAAGTGAAGCGTTGTGCTGATGGTTCTATTGATTGGCATAAGGCTCGACTGGTGGCGAAAGGATACAAACAAAGGTATGGAATAGATTATGAAGATACCTTCAATCCAGTGGTAAAAGTAGCCACCATTTGATTGATACTATCAGTTGCAGTGATGAAGGGCTGGAGTCTTCGACTGCTAGATGTTCAAAATGCCTTTCTGCATGGAGTTCTAGGTGAGGAGGTGTATATGTATCAGCCACCAGGATATGAGGACAAGGAGCATCCACAGCATGACTGTAAACTTGACAAGGCGTTATATGGATTAAAACAAGCTCCACGAGCTTGGTATGCTCGGCTCAGTGCAAAGCTAGAGTCCTTGGGTTTTGTTCCACTGAAAGGTGATACTTCCTTATTTTATTATAACAAGGGTCAGTACAATATGTTCATATTGGTATATGTGGATGATATAATAGTTGCAAGCTCATCGCTAGAGGCAACTAGAGCACTGCTCAGTGATCTGCAAAAGGATTTTTCTCTAAAGGATCTAGGTGACTTGCACTATTTCCTAGGAATTGAAGTCAGAAGAACTCAGGATGGGCTAGTGCTTAGTCAACAGAGATATGCTACTGATATTCTATTCAGATCTAGAATGAGTAAGTGTAAAGCTATAGATACACCTCCTTCTAGAACATAAAAGTTAAGTACCGTAGAGGGTGCTGCTCTTGGAGTTGAAGATAGCACAAAGTACAGAAGCATGGTCGGTGCATTACAGTACTTAACCCTCACAAGATCAGATATAGCCTTTGCCGTGAACAAGGTGTGGCAATTCCTTCATGCACCTACAATGGTTCCCTGGAGTGCAGTCAAACACATACTTCGCTATGTGCAGGGAACTGAGTCTAGGACTGAAAATTGGGAGATCAAAGTCCATGACAATGAATGGGTTCTCTGATGCCGATTAGGCTGGTTGTGTGAATGATAGAAGATCCACCGAAGGCTTTGCTATTTATCTTGGTGACAATCTAGTTTCCTAGAGCACTAAGAAACAACCAACAGTCTCAAGATCTAGTACATAAGCCGAGTATAAATCGCTGGCTAATGCAATAACAGAAATGATTTGGGTTCAATAGTTGTTGACGGAACTTGACATGGCACATTCTCCTACTGCTCGCTTGTGGTGTGATAAAATTGGTGCTACCTACTTATCTGCTAATCTGGTTTTCCATGCCAGGATGAATCATATTGAAATTGACTTCCATTTTGTCTGAGAAAGAGTTGCACAAAGGTTGCTTGACATTCGGTTCATAAGCACGGACGATCAGATTGCAGATGGGTTTACCAAGCATTGCCACGAGTGAAGTTGATAGCCTTTAGAAACAATCTCAACCTTGTTAGTGGCTAAGATTGAGAAGGGGTGAGAAGGGGGTGTTAAGCGATAAAGCTCTCACCTCTAGTCTAGGTTCGTTGTATCTATCAGTTCCTAGATTATAGCCTAAATTATATATAGATATAGATGTATTCTATGCAGGTAATCAGTGGTTGCATGTAAGCAGTTGTAAACCTATCTTGTACATGCCACCGCCGTGGGGGCTATTCCCCAGCCTATATTAACACGTAACCGAGTGTGCCAAGGGCACGACACTTGTTAATCTAAACTTTCACAGCCTAATGGTGACTTGCGCAGAGGGAGGCCCACTAGTTAAGGTCAAGCTTAATGAAATGTGGACGTATGATGGTCATTGCATGCTCTGGCACAAGGTAAGTGCTTCTAGTGATAAGTTCTGGCACAAAGGATTGTCAGGCAACCAGTAGTTGTGCGGCGCGCGGGAGCTACAGCACGCGAGGCGATGCTTAACGATTGCATAAGACGGATGCATTTGGTGGTGTTTCTTTTGGAAGGCTAGTTCACGATTGACGTGCGTGGTAGCCACTAGCGTGTCATTCGAGTGTTGTCTAAGCTGCTAGCAGTAGAATGCAATGGTTGCTCCTAATTGGCAGCAAATGATGCGATGTGGGACAAGATAAGAAGATGAAGCGGCATCACACCTAGCAGCAGGGCGGACCCAACACTATGGCAGCCTAGGCCATGGCCCTAGTTGCGGCCCAAGTTTCCAGAGAGCAGGTCATCAGTTTTAGCCCAAGAAGTGGCCCAACACATGAAGCACAACTGCCCATGGAAAGAGTATCCAGGGAATACAAAAGTAGACAACACAACGCTCTTCCATCGCTAGCGACTCGCGAGTTGTGACTGCCGCCGCACCCCGACCTTCCCTCGCGGCCTCGCCTGCCCCTCACCCAGGACTGCCCTCGGCCCTCGCCTGTCGCCCACGCTTCCAAGAGCCAGGCGCCGGCTGTCGGCATCCACCACTCGCCGTCTCGCCCCCTCCGGCCCTCCTCTCCAATCCTGCTTGTTCCCGTGCTTCGGCTCCACGGCGTTGTCCCCTGCGGCCCTGCTGAGGTGCCCCCTCCAATCTAGGCAGTCCACGGCGGCGTGCCGGTGCAGTTCTGCCTCAGTCAGGCGCCGGGCGCCCGCCTGTTGCCGAGAAGAGCAGGCCACTGGAGAAGAGAATCTGAGGCTGAGTAAGCTTCATTGTTAGGTTGGATCTGAAACTAATTTTGATTCCAAATTTTTCAAATTTTCAAGTTTCTAGTTTTGACCCTTTTGATTCTAGTTTCTCATTAGAGTGTACAAGATGAAGAGGACAAGGACTTTAGTTTCATATTTCTCTCGAGTTGTTCCTAAGCACCAAGGAGATGCCGAACAACAAGCTACTCCATACGCAGCATCAAAACAGCAAAACGTCCGAGCTCCTACACTGCAGTCTCAAGGTACAGATTAAGTTTTTGGTTGTCCCTGTTCTTATTAACTGTTACGTCTTGTCCAAACTAGGAGTTGTTATTGAGGACATGGAGGTGGAAAAGGCGAATGCAACAAATCTTCACTAGACATTAGGTATTTATTTTTCAATGTTCATTGATATTTCTTAGTTATTGTATTGTACTATTAATTATATAGTTCAAGAATTTATCTGGATTTGCAAACTTTATTTTAGAATTTTTATTTTCTGTGATATACATGTGTATATATATGGTCCTATAAACTATGTTTATATTATAGGTTGTAGCTTTTGGATTTTGGCCACTAGGATTTAGCCACCAGAATTTGGCCCTAGTCTTGGTCAAATCCTGCGTTCGCCACTATCTAGCAGCTGGCCCAACAAGACTAGCTAGGGATACTTCTTCCATGTGGGACATTGTTGAAATATGCCGCAAGTGGAGAAGATGTTGTGCCGGTGCTGATCGTGGCCTAGCCTGTGAGGCAAGCAATTGCGATGTTGACTTCGTTAGCAGTGAAACTCGGTATTGTGGACTTCATGGTGTAGCCGAGATTCTTTTTTGATTTGGTACAACTTAAAGGCACGCAATCTATAAATTCTACACGCACATACACACGTGCGTGTCCGTATGCACACAAAGAAGGCTTCTAGTACGTGGGAAAAGCACCGTATCACTGAAAGTATGCGAGCGTGTACCCTATTAAAGAAGAGATTGGGAGACTCTCTAACCTCCAATGTGGGAACGAGATCCTCTGCAGTTAGGGGCAGCGACTGCTCCCTGCAGTCAGGAGTATCGAACGGCAATTGACTCCCAACGCTTTGTTTGCGGCTTTGGCCTTGTTTAGTTCATCCCGAAATTCAAAAAGTTTTCAAAATTTCCTGTCACATCGAATCTTGCAACACATGCATGAAGCATTAAATATAGACGAAAATAAAAACTAATCACACAGTTTGACTGTAAATTGAGAGACGAATCTTTTGATCTTAGTTAGTCTATGATTGAACAAAATTTACCACAAACAAACGAAAGTGCTACAGTTTAAAAAACTTTTCAGTTTTTTTAACTAAACAAGGCCTTTGTTTAGTTTGCTTCAAAATCTCAAATTTTTTTAAGATTTTTTATTATATTAAATCTTTGAATATATGCATGAAATATTAATATAGTCGAAAACAAAAATTAGTTGCACAGTATGTCTGTAATTTACGAGACAAATCTTTTGAGCCTAATTAGTTCATAATTAGACAATAATTATCAAATACAGATGAAAATACTATAATAGTCAAATCTAAAAAATTTTGCGAACTAAACAAGACCCGAGTGGCTGAGTCTTCCAAGCGCCGCTGAGCCTTGGCTAACCAACACAACGTTGTTGCTGGCGTTTTTGGCGCGAGACACGTATGCTCTTTAGGCCTTGTTTAGTTCCTAAGAAATTTTACGATATTTTTTGAGATTTTTCATAACATCGAATTTTGCAACACATATATAAAGCATTAAATATAACTTAAAAATAACTAATTGCACAGTTTATCTGTAATTTACGAGACGAATTTTTTGAGCCTAGTTGGCTCCATTCGCTTGTCTTATAAGTTGTATTTTTTCGTCAGACAGCAGTGTTTTTCTTTCACAATAAATCAGCAAACAGTACTTTCAGCCATGGCTTTTGAGACCAACTGACAGGTTAGTGCATGATTGGATACTGTAACACTTTCGTTTGTATTTGACAAATATTATTCAGTCATGTACAGCTTATCTGAAAAGCCATGGCTGAGAGTAATGTTCGCTGATTTATTGTGAGAGAAAAAATATTGTTGAGTGACAGAAAAAGTACGGCTTATAAGACAAGCGAACGGAACCTTAACTAGACTCAAAAAATTTATCTCGCAAATTATAAACAAACTATGTAATTAATTATTTTTTAATCTATATTTAATGCTTCATATATACTCTCTCCGTCCCAAAAAGAGTGTCGTTTTAGGTTTTCGTGTCACAAGTTTGACTCGATTTGTGAAAAATACGTGCAATATTTTTATCTCTAAATAAATTTGTTAAAAAACTAGAATTAAAGATCTTTCCAATGATACTAATTGTGTACTATAAATATTAATATTTTTTATTATATATTTAGTTAAACTTATTTCTTGGAAAGCGCAAGCGACACTTATTTTGGGACGGAGGGAGTATATCGTAAGATTTAATATAATAAAAAATCTGAAATTTTTTATAAAATTTCTTGGGACTAAACAAGGCAGCAGTACTCAGAAGACTCACGGGCAAAAAAAACACTGCGGTAGACTCAGGGGCAAAAAAACGCTACGAGTCAGTGGCCGTTTGATTTCGATGAACGGCGTGGATGCCTCTAACTGTAGGGAGCAGTTGCTGCCCCCGACTGCAGAGGATCTCGTTCCCCAATGTGCAGGAAATGTGCAGTACCACCAAACGCTCACGTGTGTGTATCCTGCTTTTTCTAGAAAAAATCTAGAAAAAATGTGTGACACCAGGGTTTTAATCCTAATGGATAGTGTCTTACTGAAATACCATACCACTAGACCACAGACCCTTTCGCATATAGTCGATAATTTTTTAGTATAGTGGTGGCTTGGCAAAAGGAGATCTTGGGGCTATGTCATAGTGCTAGGAAATGGTGTACAAAGAGTCTATTTGCTTGAGTTTATCTGCTAAATCTGTCAGTCAATCAACAATGTTTTTCTCTCATAATAAATTACCGAATAGTACTTTTAGCCATGACTTTTTAGTCAACCTATGGGATCTGTGGTGGCAGTGTTGCGAGGCTTCTACACACTATGTTTTTTGAAGTCATGAGAGCGAAAATACAAGCCCTATGATATTATGAAACATAGTACAAAGTAATCCCCTTAACTTCCATCTAATTGCCTACCTACCATTTTGAAAGATAATCTAAGTAACTTCTCAAATTTACATCTTAATTATTATCACTACTATATCATTACGACAAGACCTTAAATTCTCCCTCACATATAAAAATTATCAATTCCTACTATTACCAAAAAAAGGTGTTTAAATTGAATAAAGTAAACATACATGTGCTAGATCAAATACACATGAATGCGCGATCAATGCATATATATATATATATATAATTTCAATAATAATAAAATAAGTACTTTATATATTTTATGATAAATCAATACTACTACACACATAATTCTTTAATAAGAAAAAATAATGTCTTGAGAAAACTATGAACTTGTAGCTTTTAAGGTTTATTTAAAATAAACAATGATTATAAGGCTTAATTATTAGTATCCTCTTAATGTTAGCATTATTACATTACCCTAGACATCACTTTAAGCTCTACCACTGAACTTGAGCAATGTCGTGCAGGTTAAAATGACCATATTTGTTGTCAAATTATTTAAGAATGCAGTACAGCTTAAAATCTTTTTTAAATAACAAATAAAAGAGTTAACGAAAGATGCTATAGACACAAGAATTTTAGCTCAATTAAGGATAAAAAACTATAAAACTAATTTTTGATCAAAATTTGAATCTCAAAATCTAGACTGATAACATCAATAAGAGACATGTGTTGCATCGGAGCCAATATAACTTAGGTTGACATTTCAACTAAATGCTCATCAAAGACATATATGGAGTTGTCAAAAACTATGGTTTTGGATTAAAAAAATATAAAACAGTGATATTTAAGTTTGCACAACTTAATTTTGATTAATTAGAGTATTATGCATATTGTGTTAGATGTTTTTTATTAGATGTGGGTGTGAAACATTCTAACCTAGGTCGATGGACTAGTATACAGTGTATACTCTCTCGTTCCACAAAATATATATGAGACAAGTCAAGCTAGTTTAATTAACTTTGACTACATTTATAATGAATAATATCAATATTTACTGTCTCCGGCAAGATTTACTACTATATTCCATAGTTAAACTAGTTTAAAGTTAGTACTTGTTTATATAACTTTAGTTAAATTTTAAAATATTTGACTCCTCAAAAATAAGAATTATATTTTCTTTATGCAGGCAGTACAATAATAGTGAAAGACGACATTATAATTTATAAAGCAATATATAATCAAAAAATCCTTTCAAAATTATAAAATTAGAGAGTCCTTTTGGACTCCCATGGCACCGAGATTAACGAATGAACCGCTGGCAAGTACTCGTAGATCTTAATTAGCTATAGGAGCCTGGGCTGATGGGCGTACCTTGTGGATTTTGCTTCTGCTTGGCCTTATTTCGTCTGCACAGGAAGATGGCAACGACGACGAGGACTGCGGCAAGCACCGTTCCAACAGCGAGAGCGATCGGGAGAGTAGCGCCAAACGTCTTTTTCCCTGCGTTCCAGCCAGCAGTCGTTATCTTTCTTTTCTTCTTGTTGAGAACGTACAACACCACGCACATTGCATTAGTCGTACTCTACTTCATTAGGGTTAATTTGGTCGGTTAGCAGCTGGGAATATGGTCAGAAATTATTCTAGCTCATCAAAGGCTATGCGAATTAGGCAAGTATTTCTGGTGGGAAAATTGTTCCACACAACCATTCTAACTGAACCGAACAATGCCTTAGGGAGAACAGAATGCGACTTGCTGTTGTTACATACTCCCTATTATATGCATATTGAACCATGCCATCTTCACCCTATGTTGTAGCGTAGAGAGAATAGCAACTGAGCTTGTTCGTCTTAAAAGTCATGACTGAAAGTACTGTTTGCTGATTTATTACAAGATAAAAACACTTCTAACTAGTAAAAAAGTACGGCTTATAAAACAAGCAAACAGACGTAGTCATCTTGATACATGGTTAGTGACAGAGATGTGCATGTAATAGATTCGAGTTTTGTTTGTCTGGTTTCCACGTCTAAGTACAAAAAGAAATTATTTTGGATACGTTTCCATCTAGAACTACATTTTTTTGAAGGTAGTAGTATCTCAAAATAAAGTACTAGCTCTGTCCCATGCAACTATGATATGCATGCCAGTTTATTAAGTGTTTCATATTTGATCTATTTTTTAGTAAATAATATTCACATTTATGGCTCCAAATCAATTTATTATGAGTACATTTCATAATTAATCTAATGGTATTTATTTGATATTATGAATATTTATACTTTCTTATTTATAATCGGTGAAATCTATAATATGTACTAAAAATGATATAGTGTTCTAATTGTATTTTTTTGGGGACGGATGGAGTACCTAACAAAAATCTATAGGAACTTGTCAACAAGGATATGGTGTAAAGTTTGCAGAGACAACGTTCAGTAGAATTTAACTTATTTTTTCTGCCATATACGTTTTGAACAAAACCTATACAAACTCGTCAACAAGAATATAGGGTGCTAGCTGTGAAGTTTAGATCAGACAAGAAGGTTCACTAGGGCTCACTGATTTTTTTTCTCTTGCCAGGTTTATAAGCAAGACGTATAAAAAGTTTACTTTCCTCTTCCACTATAAGACAGACGAGCATAATTGGTAATAAAATTATTTATATATCTCTTATAATCCTAAACCTCACTAGAATTATATCTGGATATGCAAGCAATCCACGTTAACCTATTTGCACATGCAATATATATATATATATATATATATATATTCATGCAAGCTATCCATGTCATAAAAGCACCTCATTATCGTCCACTAACATTTAGGCCCGTGGCCTTGTTTAGTTCATCTAAAAAACCAAAAACTTTTCAAGATTTTCCGTCACATCGAATTTTACGGTACACGCATAGAGCATTAAATATAGATAAAAATAAAAATTAATTGCACAGTTTGTCTGTAAATCGTAAAATGAATCATTTAAGCCTACATGATTGGATAATGTTTGTTAAATAAAAACAAAAATGTTACAGTATCAAAATCTAAAAATTTTTTTAGGTTTATATTAACATTACCACACTTCAAATTATTTGTGATTTCCGCGGCAGCGTGCCGGGTATGCATACAAGTTCACATGCTCACCTGGCCGACTTTCTCCACTGAAGGTCGAGGGAGCTGGAGCTGGAGCTGGAGCTAGAACAAGCGGTGGCCCATCTAGGGCCAGATCATAGTAGGGGTACACCTCCATGCGCAGGTAGCAGTTGTAGCCCATCACAATCCCGCCCCTGTGACCACGGCAGCACGACGGCAGCTGCTGCACCGAGTCATTCAAGCACTTGGCGCACTCCGCCGCCGTCCGGTCCCTCATGCACTGCAGCAGCCCATACATGGTGCCGTTGGGGGCAGTGGGATCATACACGGCCGCCCCCGTTGCGAACATCGGTGCTGGCGACGGCGGCGTGCCGGTGCCGGAGCCGTTGACGACGACGCGCGCGGCGAGGCTACTCATGAGCGTGCTGTAAGCTGTCTCCAAGACAGCCGTGTTGGAGACCACAAAGCTGTTCTGGAACTCCTGCCAGTACGCGTCCTCGTGGGCCGTCGACGCGTTGGTGTCGGCGTAGCTGACGAAGCAGAACATGGGCGCCGGATATGTGACCGTGGAGCCGTCGTCGTACCAGATGGCGGCGCGGCGGGTGCTGTTGCAGTGGCTCCTGATGCTCAGCGCGGCGTTCCGGAGGTAGGTGGTGCACTGCGATGCCGTGGAGTCGCCGCGGCAGATTCCCCGGACGAAGGCGCGGTCGGTGCCGTTGCCAAGGGACAGGGAGGCGAAGCCCGTGGGCGCCGCGGCCGACGGGAGCGCGTCCAGGAGCGCGACGACGTTGGACCAGAACGTGCTGTTGGTGGAAGAAGAGGCCGCCGTCGACGACGATTGGCAGTCGAACCAGGTCCACTCGCTGTCCGCGGATAGCACGACGGTGAAGAGGCAGGCCACCATGGCTAAGGAGAAGAAGAGCAGGCCAGAGCCACGGGATGGAGACGACGGCATGGTGGTGGTGTTCCGGAGGTGCGGCGACGACAAACGGCACTGCAGGAATCTCATCCGAGACTGACCCGATGGATTGCACGCTGTGACGCCGATGGAGGATTGCAGTAGTGGAGGAATTCCAGTAGTGGAGGATTGCACGCTGTGACGCCAATGGATGCCGGACCAACCCGATGGTGAAGACTTGGTGCATGGGATGTTCGATTCCCAAAGCTAAGACTGAACTTGTGTCATGCCGTCAATATGACACATTTGTTCGTCGCTACATCTTTTCGTAAGAATATGGTGCGCGGCGGATGCGGATGGAAATAGCTGTCTGGACTTTTCGGCGTACGCATGTAAAATATCTTTTTATCTTGACAACTACCGCTACCTAAAAAACTTACTAAGAGAACGCTCTCACCAATGGAGGGGCGGCCAGCTTTTGAGCCGCTCTTACCGTGGCGGGGCCAGCAACTAGGAAGCCAGCCACCCCTGCAGTGTCACTGTAGGGGCGGCTGGATCACCGCCGCCCTTATAACAAACCACTGTAGTGGTGGTTGGTGATCCAGGCGTCCCTACAGTGGTCCGTAGCTATAAGTGGCTTGTCCATCTTTCTTTCTCCCCGAGCCACTCAGTTCGACTCGTAAAAAAAAGACTTGGAAGGCCTTGGACACCTACCTAAAATTACTCTACTAAGGGGGAGGTTTTGAACTCAAATCTTTTGGTGGGGAGCTTGTTTAAGGTAAGAAAATGCTATTCCCACCCTCTAATCCAAGTTTTATTAGTTGGTTAGTGAGCAATTTACATTTTGGTTTTCTCACTCTTCCATGGAGCTTGAGCTTTGTGTTGACCAAATTGGAGATTATCTTTGATGCTATTAGTGTAGATTAGGTAAAGACATCACTTTGCACCATCAATTTGGTGATATAACTTGATTTTAATGGAGATTAATTGTAGTTTCATGTACGGAGAGAAAAGGCACTATAGATCTAGGGTTTTCTTTTTTGTTTTTTTTCATAAAATTGGAATGTGGTTGGCATGAATAATTATTGGTAAACTAATAGGTGTTCCTAATATTAATTGTTGCTAATAATGGTAGATATTGGTTCTACTAATTATGCCTAATAATCGTTTCTAACACAATTATTGCTAGTAATGATAGCTGATAATTGTTGCTAATAATGGTAGATAATAATTGTTACTTATTGATTGTGGCTAATAATTATGCCTAATAATCATTCCTGACACAATTATTGCTAATAATTGTTGTTAATATTTATTCTCAAGTAATTACTTTATTTTTTTGTTTATGCAAAGATGGAGAATAGGGCTACTTGGATGTATGGTTTGCCAAGGTACTCGTAAGCCTATGCTGATGAGGTGGACAAATTTATGACAGTCACGGTGAATCATACAAAGACGTTGTCAGCACGGCTAATTGTTCAGTTATTTGTCCCTGCAAAGATTGCAAGAACCACTTGGCAACTTATGATGTGGAAACATCAGATCACATCTGACTAGGCGAGGATTTGTTCTGAACTACACAGTATGACTTTATCATGGTGAAGTAATGTTTGTTGACGGCAAAGATGATGACTAAGAAGACGATGCAAAAGAAGGCCAATTGTTGTCTCAAATACTCAGACATGTTTAAAGCACGTGGTGATGATGCCGGTGGTGTCGATAATAATAATGGTGATGTTGGCGGTGTCGACAATAGTGATGCTGGTGTTGAACCGCTCTTACAGCTGTAAGAGCGTTTGTATAAGGATGGCTAGGCTCTAGCCACCCTTACTAGCCGGATTCGATGATTTGTAACCGTTGATTTGTTCAAAGGAAAAAATCACACCATTGATGTAATATATATTTTTTGATTTTTGCTATTTATCTATTCATAGATTTTTTTTTACTAAAGCTGTCAGATTTCTGTAAGTTTGATTGTGCTAATTTTAGGATTTGTGCTACCGGGTCGCGCAGGTTTAACCATATAAAATCTGTCGATAGATAACTAGATACTCCCTTTTTTTGTGTTCACATGAATATTTTCTTTGGCTGTTCGTTGTCATTCGGATGTTCGTGCTCCACTTCCACGTCATGTGGTACATCAACCACCAGACTTATGCCTAGGGCTACCCTGCGGTCGGATCTTGCACTAGTCTTGACACCAGGGGCTCCGTGTGCTCCAAGGCCTCACTCGTTGCCGCAGGATCACAGCAATAGCCAAAGATGTGTGGCGATGACTTTCAAGTGTGTGTGGGTGTGCCCTGACCTCTATGCCACCTCACGACCTCTCCAATAGCGACGACAATGACAAAGTGTGCCCTCCTCTCCATGCCACCTTATCGTCGACCTTCCCATTCGCAACGACAATGACAAGGTGTGCCCTGCTCTCCATGCCACTTTGCCGTTGACCTCCCCAGTCGTGACGGTAACGACAAGCAATTTGTCATAGTCATATATCACTACTAATATGGTGGAGTTCTCTTAGTGTTTATAGTTAGTAATAAAACACTACTACTAGTTAAAACACTAGAAAATCCTCTCTAGGAGGCGTTTATTTTATACTAAATTTTGAATGCTTGTAAAATCTAGTTGTGTGTGGAACAGGAGAAACATGTCTTAATAGTTCAGATACCTCAGATCTTTTCGGTGGTTATGATAGTTACTTTCATATTATTGGTATTCTGAGACAAATGGCTCTAGGACAAGCTAATATCTTCCTTATGTACTATGCAAATTTGGCTTATGTACTATGCTCATTTGATTAGAGCATTGATTGATATGGACAAATTGGTTATGGAGGTTTATTTTCCTTTGATAGGATTTGAGTTTCTCATGTATCGTCTTTTATGAATGCTATGAAAAAATAATATTCAAAATTTCTGTGCAAGGATTAATTAGAGCATTGTGATTGCATTTGATAAATGTTCTCCGAGTGCTATAAAGTGACAAAACAAATACTGAGTGCTAAAATGGGAAGAAAAACACACGGTAAATGCAGACACATTAATTAACGTGATGCAACTGTCCGTTACCATCTCACCTCCGAGTGATCGAAGATAACCAACACCGAGTAAAATAGACAGGGGGCACAGGGAACTAGAAAATCTCCGAGCAAACATGCAAAAGCACTCGGTGCTTCCCGTGTTTTTTGAAGAAATGTCACCAAAAAGTAGGATTTCCGTGTGTTAGCGCGCTCGGAGAAGCCATATCCCCGTTTGCTTTCGGCACTACCCCGAGTGTGTGTCAGCACTGCTGGCGCACTCCGCCGCCGTCCGATCCCTCATGCACTGCATGAGCCCAAACATGGTGCCGTTGAGGGCAGTTTGGATTGGATCATACACGGCCGCCGCTGTTGCGGACATCAGTGGTGGCGATGGCCGGCGTGTGCCGGAGCCGTTGACGACGCCCCCGGAGAGGCTACTCATGAGCGTGCTGTAAGCTTTCTCGAAGACAGCCGTGTTGGTGGAGACCACAAAGTTGTTCTGGAACTCCTGCCGGCCGGTACGCGTCCTCGCAGCCGACGGGAGCGCGTCCAGCAGTGCGACGACGTTGGACCAGAAACAAGCTGTTGGTGGAAGAAGAGTGCGCCGTCGTTGACGATGATTGGCAGACGAACCAAGCTCCACTGGCTGTCCGTGGATAGCATGACGGTGGGCGCGCTACTAGAATTCCCTTTTTTACCGACTGCCAAGAGTAGTCGGCAAAGACTCTAAAACAGGTGATAAAGATTTTGCCAACTGCTTTACACGTGGCAGTCGGCAAAGAGCACATAGCAAAAAAATTCATCGGCAAAGAAACTTTTGCCACCTACCAAGAGGAAAGCAGTCGGTAAAGGGAACGAACGTCGTTGTGAGATCACGGAGCGCATTCCGTTTGCCGACTGCCACGCGGCAGTCGGCAAAGGCTTTTCTTATTTTTTATATAATAGAATTTCTTTACCGACTGCCTTTATTGGCAGGTGGCAAAGACTCTTTTAATTTTTTTCAAAATAGAAATTCTTTGTCGACTGCCTTTGTTGGCAGGTGGCAAAGGACTCTTTGCCGACTGCCTTTGTTTGCAGGTGGCAAAGGACTCTTTGCCGACTGTCTTTATTGGCAGGTGGCAAAGCTGTCATTGTTCATGAGATTCTAGCTTTGCCACCTGCTTTCCACGTGGCAGGTGGCAAAGCTGGAATAAGTAATTTTGGCCTGTTTTTTATTTTGCATCACAAATATGATTATATAACTGGAATTCACATATATCACACAGATCCACATTTATATCACACAAATCCACATATATAGCACACATAAACCATAATAAATGAGTCCAACAAGTCCATCATCCAACAAATCGTACTAAGTGTGCAAAACCAACATCAAATATCCAACATGGTGTGCAAAACCATCATCAAACATTCTGCAAAGTAGAAGAACCACATAGCTAGTCACGCATCCTGCGACCCGTCACCACCGTGGTGTGAAGAGCTCCTAGCTGGCCACAAAGGCCACGATGACGGTCCAACCTGCCATTTGAACTATAGGTGCATGAAATAGTAAAACTTAGCCATTTGAAAAATGATATTAATGTTGAATAATGTATTTTTAGACCATATCCAAAAACTAACCCAAAATTTTGAAGTCCTTGTCCACAGAACATGATCATCCAAGTGTGGTAGAAGTGAACTTTAATTATATAAAACTCAAATGAAATCAGAAAATTACGAAACTTGATGAGGTGTAAAGTTATCACATGAGGAGCCTATGATAAAAATTTGAAAAATTTTGGAGCAAGTTGTCATGTCAGATGTACAAAACCCACAGATCTCCGCATGTGTTCACATGAGATCACATGTAGTGGTGTTTGGGTTTTGGACATTCGACGTCGCAACTTCCTTAAAACTTTCTCGAACTTTTATCATAGGCTTCACATGTGATAACATGACACCTCGTCAAGTTTCGTAATTTTCTGACTTCGTTTAAATTTTATATAATTAAAAATCACCTATACCACACCTGGATGGTCATGTTCCATGGATAAAGACGTCAAAATTTTGGGTGAGTTTCTGGAAACGACCTTAAAATAGACTCTCCAACATGAATATCATTTTTTGAATGACTAAGTTTCATTATTTGATGCACGTGCAGTTCAAAGTAGGATTCTGCGGTGGAAAATACAATTAAAGAAATTAATTAACAAAATATAGCAAAAAGGGTCACAAAATCACAAAAGTTTTTAAGGTTCACTCTTATTGCATATGGAGGCTATGAAAAAAGTTTGAGGAAGTTTGGAGCAAGTGATGACGTCAAATGTCCAAAACCTAAATTCAAATTTTCAAAAATAAAAAATTTTATCTTTGCCGACTGCCTAACGGCCTGGCAGGTGGCAAAGGGGACGGCGATGGGCACCGTTAGTGTCCCGCCACCTTTGCCACCAGCTTTCCTTTGCCACCTGCCAGACAGCCACCTTTGCCACACCAGCTTTTCTTTGCCACCTGCCAGGCCGTCGGTAAAGGACGTCTTTGCCGACTGCTTTTTCTTTGCCACCTGTCAGGATAATTGGGCAGTCGGCGAAGAATCCAAAGAAAATATTTACCGACTGCCCTGCTTTTGGCAGGTGGCAATGAATTTTATCAGTCGTCAAAGCCCAGTTTCCCTGCGGTGGCGCTGGCCACCATGGCATGGAAGAAGAGCAGACAGGATGGAGACGATGGCATAGGAGAGTGTTGGTGTTCCAAGAGGAGGTGTGGCAACAATGACACTGCAGGAATCTCATCCCAAGACTTGGATGATTGCACGCTATGATGCCGACGTGGATGCTGCACGCCGACTGTTTAGATGAAGTTGATTTATTTTGAGAGAAAAACAATATTCCATAGTTAAAAAAGAGTGACTGATAAACTCAAGTGAAGAGCTAAAGACGGGTGGACTTGACTCCAGGGAAAAGCTAAATAAAGACGGGTGGACTTGTCATCTGATACCGTCGACTTCTATATCTCTAGGCACATTTGTTCGTTCTTCGCTGCATCTTTTCCTAGGAATAAGGAATAGATGTCTCGACTTTTTGGCGAACTAGGGAAATATCGTTCCATCTTGGCGACTGCAACCTGTCGTTTCGCCTCCCTGTCAAGAAAGAAGAGCAGGCCAGAGCCACGGGATGGAGACGACGGCATGGTGGTGTTCCGGACTCCGGAGGTGTGGCGACAATGGCACTGCAGGAATATCTCATCCACACTTTGGCCTTGTTTAGTTCCAAAAATTTTTGGGAAATTGACACTGTAGTAATTTCGTTTGTATTTGACAAATATTGTTCAATCATGCACTAACTAGGCTCAAAAGATTCATCTCGTCAATTCGGGCAATTTAAATATTTGCCCCCCTTACGGATGGCTCCTCTTCACTTGCCCCTCTTATAAGTGCAATTAAAGATTTGCCCCAGGAATCTCTTCGGTCCAATAGATTTGCCCATTTTACCTACGTGGCAGTCTCACTCATCACGTCAGGTTGGATTGGCTACAGGAAAAGACTACATTACCCCTCCCCTTATATGTATCGTGCGCGTGCTAAACCATGGCCTGCGGCTGCTTGCATATATATAGCTCTGACCACTGAGACTGATGAGTTCATTGCGGGCTGCAGCATCTATGAAAGTTTTTAAATTGAATATAGTTTCTGAATTCACTCCACTAAATAATACCGCATCTCAAATAATTTAGACTCATTCTGCAAATTTGTTTATTTATTTGGCATACATGGTTTGCTAGAAACTTAGTGCCAGAACACACTACGCCCTCAGTCAAAGTGTTATTCTCAATTTCAGAGAGGTCAGGCACTTTTATATTTTTTTTCAGATATATATTAAAAATATTAATATTTATTATACATAATTAATATTATTAGATAAATTATTTAATATATTTTTATAATACAACTTATTTAGAAATATGAATGTTACTAGTATATTTTTTACAAACCATGGCCGGTGAGTTCAGAACCATGGTGCGTCGGCGGCCGGTGCTCATGCTCGCGAGCCCGACCCCAACCATGGCCACGCAGGAGCTCCGGCCAGGCCCTCTCCCTGACGTCGACGCCTGGCGCGCAGCCGTTTGCGCCTCGCCACTGCTTCTGCTCGCGAGCCCGGCCGCCAGCTGCAGACCTTCGCACTCGCAAGCCGAGCCTCCTGCCATGGCTGTGCAGAAGCTCCGGCCAGGCCTCTCCTCGATGCTAGCAGGTCGCCCACGGCCACTCGTGCATTGCCACCGGAGCAGCTGCTCCTGCTCGCGAGCTCGGTCGCCCGCTGCAGCTGCTCGCGTTCGCAAGTTGCTCACAGGTGCACGACCATGGAGCTCCCGCACGCGCAGCCTCCTGCAAGCCGCTTGCACGCGCACGGCCATGAACCTCCCGCACGCGTGGCTCCTGCAAGCTGCTTGCACATGCACGGCCATGGAGCTCCCGCACGCGGCAACCTGCACACCGGAGGGACACGGCTAGAGACATGGCTGGCGTTGGGGAGCTAGGGGCTGCTATGTCTCTAGGAGAGAGCAAAAACAGAGGGAGGGGCACAGCAGTATTTTCCTATACCCCATCTAAGCTAACATGCTGACTTGGACTGCTAAAGAGGTAAAATGGGTAAATATATAACACTGAGTAGATAATTGGGGCAAATCTTTAATTGCATTTATAAGAGGGGCAAGTGAAGAGGAGCCATCCGTAAGGGGGGCAAATATTTAAATTGCCCCGTCAATTCCGACCAAACTGTGTAATTAGTTTTTATTTTCGTCTATATTTAATACTCACGCCGATGGATGCTTGACCAACCCCGAGCGTAGAGACTTGGTAAATGGACTGTTTGATTGGCAAAGCTAAGACTGAACTTCCTTCGCAAAGAAAAAAAAACTGAGACTGCACTTGTCTGATGCCGTCGACTATGACACATTTGTTCAGTCACTGGCGCGGCGGATGGAAGAGTTGTCTGGACTTCTTGGCGAATGCATGCGAAATATCTTTCTATCTTGGCACTCTGTAGTTGGGTCGGGTGATTGGGAACAGTTGATTTATTTGTTCAAAGGGCAAAAAGATCACACCGTATATATATGTACATTATATTAACATATAATCACGTTTTATATGCCTTTTTGTGCCGGCCAACATGTTTACTACTTTGTTCCTTCTAGTGCCAATTCATATGTCGACTATCACAATCCCGAATTACTTTGAGTGTCCAAAACCATCAATGAAATGATATCTTTGGTCACAAACCGTCAAGCAAACTGCATAAAGGATATAAGACAAGGAAAATTAGTTTCCTTGTCAATTTTAGCATTTAAGGATGATTTACTTGAAGGCTAGCTGCCAAGAAAAGAGACAAGAAATTGCAACCTTCAAGTAAATTAGTTTTCTTAAGGGCCAGCAACCTTCAAGAAAATATTCCATACTTTCCTTGAGAGCCCATCAACCTTCAAGAAAATATTCCTAACCGTCAAATAAATATTTTTCTTTTTTACTCATTTTTGTTGAATTTTAATAAATATTTGACATTATAAATGATTTTGAATGTAAAATATTTGAACTAAAAGTTTTAGATCTTGTCGAATACTATAACTTTGGTTGAGGTCATGTCTCCATTCGAGGTAATTTGAAAAATAAAAAAAATGAATTTTAAAGTTCTAAAAATTTCCTTGGGGTTTCAAATTACACTCAAGAAAATATGAATTACCTTGGCAGTTTTTAATAGCACTCAAGGAAATACTAATTATCTTAGCGGTTTCGAATAGCACCCAAGAAAATGAGCAATTACCTTGGTGGTTTATAATAACACTCAAGAAAACGTGGAATTAACTTGGCAGTTTGGTTTAGCACTCAAGAATATCCATTTTCTTAGAGGCCTATGTTCGCAGCCAAGGAAACTACACTTTGGCCTTGTTTAGTTCCCACCAAAAACTAAAAACTTTTCAAGATTTCCCGTCACATCGAATCTTACGACACATGCATGGAGCATTAAATGTAGATGAAAACAAAAACTAATTGCACAGTTTGCCTATAAATCACGAGACGAATCTTTTAAGCCTACTTACTCTATGATTGAATAATATTTCTCACATAAAAACGAAAGTGCTACACTAGCGAAATCCAAAAAGTTTTTGCAACTAAACAAGGCCTTTCTTTGACGTTTTTGTTTTGGCCCTCCAGAGAATCTTTAGCATGCAAGGTAATTTACGATTGAGGTAGCAGTCATTGTTTCTACACCTTTTACTTTGTCCATCTATCAATTAAGCTCTCCCTAGTGAAAAACATTGTGTGGTTAAGGGCACTTCCAATGCAGAAACTATCATAGTTTCTATGAACATTAATTCTACTGCCACATAAGCATTTTGTTATAAGCGTTTTGTTGATGTGGCAAGGTAACTATTTGTCGGCGTCTAGACTCGTCGTCTAGACACAAACGAGTATAAGTATGCGTCTCTCCCTAACCCGGATGGTGATGCAAGTAGAACACAGAGAGTTTATACTGGTTCGGGCTAAGGATGCCCTACGTCCAGTGTGAGATCGGGGGTCTGTATTGCTTTGCACCCAAAGGTGCTTGTAGTAGGGGTGTACAAGCAGGTTGCGAGAGAGGGCTAAGTCCCAAGTCTCGACTTTGTGTGGTGGACAGAGCGCTGCTTGCTACTCTGTGCGAGAACTCGCTTGGAGTTGTGGTGTGTTGACTGCCTTGATTGTGTGTTGTGTGCCGTGAGCCCTGTCTCCCCTTTTATAGTCTCAAGGGGGCACAGGATTTTACATGTGTGACTCATGATCTTCCTCTGGTGAGTGGTGAAGCTAGAGTCCAACCCTGTAGAGGCTTGCCCATCCCGTCCTTGAGGCATGGCTGACAGCATGGTTGCTCCTGTGGAGGGTCTCTGAGCCTTGTTGAGGTCGTGGGGGTCGGATCGGTGACACTGCAGCTTGTCCTGTAACAGTGGGAGAAGACACCTAATAGTGACACTGATTGATCTCTCCCATTCCTCTTTTACTGTGAGGCCGTACACCACAGTGACAGAGATAAGGTTGCATAGTGAAAGAGGTAAGGCTACAGTGGCCGGGGTGGTTGGAATAGTCGCCACCATGCCCTGCCGTGGTATGGGGGTCACTGCGTCCGTCACATCGTGCGTACGGGCGCCGTGTGTTGGAAGCCTTGCTCTAAGATGGGGGCTCGGGCGAGGCGGCGTTGGCACCCGAGCCCAAGAGGGGTCAGGCGAGGCGGAACTTGCGCCCGAGGCCAAGGGGTCGGGCAAGCCTAGGCTTGCGCCCGAGGCCAAGGGGTCAGGCGAGCCGGAGCCCGCGCCCTGAGTCGTGGTGATCGCGGATGATTTGGGTATCCCTCTTTATGGTACCCAACAGTAGCCCCTGAGCCTTTGAAGGGGTGAAGGCACCCTTTCAAAGGTTCTCTTTTAAGAGACCATTTTTGTTGACTCGGAGCTTTTTACTTTCTCTAGAGGGTGCGCGCGAGCGCACCCGCCGGGTGTAGCCCCCGAGCCTTTTGGAGGAATGGTGTTATTCCTTCAAAGGCTTTTACTCCTGAGTATTGTAGTCGGGAGTATTTGAGGGATAGGTTGCGTGTTCTTTATATGTAGTGTCTGTTCCCATAACGCGAGGAAGCCCCCAAGCCCTTTCCCCACAAGGGTCGATCAGGTTCTTTCTCGTCTTATAATTACGTCCCTCATTCGTCCTTTCGCTCGGAGGAGGGGTGGGTAGCGCCGTACTACCCTCGATGGGCGAGTATCGACGTTCCCCGGGAGCTGCAAGTAGGTAAATCCAAGTGGATGTCCGAGTCCCATTCGATAGGGGTCGGCAGGTGGCCCTATGGGCACATCTCAAAATACCCGAGGGCAGTCACGGTGGATGTCGGAACCGTTCGCTAGGTTCCGAGGGCTCGGTGCCTCCCTCGATGGGATCCCACTCGCGTGACACCCGCATGGGTCTCGGATACGACTGGCAAAGATGCGCCGACCCTCTGAGGGACTCGGACCATGGCCTCTATTGTGCTCATCTTCAGTCATCCCTCGCTCGGTCATCCTGAGGCGAGTGTTCGAACCCACTTTGTGGGTCAGTCTCGCAACCTCTGGAACGTAGGTGGCCATGGCCTGGGGATTCCTACCTCGAAAGATTTTAGTTTGATTATAGTATTGGGGTCGGGCGAGACGGAATCTGCGCCTGACAGAAACCGCCTTGCAATTCTGCTCGGGGTCAGTAGGGGGTCGGGCGAGACGGAATCTGTGCCCGACGGAGACCGCCCTACGATTCTGCTCGGGGTTAGCAGGAGGTCGGGCGCCACTTGTCTTGGAAGGAACCGCCCTGACATAACTTTTCAGGGCGCCCCTTTTGAGGCGACTTGCGTGGGGAGTCGAAACGGCCGTGCCATTGCGCTCTAACCGGATGTGACGCTTCACCTGCGAAATTAATGCGCGTGCGCAGCGGGCGTGGAAATCGGGGGAAGGTGGCGCTTCGAGTTTTTCACCTGACCAGGGAGCGGGCGACGGTTGCTCTTTTCCCCATTGATCTTTTATGCGGGAGGTGTGGCTGCGGCGCGCTCCTTCTATAAAAGCAGTCGCGGGGCCCCTGACTCCTTCACTCCTGCACTCGCACAAAAAACGCTCTTGCCTCCTGTTCTTCTTGCCCCCGTCTTCTTGCCACCGCCTCCTCGTCTCCACCCTGCAAGCGTTCTTGTCCGCTCGCAGCCATGGCCGGCGACGATGCGTGGCCCCCTAGTAACGTGACGAAGCCCGCGCTGGAGGCGCATGTGAAGGGCGGCCTCCTCCGCCCCCTCACTGATGAGGGGTTGCCGGAGTGGATCGCTCCCTCGGTGAGTGACAGGGAGACAAACCCGCCTCCGGGCTATGTGGTTTGCTTCCTGTCGTTCCTGGACCGGGGGTTCGGAACTCCGACCAGCCGTCTCATCCACGCGATTCTGCATTACTATGGCATGGAGCTGCATAACCTCAACCCCAACTCGGTGATGCAGTCGGCCGTCTTCACCGCGGTGTGTGAGGGGTTCCTGGGGGTCCCTCCCCACTGGAACCTCTGGCTTCACCTCTTCAAGGTGGATATGTCCGCCCGCTACGAGGGAGGGGAGAAGATTCCCCTGCGGGTCGGTGGTTGCACGTTGCAACTCCGCCAGGGGCGGTCCCAACAATACATCTGGAGCGTCATGCCCACGTCGAACTGGGGGTGGCAGAGCGGATGGTTGTACCTCCGGAATGACGGCGGGCTGCTCCCAGGGTATACCGGGAAGAAGGTGACGGAGTGTCCTTCGAAGTGGGCGTGGGGCGCACCTATGGAGGAGCAAAAGAGGCTCGGTCCCCTCCTCGCGGGGCTCGAGAAGCTGCGTCAAGCCAGGGTCACCGCGGCCACGGTGGTGACGGCGTTCTACAAGAGGAGCTTGCTCCCGCTGGCGCAGCGGTGGGAGTTTATGTTCGAGATGACCCAGGATGTTCCCTAGGTTAGGACTCGGATGTTGGAGGCGCCGGTGTTGGCTATGGAGATAGCCTCCCGGGACTCGAGGACCACGCACCCGGATCTGAAGGATTCCCGGGTGGTGCCAATGCGCCCTGAGAAGGGCTACATTTCTCTGGTAAGACGTCGCTTTTGTTTTTTATTTTGTGCTTGTTCCTTTTCCTCCCTGCCTTAGTCCTGATTGCTGCTCGTTTGCAGGGGATGGGGATCGTCAAGGACTCCCTGCCCCCAGTCCCAGAGGACAAGGAGCTCCAAGCCAAGAATCAGGCCCGGAACGAGGAGCAGAAGAAGGTGAAGGACGACAAGAAGGCGAAGAGCGCGAGGAAAGCGCAGCGCCGCGAGATCTCCGCCAAGAATCACTGTGAGGCCGAGAAGGCGGGGCTCCCTCCGCCCGACTCTCCCGAGACTTCGGTCTCGGAGATAGAGGGCGGGGGAGACAACACGCTGTTGACGGTCCTTAAGTATAAAATTTAATTATCAAATAAACAAAGAAAAGGATCCAAATGAAATCAACATCTAGACTTAGGGTTTTATCTGACAGAATTCCACGAGTTTTGGTGTTTGTCTATTTCTACAGGGGGTTATCAGGAAATAAGGAAGAAAGGCCCACACGTCGGGATTACATAGAGATATCAACGCACCGTGTAATTTTCTATCATCTAGAAGAGTCCAGAAACCACGGGAACGAACGGGAGGCCGAACGGGCCCGGGGTCAGGGCGCCCGCCCTCTCCCCTTGGGCGCCCGCCCAGGTGTTTCCACCAATCACAGAATGGAGTACACCATTACAAAGATCTCGTCGAGCTGATCGAAATGCATATATTATTTGCTATATTTGGAGTTCGGAATCAAGAGATATTAATAAAAGAAGGACTCCACATAAAAGAGCTGCGGGATTAATTTGGCCCAAATCAGATTTTGGTCCATGAAGGCCTATGTGTATTTTAATGAGATATGGTGGAAAGTTTAGTACCACATCGCCTGCTGAACCAAAAATGCATATAGGAGGAGGACTATATAAGGAGACCCCCTTGGCCCCTGGAGAAGACAAGAAATTATCATAGAGATTGAGGGGTGCCCTCGAAGGAAAACTTCTTCTCTAAATAATATTTCTTTTTAGGCTTAGCAACCAATGTAAGGTAGAAATAGATCTTCTAGTTACTACTAGATTGAGAGAGATAGAGTGGAGGTGTGGATCGGAGGAAAGCCGGCCTGTCGATGTCTACTCCGAGTTGTACCTACGGGATCAAGTCTCCTAACCCGAGGCTTCCTTCTAAGATTCTTCAGTAATTCGACTTCTAATTCTAGTAAGTTCTTGTTTTATTGTTCTTTGGTTTATGAGTTTACTTTAATCCTCTTCCGGTTGAGTATTAGAGTAATCACTTGCTAGCGTAAACGTGGTGTTTAGGCTAGGGTACTCATAGATATCCCCTGACTAGTTGGACCGTGGTAGTAGCGAGGAACGTGACATTTCCGAGTTACCTTTGTATCCCATATCTTGTTAGCAGGACGGGTAGGGTTATAGGTGCGGGTCGAACATCCTTTGTGGTGTCTAGATTACGTGAGCCTCCCCAATAGAACAGTAGATCATCCTTACCAAGGTTAGAACGAGACTACGGTTGTAGTCTTCTCTATACATCACTCACATCGAGAAACATTCTTTGTAGCCTAAAGGGGTAGTAGCAATAGATTTGGTTAGTCAGATGCACCCTTTCTCCCAGCGGTAAAAATATAAATACGATAACTCTGGATAACCTCCCGAGTGAAATGCTCACCGATATCCGTGCGCTTGCGGATCAATTCCTTATTGTGTTACCAAATATCAACAAGCATTTCTGGCGCCGTTGCCGGGGAGAAAGACGGTTTGCTGAGATAACTTTGAATCTTGCTATTATCTTGTATTATACTTTTATACTTTTATTCTTTTATCTTTTTATTTTTATCTTTATGGATAACTCAAATTCCATACCTATTATTGAATTCTTTGCACCTTCGGAGACCAGCCATAGACCATGGGAGTCAACACGTCCTGCCCCTAATTATGATCTGTGTCCGGAGTTGTTTGCAATAGGTCAAAACCAACCCTTTTCTATAGCCGAGGTCCTATCTTTTAATCAAGAAGATAATGCACTTTTAGCTACACCTAGGGAATCTGTTAATCTTTCTATAAATTCTGGTTTAGACCTAGCCCTACAAGACCATGTTTTTCCTAGATATTTTCACATTGGTCTTAATCATATAACCTTTGGTAGAGTCCTTCTTTCTTTATCTATTAGTAAAGGAAGGTATGTCTTCATTCGTGGACATCCTTCTTGCACTAATCTTCATAGAAAAATCTTAGAGATAGAGAAGGAATCATCTCCCAGACAAGGAAAGGAAGATTCCATAGCCAATTTCCAAACATTTCAATCCCATAATTCGGCTATCCAACCCATCCTTGAGTTTAATAATCGCTACTATGCTATTTCTCTTGAACCTCCCGATAATCCTATGAATCTATCTAGACATCCCATGCATAAGAAGGAGGATCGAGAAGAGCAACATCGATGGCTAGAGGGCATTAAAAATCCATGTGCTATCACCATTGAATGGATAAATAAAACAAACTTGAGAGACAATCCTAGAGGAATTTTAAGCATTCATGAAGAATCATCCTTGGAGTTTGAGAATGAGAGAAACAACAGTGAGCATGGAAGTTATTTCATAAATACCTTACCAAGTCCTTGCTCATATAAAACATCTCCCCAATCAATTGGTCTCTCCATCCTTACCACATTTGAGATCTCCAACCCCCTCTTCCTTTCTATTTATAAAAACTTTAAAAGAGCGGTTGTCGATGCATATGTCTATAATAAATATTGCAGATCTCGTTGAGTTAATTGATGGTTTCCCAAGGACAAGCTTAGTGTCCTAAAACAAGCACTGATCAGATCGTAACATGAACTTCTAACTACTTGCAGCATTGCCTTGTGTATTGAGCATATAAGGATAATTGTAGAAATATTCCTTCGGGTATTCCTGCCACTAACCTTTCTAGGATTGGAGCAAGAAGATCGGATGAATGACAAGCACAAGGTATGTCCAACCAATCATCATGCAACATTGAATTAAATTCATCCAAACTTGAATTTTGCAAAATTCAAGCTTGGGGGAGTACTTTACATAAAAACATCTTTTGCCATGTTGCTACGTTGGTTGTCCTTACCTTTGAGACATGCTCAATTTGTTAAATACTAATTACACTACTTCATCTCCACTTAAGTAGATCTCTATAAATGCTCTCATGCTACCTTTATTTGCTTTAGTATATGTCTAGGTTTGGAATAGTTTCATTTATCTCTTAATTAAGCATGGTGCTTAGTTTAGGAATGATGATCTTACTTCCAAGGGATTTTAAATTAAGCATGGTGCTTAGGTTAAAATGCCCTTCTAAATCAAATTAGACATGGTGTCTAGGTTGATTTTTGAGCCGATAGTATGCTATAGTAGATATGAGATATTTTGTTGGACTAACCCCTGCAGGAAAACTTTCAATATCAACCTGGGAAGTCCTGAGATAAACTCGCATTGGAGATGAAGAAAGTGACACATGAAGTTTAACAATTTGCACAAGAAAGACGTAGCTCATAAGAGATGATTCATGGAGAATGCCACAAACACGATGCACAACTGCTAAGAAAGGAAAGCTTCCACAAGGTGATACTGTACCATCACTCTTCAAGTAAGGTAACATTTTAAGGTACTTAACTCTCACTTTTATAAGCTTCTCCTTGGTTCTAGCGTTCACATAAAATAAAGAGACAAACATATATGATTTGTAACTCCAAATTAACCAACTCAATTAATTCAACATGTTTAGTCCTTTAATCTTTGTACTTAGTACTACCTTCGTGATCCCACACTCCTAATCATATAAGCTAAAATATTGCACATTCAATCTTTGGAAGATATAAACAAAACATAAATATAGATAGATTATCTTTCCATTAGGTTGAGCCATCTGATCTAACAAATGTTTTAAATGCTACACTCATGATCCATCAACTTTGTCTTGCTCACTATGCTTAAGGTTAGAGAAGAACAAATACACTTTTGGTTCTGTTGGTGTTTTCCACCAACAGGGCCCATGCACTTGATCTCTGCCTTGTCTCTATGAACAGGTACACTTCAAGCAAAACATGGAGGAGTTTTACAACTCCCAGACTCCACCAAGTGAAGGACCTGGATCTATGAGCACAAACACACTGAGCAGGATATTGCCAACACCGCACTTCGAACTGCTGGGCAATCGAAGAACATGGGTGACACCGTATCAAGAGGTGCAGACGTCAAGGTCCACATCTAATCAAATGATGCACCTAAAGGATGAAGATGGTGGAAAGTCTTGTCCAGAAGACTTAAAACATTAGATCCTTGTCGGAAGAGGTCAACATCGTCGACTCAAGTCATCTTTCTTGATCAAGAAGGACGACCCTGGTGTTCCAAGCATCGAGTGCGCAATCAATGGATACTCTTTTCAGAAGACACTCTATGACACCGGATCTAACGACAACATAATGGCCGCAGTCACTTATCAGCTCCTGCATGGAACCATGCCCCTACAACCAATATATTCAGCTCCAGATGATTTTCAAGTCATTGACATGGGAGAAGACGAGTATGATCCACCCACCATCCTTGGAAGACCGTTCCTCAACACTATCAAAGCAATCATCTACATTGGAATCGGAGAAGTCCACATGTATTTCCCCTCTGAGAAGGTACGCAACTATTTTACTAACCATAACTATATAGTTGAAGACTCTAAGCAGGTCAGGACAAGAAGACGACGCAACCGCAACCAGAGGAGGCAAATCATCAAGAACGGATGGGTAGACTACGAAGGAGAAGTGATAAGGACTGAAGACATACAGCTTGAACAGAACTGTCCTGAGGAGACCGTAGCACCGAGTCAGGTGTGGAGGAAGAAGATAGTTATACACGAAGAGGAGGCGCCGCCGGAACCACCGACTACGCCACCCAGCAAATCCCAGGACGACTGAGAAAACGGAGAGTCCCGTTCGGAGGACTTAAAAATACCGAACGCCTTGCCAAGAGGTAAACTTGGTAGTTATCCTTTTCCATTCAATAGTTGGCTTAGTTAATCAGGTTCATGCTATCTTGAAAAGAAAATAAAAATATTAAAAAAAATAGTAAGCCGCATGTGAGTATGCTCATGGCATAAAACCCATAAGTACATTCACTGTGGTGGCATAAAAATAAAATAAATAAGTTTTCATCTTACAATAAAAAATATAAAAATAATAAGTGCATGATCCTGCTAAATAAGTAATATTTATTGAGGAGGCTTAACATGATAAAGGCTAGATAGTTATGCTAACACTTAACCAGTTCCACAAAGCTTTGTTGTCTATTTGAGCTCCACAAAATTCAATGATCAAAGAAGACTAGCAGACGGAGGACATCCTAATCGCTGTCAGGGTGCTACCGACATTCAAATATACCTCCATCACCTGCTAGCTACATCAGAAGAAATTACGTCAAAATCCAGCTTGGGGGAGAGCACCCCCATTTATCCAGCTAAGTGTTTCTACTCGCGGTTATACTTTACTCAAATAATAAAAGATGCATAATCATGAAAACCCAAATAAATATTTTTTGCTTTTATATATTTTTGCTTAGTTTGCTAAATAAATAAATAAATAAAGTTTGCTATGAACCCTCATGATAAACTCTCACATGGAAATGATGAATAGTTGCTCTGCCATGACTAGTTCTTAAAATTGAAATCTCTCTCAAGTTTAGGCATGACTATTATGAATTAAGATTTGCTCTAAATCTGAACTTGTGGGGAGAGTACTTGATCTAAAGTCTAAGTCGTTAACGGATATGATATGGGAAGATTGAGCTGCTATTTATCTGTTCCTAGAGATGCTAGAATTCTGGAGAATTTTATCTTTGAAAAATCTTTAAAATAACACATGATGAGTTCCTATATGATGAGAGTTTAAATTCCTACCACAGCCATATATACATGCTTGCTAGACTTTGAGCCACATATTTACTTTTTACTGCTTATGAGCCTTGAGTGTGGTCAAGCTGTGTAGACCCTTAGGAGCTTATCATGTGGTTAAAATCAAGATTCACTTGCACGTTCACTCATACATGCTACTTCTACTCCGGAAGTACCATCCACATATATCCACTCATTTCCATCTCCACATTCAACCGAAATTATTCTACTCCTAATCCGGGAGAGAATAGCCAAAAACATTTTCCTATCCCTGTTATTCTCTGTGAAATAAATGCTCCAGTTATTTTGGTTACTACCACTTGCTACGTTATTTCAGGAGATGAGTGCTCTAGTAAAAAAAAGAGAAGAAATATATATATATATATATATATATATATATATATATATATATATATATATATATATATATATATATATATACGAGGAAATAAAAAGGGGCAAGTGCCCGGAACCTTAAAGAAAAGAAAAAGTGAGACGAGAGGTAAAAATGGACATGTGTCCGACAGTAGAATTAGGGGTACAAGATACCCACCTGAGAGGAAAGAAAAAGAAAATATAGAGCATCTCATTCTCCCCAAAAAGGTTCAAAGTGTAAGAAAGGTATGTATCCCCTCAAAAGAGCAAAAGTAGAATTAGACTTTCACCATTATTATCACCATCATCACCATACACCATTCATTCGCCACACATGCACATCTTGATTTGACTTATTGACTTGTTTCTCTGGATCCATGGTTTGACTATGCAATAAATGTCTTGTAAGTATGTATTAGCTGTCTCCCACCTATGAGCTCCAGATATCAAAACCTTATTAGAGTAGGGTGAAAGAGAAGGCAATATCACAATGCCTCATACCAAAAATACCACATACTTTGAGAGAAGGCATATACCATTACTGCCTTGGTAAGGATCCAGAAATACCACAAAAGAGAGATCTGAGAGAGTCATATAAGGAATCTCTGAGTTTTATTTGAAAATCTACAAAAACCCCAGAGCTATAGCTGATCAAGAATAAGAGACATGGCGCTTGACTTGACCGTTCTATCTTTTAACTGCTCAAGACACAAGTAACGGTTACAAGCCCCATGGTGAAAGGTAAAATGAGTAAGTTTTAAGTCTTAACAGTTTATTCTAACTCAGAGATGAGATCTTGCTTGAATGCGTGTGTACTTTTAAGGCATGAAACCACTGCAGAAACTCTTGAGTTCATCCTTGCTCAGGGACGAGCAAGAGGTAAGCTTGGGGGACTTTGTTGACGGTCCTTAAGTATAAAATTTAATTATCAAATAAACAAAGAAAAGGATCCAAATGAAATCAACATCTAGACTTAGGGTTTTATCTGACAGAATTCCACGAGTTTTGGTGTTTGTCTATTTCTACAGGGGGTTATCAGGAAATAAGGAAGAAAGGCCCACACGTCGGGATTACATAGAGATATCAACGCACCGTGTAATTTTCTATCATCTAGAAGAGTCCAGAAACCACGGGAACGAACGGGAGGCCGAACGGGCCCGGGGTCAGGGCGCCCGCCCTCTCCCCTTGGGCGCCCGCCCAGGTGTTTCCACCAATCACAGAATGGAGTACACCATTACAAAGATCTCGTCGAGCTGATCGAAATGCATATATTATTTGCTATATTTGGAGTTCGGAATCAAGAGATATTAATAAAAGAAGGACTCCACATAAAAGAGCTGCGGGATTAATTTGGCCCAAATCAGATTTTGGTCCATGAAGGCCTATGTGTATTTTAATGAGATATGGTGGAAAGTTTAGTACCACATCGCCTGCTGAACCAAAAATGCATATAGGAGGAGGACTATATAAGGAGACCCCCTTGGCCCCTGGAGAAGACAAGAAATTATCATAGAGATTGAGGGGTGCCCTCGAAGGAAAACCTCTTCTCTAAATAATATTTCTTTTTAGGCTTAGCAACCAATGTAAGGTAGAAATAGATCTTCTAGTTTCTACTAGATTGAGAGAGATAGAGTGGAGGTGTGGATCGGAGGAAGGCCGGCCTGTCGATGTCTACTCCGAGTTGTACCGATGGGATCAAGTCTCCTAACCCGAGGCTTGCTTCTAAGATTTTTCAGTAATTCGACTTCTAATTCTAGTAAGTTCTTGTTTTATTGTTCCTTGGTTTATGAGTTTACTTTAATCCTCTTCCGGTTGAGTATTAGAGTAATCACTTGCTAGCGTAAACGTGGTGTTTAGGCTAGGGTACTCATAGATATCCCCTGACTAGCTGGACCGTGGTAGTAGCGAGGAGCGTGACATTTTCGAGTTACCTTTGTATCCCATATCTTGTTAGCAGGACGGGTAGGGTTATAGGTGCGGGTCGAACATCCTTTGTGGTGTCTAGATTACGTGAGCCTCCCCAATAGAACAGTAGATCATCCTTACCAAGGTTAGAACGAGACTACAGTTGCAGTCTTCTCTATACATCACTCACATCGAGAAACATTCTTTGTAGCCTAAAGGGGTAGTAGCAATAGATTTGGTTAGTCAGATGCACCCTTTCTCCCAGTGGTAAAAATATAAATACGATAACTCTGGATAACCTCCCGGGTGAAATGCTCACCGATATCCATGCGCTTGCGGATCAATTCCTTATTGTGTTACCAAATATCAACACATGCATTGGCTCGACGAGCTCGAGGAGGAGGAGGACGACGTGATCCCCCCTATCGGCGGGGGGATCGAGATCCCGGAGGGGGGTCGGAGGCTCCCGAGGGGTCCCAAGCACCTGGGGGCGGACGGACCGCCCCCCATATCATCGTGGACGACGAAGAGGACGGCGCCCCACGAGAGGGCTCTGTCCCCTCGGGTCCCCGAGAGGGGGAAAGGGCGCCCGGGGGTGGATCCGAAGCGCCCCCACAGCCGGTGGTGCCGGAGGGTCCGACCGAGCCCCGCCCAGTGTCCGGGGCGGAGGCAGGAGGCTCGGTTGAGGCGCCGCGGGCCGAGACCACCGTCGAATCTCCTGCGCCAACCTCTGGGGAGACGGGGGTCCATCCGACGGCCCCTGGCGCTTCGAGAGGACCCCAGGGAGCTCCAAGCTCCCAGAAGAAGGCTGCCCCCCGAGCGAGGTATGTTTTAGCTTTTTGATTTTTATTCTGATTTTTTGTTTTTCTCTTTCTTCTAAGTGGTGTTATCTCCTCATTAGCCGGATGCATAAGGTGGCCTCGGTGGGGCTGGCTCCCCTGAAGGACGTGAAGAGGGGGGCGCAGTCGACCCCTGGGTCGGCGAGGCCCAAGTCGCCGCCCCCCGTGAGCCGCGAAGAGGGGGAGCTCCTCCACGACGAAGGGGGCAGGAGACGGAGGGGAAGACGCTACATCCCCCAGTGAAGGAGGTGGGGACGCCGAGGCCCCAAGAGCCAGAGGGGACGGTCCTGGCCCTCGGGGCTATTCCCCCTTCGGGGGATGCTAGCCAAGAGGGTCAGGGTCAACCTGAACAGGCCGAGGGGGGCCGGGCCGAAGTGGCACTCAGCGTGGTGGCCCCCGAGAGGCCCCATGGGAAGGGTCCTGCCCGATCTGAGGCCCATGCAAGGGAGGGGGGAGGGAGAATGGCCTGGGGCCAGAGTCCAGTGGTCTGGCCCAACCCTGACGATCCAGAGGGGAGGGCTAGATTCGTGTTGGACGACCCGTCAGAGGCCTATCTCTGGCGGGGTCTTGAGGAATGTGGGCGTGCCAGCGTCGAGGCGCTCAACCGAGCGTCCGAGCTCGTGAGCCGCGACATGTTCAAGCTCGCCCAGGTATGATCTCTGTCCCCCTATCGGTAAGGTGTTTTGCGTCTTTGGGCTAATTCTTTGCATAACACTTGAATTCGTAGGCGCTCCAAGCCGCTTCCTTGGAGAAGTCGATGTTCCTTCGTGGGGAGCGGGACGCCTGGGCAGCCTGCGATGATGAGAAGGCTGCACGGGAGGCGGCCGAGGGGGAACTCGCGAAGGAATGCGAGGTCTCTACCGAGCTTTGGCAGAAGTGCTCGGCCCATGTGGCTGAGGCTCGGGAAGCCTGGGATAGTGTTGCTCCCTTAGAAAAAAGGGTTTGCGACCTCACCCTAGTATCCCAAGAGCAGAGGGCCGCTTCTGAGAGGTACAAGGGCAAGGTCGCTCGGCTGGAAGCTCTGCTCGCCGAGAAAGGCCTTGCCCTGAACCAAACCCAGGCTGACCTCTCTGCGGCTCAGAGCGAGGTGGTCCGTTGGCACCGGAGCTCGGCGGAGAATGAGAAGCGAGCCGAGGGTAAGAGCTGAATCTTTTACCTTGGCTCTTTTTGTATTTGGACTGGTTTTCTTGACTTTTGTTTTCTTGTCCTGTTTTTCAACAGAGCTGGAGAAGAAGGTGGCTGAGGCAGCCTCTGCTGCCGACGCCCTGCAGAAGTCCCTTGATGCTGAGGTTGCGGACCGCTCGGCGCTGGAGGCCGTGGTCGCCTCGGCATGTGTTGACGGTCCTTAAGTATCAAATTTAATTATCAAATAAACAAAGAAAAGGATCTAAATGAAATCAACATCTAGACTTTGGGTTTTATCTGACAGAATTCCACGAGTTTTGGTGTTTGTCTATTTCTGCAGGGGGTTATCAGGAAATACGGAAGAAAGGCCCACATGTCGGGATTACATAGAGATATCAACGCACCGCGCAATTTTCTACTATCTAGAAGATTCCAGAAGCCACGGGAAGGAAGCGGAGGCCGAAAGGGGCCAGGCCCAGGGCGCCCGCCCTGAGGACCTGGGCGCCCGCCCCCTGTTGGATGCAGTTTAGGACTCTCTTCGCTCGGGATGTTCCACCGACCTATTGGATCTAGAATAAAATAGAGACAGCTTAGAAGGACAAGCTTCATGATGCACTCTGGGCATACCGGACAGCATACAAGACACCCATCGAGATGTCACCCTATCAACTTGTCTATGGAAAAACTTGTCACTTACCAGTAGAGCTAGAATTCAAAGCTCACTGGGCCATCAAAATATGGAACATGGACTTGGAAGTAGCTGGAGAAAAGTGGAAGATGCAACTCTCTGAGCTAGAATAGTGGAGAGAAAAAGCATACCACAATTCTATGATTTATAAGAGAGAGTAAAAAGATGGCATGACAAAAGGATCAAGAAGAAGGAGTTCACTCCAGGCGATAAGGTATTACTTTTTAATTCCAGGGTGAAGCTCTTTGGGCATGGAAAACTTTGAAGCAAATGGGAAGGACTGTTTGAGGTGGTGAGCTCATCATCGCATGGAGCCGTCACGCTTCGCAATAGAAAAGCACATTATTCAAGGTAAATGGTCAACGCCTTAAATTATTTTTAGAGCCTGACAATGAATTAGTTGAGGTAGAGCGAGTTCGAAGGTCGGGCGGTCGCCCCTCCCCCGAAGCCATTCACTGTCGCCTTTCTCCAATTACATCTTGAGACCTTCCTTATTGATAAAAAGTGAATCTTTCAATTTTCTTCCCATCCTTCATCATTTTACTTCCAAAAATACTTTTCTAGACCCCTATATAAGCAACCCATGCCCATGGTCTCATCTCATCCCATCATAGCTCTTCTCTACTCTTGCTTAAGAGCTAGCAACACATTTTTACTCAGCAATGGCTAAGAAGAATTTAGAGAGGAGAATGGTCCCCTTTAGGATTGATCTCAACACCATCCCTAGAGAGGAGCCTGAGAGCAAAGCCATCATTCCCATAGAGAGCCTATCCCGCTCGCCACCATACCGCCGCAACCACGCTGCTATGGACAATCTTATTTTCCTCAGCCAATTCACACCAAACATCTCCTCTTGGAAGGAGCTCCATCGAAGGACCCCATTGTTGCTCTACCAGCAGGGATCAACCTCCTACCACTAAAGCACAATAAGAAGTTGTTGGGAGTGAAGACCAATAAGAAGGGGGAGGTTGTCTGCGCCAAATACACCACCGGTGAACATACCTACTTTGAGGGGGTTCACACTCATCCATCAAAAGTCAAATCCATCCCACCAAAGGAAGCTCCAAAGTCCGCCATGGCCATAGCTGAGACTCCACGGAAGCGCCGGAAGACGATGGCAGACTTGGAGAAGGAGCTAGTTGAGCAGCGCACCATTATAGCCTCTCTTGAAGCCTGTCAACGTGTCCAAAGTAGATGCATCACTTATGGCGATACTAGAATTGTAATGCTAGAGTGTGATTCCACCTCTCTAAAGGAGAGAGTGAAGGCTTTAGAGAACCCTAACAAGTAGGGTCTATTTATCTTAGCATCTGATACGACGAGTGTTAGTTTCATTCTTGGTGTGTTTATTTTTCAAAGTTTGCTACTGTAATAATAAGCCCTGTGTGAAGATGAATTAAATAAATATTATTATATGTCTTGTCTCTCTATTGTCTCTCTTTTGTCTCTACCATGTTGTGAATGAAGGATAACAGGAAACTAGTGTGGGGGAGACACCCGACGATCGAAACAAATGAATTCTCGTGAAAAGTTAACAAAATTGGAGAAGACATGACACGAAGACCACACTAGACAAAGTTGACCCCGAAGGGCCACTGGCCAGGGGCGGCTATCCCTATCATTCTTGGGCGCCCGCCCAGGGGGAGAAGCCCCCTGGTCTCCACTTTGAACCACGATTAGGTATGATTTCTCTAAGTTATAAATTGTTATTTTTGCTGCTATTTCGATTCTGAATAAAATATCTTTAGTTAAATCACCCTATGCATAAATAATTAAAAGATGTTTTATTCATGACCACATGATAGACTTACACCATGATAATTCCTAGAAATTCCTGTTGCTGTTGGGAACTTTAATATAAGGACCCCATATTACTTAAGTTGTTGTGGAAAGAGAGATAGTATGAATATGAGAGCTTGATTTCTGATGCCTAGTCATATGGAGAATTTTACTTTTCAAAAATCTTAAAGTGATTAGCTATACTTCTCCTCTGTAGCAAGAATTAATGTCCTACTAGAGCCATGCATGATAGATATAAACTAGATCATAGGCTACTTGCTTTGTCTTGAGTTTTGTCAAACCTTATTGACCTATGTCGAGAGGATTATCATGCTCCTAAGATCAAGATCACATACACCAACTTATATCTACCATTCCTACATTGGGAATGCACACAAACATGCCTTTCCATCCACTAAAAATGTTTTACTCCTACACTCGGAGAAAACACAAAAGAGTCTTAGTAGGAATAATTGCTCTAAGTTCTTTAAACAGTCTTTCTCAATATTTTCTGGTTACAGAAGGAGGTATGTGGCTATGCAAAATAAAAATATTGAAAAGAGAAAGAGAAAAGGACAAGTGTCCTAGAAAGAAAGAAGAATAAAAGATAGCTCATACTATCCTATACAAAGACCATCAATGCTTTAGAGAAAGAAAGACATTTTCCAAAAGAGCAATGTAGAATTAGGATTAGCCACTATATATTCCACACACAAGCACTTCTTGATCTAAGAGTATGCTATTCCCCTCCATGGATCTGAGTTTTGACTTAGCAAGATATGCAATGTAAATATGCTATTTCCTTGAATTACCTTTAACTCCATATAAGCTTGTATAAAGTAGGATATATATGATATATGCTTTGGTGAGTTCCACAAATACCACCTATAATGAGTGATTCGAGTGTGCTACAAGATGGAGAAGGTAAGCTAAGTTTTTCTTTGCAAAAAATATTATAAAACTCCAAGTGACAAGGCTAAAGGAAAAGAAAACTCTATTTTGTACTGTTCCATCCTCAACCTCTCAAAGTTCTATGGTAGACACTTTGAATCCCACAGTACAGGTATGACTTGGAATAAATCTATAGTGTCTTGGTTTGAGGTTATGAGTTAAATAATTAATCTATCCTTTTTCCTCGAGGACGAGTAAAAGATAAGTGTGGGGGAGTTTGTTGACGGTAGATAACTCCTAATTTTAACCGTCAACTAAACATAAAAAGGACCTATTTGCAAGCACTCAGTAGATATAGGGTTATCACTAATAGAATTCCACGAGTTTTGGTGATTGTCTATTTCTGCAGGTGGTTACCAGAATAATAACAAGGGAAGGTCCACATGTCCGATTTACATAGAGAGAAGACCCAAATGTCAACTCAGGAAAACAAACTAGAAGACTCTAGGAGCCACCACCTGAAACTTGGGCCCATTTGGAAGCCACCCAGGGAGAATTAGATAGAGAGGGGTCCCTCGAATGGATCTATCTCTATAGGGTGATAGAAACAAGAGAGATTGAGAGAGTATAGGGTGAAGATAGGAGTTGAGGAAGCCCGGCCTGTCGGTGCCTTCTTCTTTGTATCTTTGGGATCAAGTCTCCTAACCCGAGGCTTGGTTCTAGAATTGTCCGGCAGTTCGACTTCTAATACTAGTAAGTTATTGTTCTTATTGTTCTTTAGTTTACGAGTTTACTTTATTCGCTTCACGTAGGGAATAGAGTAATTATTCATAGCATAAGTCTGGTGCTTGGGCTAGAAATACTTGTAGATACTCCCTGTTTGGCTAGATTTGTGGTAGCTTTGGGGGGAAGTGACAATCCTCTGGGGTCTCTATAATCCATGTACCATCAGGAGGTAAGGTAGGGTATATGGTGCCAAGGTTAAGCACTCTCTGAGGTGTCTCTTTTCTCTAGGTACTCCCCTTAGAACAGTATCTACACACTTACCATGGTTAGAAGAAGACTGAAGAAAGAGTTCTCTCGATATCGTTTATACCTCACTATCTTATCTTACAACCTATGGGTAATAGGTAAGATAAAGGTTAGTCTTTTGCACGCTTTCTCCTAGTGGTAAAAAAATAAATACGATACTCTTGACTTATCTCCCGAGTAAAGTGCTCACCGATATCCGTGCGCTTGAGGATTATTTCTCTTTGATTCTTTTGTATGCGTAACTAATATCAACAACGACCACGGTACTGACGTCATAGGATGGCAAAGCGTGTGGCTACTTCCCTTGTACGAATATTGTTAATACCATATCTTATGGCTAGGGAGCAAGGCACAAGCATATCAATGTCATTAACTGGATAGTGATCCTTGTGACCCGTAGACGCGACACTGCTAGGAACGATAGTAGTCTGCGTGACCATTGTTGGAACTAGCTGCAGCTGCAGAGCCTGAGTCATCATCTGTTGAATAGACATCACACTCGCCAATTGCTACATTAATTCAGGTGGAGGATTGGATAGCATTTGAGACATCTGTCTTTGAAGTCTTTCTTAGCCTCCTCCTTAAAATAATCCACCATTGCTTCCTTGTATCGATCGCATTTCTTGTACATACCTACCCACTCTTCACTGAATCCTTCTGTCCATCCATCTTTGGATGAGATGCCTCGTACACGACCAGGATGCTCGGGGTTACCCAGACTAGCTATAAGGATGTCTCTCTCCCTTTGTGGCTTGAACGATCCTTCCTGCTTCTTAGCTGCCACCACAAAAATATTCATTGCTGCTTTTTCGACCATTGGGTCAGCAAAAGACACTCTAGTCTTAGTCTCTCTTGGTTTTCGAGCATGAATCCAATTTGCGGTCCTTTCGCCAAGTTGCTTAGACAACATAGGCAACCCTAACACCTTCTCCACAGCCTTTTCTTCCCTCCATTTAGGAACCTGACACTGATAACCATCTATGCCTAGGTGGTGGTACTTGTTCGTTTTGTGAGCTCAGAATTGGCTTCACTTAGAGCTAAGAAGTCCAAGTCACTCCTCTGCTCTAGAAAAACCGCCCACTGACCTAGCGTAATTTTACCTTTTTGTTGGGTCCAACCTTTTCTTTGCCCACTTGGTTTTCATCTCAGACCTCTAGTTTTGAAACATGATTGCACACTATTTTAGTGCATATTCTTTTATGAGTTCCTCTGAACCCTGAGGCAAAACAAACCTCGTATTTAGTAGATTCCACAGATTTAACTAGACATCATCTGACACATCTTTCCACTACCGGATTGTTATGTTAAGATTGTCTCTATCTAAGAAACAAAGTGTACTCCAAAACTTAGGTAGGGTCTCTACTAGAGCTAGGGGCTGTCCTTTCGGACTCACTTCTATGACTCTATATGTATTATCCAGCCACTTGTCCAATCCTCTTTCACCTCGTTTTCGATCACTTTGCTTCCTTTTCCTTGAACTATCGATGGTCGTCGTCTCGGTCGCTTCTGGTGCGTCTTCTTGTGGCACTACTTTAGCTAATATCTCACGTACCTAAGACAACACCTCCTATTCATGAAAAAGGCACACATATGAAATCATGGTTGAGTATATATAGACATTGTGAAATCATATAATTAGATACAAACATGAAATCATGGATTTTGTTACCTCATCTTCTTATAGATTATAATTAGGGTCACGTCCCAATTCATGACGAGTCTTCCTACCTACGCTAGGCATAGGGTCGCTAGGGGTATGATACGAAGGAGTGGATCCTTATACTTGGTCCGTATGGTGGAACCCTGGTGATTGGTCTGTGTGGTGGGACCCTGGTGCTTGATCCTTACTTAGAGAACTCATCGGGGTCATAATCTGACATATACATATACATTATACATTTGTACCAAAGAAATAAAAAACATATACATTATATACCCATTTACATAATTATACAAATATATTATACAAATACTTAATACAAATACATTACACAAATAATAACACAAATTACTATGCAAATAATTATTACAAATATAGTATACAACATAATTATACAAATGATAATTAACACATTTATACAACATATAATTATACAAATAATTATTACATAAATATATTACACAAATAATAATACAAGTACACAAATAATTATTACAAATATAGTATACAACATAATTATACAAATAATAATTAACAAATTTATACAACATATAATTATACAAATAAAAATATATAATTATTTTAACAATTTTTATTACATATATTAATATATTTTTAGAAAACATAATACAAAAAAAGAGTGTGGGCCGGCCCATGTGGCCCGAGCATGCCCCCGCCCCACCGCCGTAACGCCGCCACAACTGTCCGCGTGCCATGGCGGTGCCCGCAAGCTAACACGCGTGGAGGGTGGCGCGGCGGAGATAGACGCGGCAGAAAAACCGGCAGCCTGACAGCGCCTTAGGGAGACAGTGGCGCCTTCGTCGAACTTAAAAAATTTTCAGCCAAAAACTTAGTGGGATATGTAGGATACATTTCTACAGGTGGTGCTCCTAGCCAACCGCCTGTACAAACATTTCTACAGTCGGTTGGCTACGAGCACCGCATGTAGAAATATATTTCTACTAGCGGTCGGTAATACCAACCCCTCTAGAAATGTATTTCTAAAGACGGTTGTCATTATCAGCCGTTAGTAGAAATATATTTCTACACGCGGTTGGCATTGACCACTACCTGTAGAATAATTTTATTTTTTCTTTTGATTTTCTTTGTTTATATATGTTACATATAATTTATATCTTATTTTTATATTGTTTCTGTCTTATTTTTATATATTTTTTCTATATTATTTTTATTTTGTGTCTATTATCTTGTTTCTATTGTTTCTATATTATTTTTATACATTGTTTTTTATTATTTTTATATTGTTTCTATTATTTTGTTTATTTTATTTCTATATTATTTTATACATTGTTTCATTATTATTTTATATTGTTTCATTATTATTTTTGTATTGTTATTATATTTTGTTTATTTTGTGTCTATTATCTTGTTTCTATTGATTCTATATTATTTTTGTACATTGTTTTATTATTATTTTAATATTATTTCTATTATTTTGTTTTTGTTTCTTATTATTTTATACATTGTTTTATTATTATTTTTATATTGTTGTATATTTTTATATGTTGCAAGAAAAAATGTAACCATATAGATACAGAGAAAGACACCATAAGGTATATATTACAAAAGGTACACATTACAACATGAATAGATTACATGACAAACATAATCTAGCCAGCTAATGTTCTTATTCATCAGGGCACACCGAGAGTAAGGAATTGTGTGGAATGCTACGCTCAACATTCCTTATCTTCACTCGATGGTCTACAGAGACATGTCACTGAACTAGTTAAAATCTTCTAGATCAGATACACCATCAATTCCTATAGTTTGTTATTTTTCATGAAAAACTACATGCTTCGGCTTATCTGTATTTTTCTTTTAATTCTTAGAACGGATTTGTTTAGCATAGAAGACCCATGCAGCACGGTTAGCAAGGATCCATGGGACATTTTTGTAACCTACCTTACTTAGATCAAGAACTCTGACCCTCGTAGTTATCCAGTGTGACATGTTTGTCTTTGACCCATTGACATCAAAACACAAGGAACTGAAATGCACCATAGTCTAGTTCCCATATGTCCTCAATGAAGCCAAAATATGTACTAATCTCACCAGTTTCATTGTCTATGGCCTCGCATCGAACACCGCTGTTTTGTGTCATGCTCTTTTTGTCCTTCGACTTGGTACAAAACATGAAGCCGTTAATGTCATAGGTCTGCCATGTTGAGACCTAGTGTGATGGTCTAGATGCCAATGCCTTGATGGTTTGTTGTTCAATTGTTTCCCAAGTGGAATGTCCTGCTCCATTACCCATGTGCTGAACCGAGTCTTGTGTTCCTTCATTACCCAATCATTCATGTGCCCATGATTATGTTTGCGAAGCTCATTCATGTGTTGCTCGATCAAAGGCTCCATTATCAAGAGCTGATGTAGGATGTTGTTGTATGCCTCGAGGATTGTATTGTAATCTGGTGGGATGAATGATTTGCATCCTGTTCTCCCACTTCCATGCAACCTACCCTCGTGTCATGACAGAGGTAGGCCTATTGCAACTTGGTCTTTTAGGACACTATTGCAGAATGGACCTCCGGACTCAATGGCCTCTTTGGTACAATACCCCTCTACCATAGACGCCTTAGAATTAGCACGAGTTGATACAAAGCTATTTAGTATTGACATGAAATGCTCATACGTCCACATTTCATGCGAGTACATGGGACCCAATGCCTGTATTTGTGGAACCAAGTGCACCACAAGGTGCACCATGATGTCGAATAATAATGGGGGAAACATATCTCAAATTGTGTGTTGATGCAAAAGCTGATCTGCAAACACAAAGGGCTAATACCCGATTTAAACGTTAAGGCGTGCTAGCCGATTTGACCTTACTATCGGCAAAGGTGATAACTCGAATACTTTGGTTCCGACAACAGCGATGCGCCCGGATGTCACGGCCAAGAGGTATTCACGCGGAACTTGAGAACACGCCGAGCTTAAGTCGACGAATTCCTGAGAACTCGTAATAAAAGGAAAAAGTATGACGAAGTCGTCGAAATAATAGATGCTGTAATATGAGTAAAAACTTGTGTTTGATTGATTGATTGATTCTACAAAGCCCTAGGGTCTACATTTATACCCTGCTCCAAGAGCTACAACCAGACACGACTAGAATTCGAATTCCAAATTTGGACAGAATCTGTGTACAAAATGATTTAAACAACTAAGGAAAACACAAAACTATCTTGCCGTGACAAGCTAGGACACCACCACGGACCACTTGGTAACCTCCAAGTCTTCCTTCTACGCCATCGGCAGACCCCTCATCGGCAACGATCAATACTGGCCATCGGCATGAGCACATCACCACCCATGGACTTAGCCACATCCAGCTACCTCTTCATCGGCAACCATCCTCATCGGCAACTCATCCTGTAGACCAAGCACTGCCGTCTTGTCTTACCGACCTGCATTCTACCGATCATGGACACGTGCCCAAAAACGGTGTCAACACATGCCCCCTAATTTCGGAGTATGAAATCATTAATGCTCCGAAATTCTCTGCAGTAATGATGTCTTTCCGCAATTAATTCTTCCAATTTGGTAACCGACAGTCTTAATCCGAACAACCCTGATCTGATTCTTCCGTAGATTCCTCGAAATCCTCAACTTCCCAAACGGGCACCTCCACTTTAATCGCCCATCGGCAATATTACCGTTACAGGGACTTGTTGATGAACCGACCAGGATGTCCATATCTTATCCTCCCAAACGGCTATCTCCACTTCAGTCGTCCATCGGCAACATTACCGTTACAAAGCGCTGCCGATGGACCGACCAGGAGATCCCGCACAGTAAAATATCTCTGGATAATGACCGCTTCCTGTCAAACCGCCTGCACAATCCCTCGATTACCGTGCGAACAATTACCATATCTACCTGAGTACCCTCGGATTTCACGGATACGGCGAAGAGATAAGTCAGATTTGCCCTTGCCCGTTTTGTCCTATAAATAGTTCCTTCTTGGGTACTCCTTCTCCATCACATCATTCCACATCTTCAACTTCACTTTCCCGGCGGCGGTGCTGTTCGAGAGCTCCAAGATCTCCAACGAAGCCCCCCCTTCACCAACTCTGAAGCCTTCGACCTCCGTCTTCGTGACAGGATGGCCATCAACTTCACCGTTCCTGAGGTCAGTTCTTCACTCCATCTTTTGTGCTTTTTCTCGCATCCCTGTTCATCCGCAATCCATTTTACTGAACACCTTCCTTTTCTTTCTTTGTTTTTTTCTTTACCTTCAAAACCATTAGAATCTGTCCAATAAAATCGTCATCCCCACCGATCAACCACACCTCCAATGTCTTGGTCCGTTAGGGAATCCAGATCCAACCGACCTCATTACCGCAGAAACCAACAGGATCCCTTTTAGAGCCGAGAATTTCTCTTTGGATCTATGGAAGGATACTTTCCATTCTTGGCCCAGTCCTACCGTGGGATGGAAAGACTGGTTCTTGAGGGTCAGCCACTCGAATGAAGTCCAATGGGGTGAGAGAAAACTGGACCAATGCATCAGATTGTCCATCGCCGATATGCATAGGAATGAGTCATTGTTGATAGCTGCATCGTACTTCTGGTCAGACACACTCAATGCTTTTGTCTTCGGCCACGACCCTGCTTCCCCTACTCTTGCCGATGTGGTTATGCTTACCGGCCTAGACGTATCTTCTGCCGATAGCACCCACTTCTGTGACACCACGCCTAGTGCCAAAGTAGAAACCCGCTCCATCGGCGGCTGGTCCGGGTACATTTAGAAGTACCGCAGAACGAGGTCCGTCGATATAAAGGAACAAACCACCTTTCTGAACATGTGGCTGGACAAGTTCGTATTCTGTGGCCGATCGGCAGGCCCAACCTCTGTCTATCTATCGGCAGCAGAGAGACTGGCTAACGGTGGCCGATTTCCCCTCGGCCGATACCTGCTCGGTGCAGCCTATCACCTCCTTCACCAAGTGACTAGAAAACTTCTACTCGGCCAGCCCATCGGCAACTTGGGAGGTCCCTGGTGGTTCATCGACATGTGGCCCAGCCTCCACATGCACAAGCGTCTTGAGTTTGATATTTTTGCACAGCGTTTTCCAAGGGACATAGCCGAAGACCATGAACTGGGTGAAGAAGAATCGGCAACACGTCCTCCCCTAAACTTCGGCGAGGCTGTCATAGCTCTGCCTGGTACAGGAGGTAATCCAGATCAGGTCAGCCGATTCTTCCAAACCTTGTACGAAGGCTTGACTAGAGAGCAGCGAGCATGGTTGCCTTATGACGATCCAAACACCATGTTTCCTCTGGTTTTCAACCCGTTCAATGACGCTCTCAACAAGGATCATGAAGTGATGATGGCACTGATCACTCCTAGAGCTATACCAGTGAATTTCTTTAGCAGTGGAAAAACCTCCATTCAGACCTATGAGTTTTACAATCCATCGGCACTAGCTCGTCAATTAGCTTTCGGCCAGCTGCTGATTGCACTCTGTTATGCCGATATGATAAAACCCAGGGAAACCATCACTAGCCTCCTTGAATGGACTCCAGTAGCCCAACTGCCATCAAGTGCCAATACAGATGCAGACTTGTGAGAGTGGGTTCTAGCCGCCTTCATCACTCAGGCGTACAAGCAATGGTGGGCAGAATGGAAGGGGCATCGACAAGGACCACAAATCCCATTTTTACATCCGCCACACTTGTGCTTACAAATTCTTATTCCTGACGCAGCATACCAGCGCATCGGCAAGGACCAAAAGCAAAGGTGCCGATGCCCCCCAGTCCAGCCAGCAGAAGAGAAAAGGTGCCAAGAGTACTAGAGCACAAACAAAGCGCCAGAGAGTGGCCACCCCCCCTCCTCCTCCGGTATCTCCAATTCCGGTGGAATCTTGTCCTTCCCCTCTAGAAACACAGACTCAGCAAGTACCATCTCCTCCTCGACCGCAAGAAGCGCCACAAGCGGAAGATCCTCATCCAGAGGAACCTCAACCAGAAGTGCCTCAGCCAGAAGACACATCGGCTGATGTGCATGAACAAACTGCCGATCCAGCAGGTTCCATTATAGCATCGGTGGTCTCTTCCATCCAGACAAGTACTGCTCTTCCTCAAGGTAACATATTTTTATGAGATTGCTGCCGATAAACTTATTTTCTCTGTCTTACAATTATCTCTGTTGCTTTTCCAGCTGACATAGTTCAATCAGCAGTCTCAGCCGATCAACCTGTGATTCCATTGGCATCTTCCAGTCAAAGGCGAGAGATCGCCTTGAAGCAAGTAAGCCATCCAGTTTCCATCAGTATTACTTATCAGTATATGATCATAGAATGACTCACTTTATTTTCCTCGTAGGAACAAGACTCTCCCGACAGTCTCTTCTCCTTTGCCATTGACGTCTCTGAGGATGAAGGTGAGGAAGCAAGCTCTTCCCAAGCAGTTGGGGTTACATCGGCAGAGATCAGGGCAAGGCTGGAAGAACTGTCGGCTCTTCTTCATCAAGACACAGCCCAATTAGTTGATGACTCCGACCCGGCCAAGGCTTTATTCAAGACCCTGAGAGGCCAAATCCCCGCCGATGCCGAAGAAACCCTTTTCCAAGGCACATCTAGAGAGTCGTCAACTGCAATACCAGAGAGCTGCCCGGCGCCTTGCCGATAGAGCTGCTCAGACCCGGCTTTCCGAGGAGATGATGAAAGAAAAGCTCTTGACCGATGAGAAGCACAAGAACATCGGCACCTTGAAGTCCTCAGGAGACGCACTGAAGCAGAAGATCTCTCATCTATCGGCAAAAAGAGAAGCCCTGCTGGCAGAACTCAAGCAAGTAGAGGATGCCCTGTCCCAAGCCCGACAGGAAGAAAACCAACTGCCGGAGACAATCAAGCTTCTTGAGCAAGAACGAAATGTCCATGGTCGCAAGGCACTGCTGTTGAAGAAGAAGTTGAAGCCAATAGAAGGCTCTGCCGATGACGATTTGAAGGAGATAGAGGACGCCAACCAGATCCGTCTGCGCGCCATATCGGCGATCCAGGCACTGCTGAACCCATGAGCTCCTCATCGGCAATACATCCTCGCCTCTCTGCTTTCCAGCTTTCCCGACATTTAGTCTAGCCGATAGGACTGTTATCGGCATCTTTTGAAACATTAAGTCCAGCCCCAGACACACTTTGATCCAGCCGATAGGAGTGTTATCGGCATTTAAACTTTTATGCATCGACCCATATGTTGGGGTAGTATTTCGTTAGATATTTGCCATTTAATGCTCTGGGAAATTCAACTCCTTCAAGAGTTTCTAAAATGTAGGCATTACCAGGAGCCGATCGACTTATCCGATAGGGACCCTCCCAATTGGGAGACCACTTCCCAAACTTTGAACTTTTAGTCCCGATTGGTAGGATTAATTTCCATACTAAATCTCCATCGGCAAACTCCTTACCCTTTACCTTCTTATCATACCATCGGGCAACTCTCTTCTTATTCTCTTCTATACTCATCAAAGCCCTCAGCCGATGCCTTGCTAGATCATCCAACTCGTCTGTCATCAAAATAGCATAATCGTCGGCAGCCAACTGATCTTGAAAAGATAATCACCTAGACCCAACCTTAATCTCCCAAGGTAACACTGTATCATGCCCATATACCAACTGATAGGGTGAAACCTTGGTCGATCCATGACAAGCCATCCGGTATGACCATAAAGCTTCATTTTACAACGTGTGCCACCTTCTAGGATTTTCTTCAATCTTCCATTTAATAAGCTTAATAATTCCTTGGTTAGATGCCTCGGCCTGCCCATTAGCTTGAGCATAATAAGGAGAAGAGTTTAACACTTTAATCCCCATGCCGATTGCGAATTCATCAAACTCCCCTGATGTGAACATAGTGCCCTGATCGGTAGTAATTGTTTGAGGAATCCCAAATCGGTAAATGATGTGCTCTTTCACAAAATCAATCATATTGGCCGATGTGACTTTCTTCAAAGGAATAGCTTCAACCCATTTGGTGAAATAATTGGTGGCAACTAGAATAAACTTATGCCCTTTGCTAGATGGTGGATAAATCTGGCCGATCAAATCAATAGCCCATCCTCAGAACGGCCAAGGCTTTATAATAGGATTCATAGCCGATGCAGACGCCCTTTGAATATTACCAAACTTTTGACATCCTTGACACCCTTTGAAATACTTAAAGCAATCCTCAAGTATAGTCGGCCAATAATATCTATTCCTCCTAATCATCCACTTCATCTTGAAAGCTGACTGATGTGCTCCACATACCCCTTCATGGATTTCTCCCATCAAACTCCTAGCTTCATCATCACCTAAGCATCGGAGAAGAATCCCATCAATAGTTCGGTAGTACAATTCATCTTCGAGGAGCACATACTTGGTGGATTGAAACCGAACCCGCCTTTCAACTTTCTTAGATGGATCCTTCAAATAATCAATGATTTCTTTTCTCCAATCATCGGCACCGATTGCCGATATTGCATTAATCATAGGCTGATATCCCGAGGCATGCTGAGCCAACCGATTGGCCTCTTCATTATGCAATCGAGGAATATGCTCTAATCGGAAATCTTTGAATCCCTTTAGCAATTGTATACTCCTTTCGTAATAAGTTATGAGAACTTCACTTCGGCATTCATAGCTTCCAGCCAATTGATTTATAACTAGCATAGAATCACCGAAGATCTCAACAGCATCAGCATGAACTTCTCTTAACAACTCTAATCCCTTTATTAAAGCTTGATATTTAGCCTGATTATTCGTCGACGTGGCAACAATCGGCAAGGAAAACTCATACTTCCTTCCCCGAGGGGAAATTAATACTATGTCGATTCCTGCCCCCCAGTCACACGTGGATCCATCAAAGAAGAGCATCCAGGGTACAATTTCCAAAGTCTCCACTGCACCGCAATGTTGAGTTACCAAATCGGCCATAATCTGTCCCTAAACTGCCTTGGCCGATTCGTAACGCAAATCGAATTCCGACAGCGCCAAAATCCACTTACGGATCCTGCCACTCATGATCGGCATAGACAACATGTACCGGATCACATCATCCTTGCAAATGACAGTGCATTCGGCTGACAGCAAGTAATGCCTTAACTTGATACAGGAGAAATACAAGCACAAGCATAATTTCTCAATGGCCGAATACCTGGTCTCAGCATCAATCAACCTCCTGCTTAAGTAATAAATTACACGCTCTTTCCCTTTGAATCCTTGAACTAAAGCCGAACCGATGACCATCCCATCGGTAGACAAATACAATCTGAAGGGCTTCCCTTGCTGAGGTGGAATTAGAACTGGAGGATTCACTAAATAATTCTTGATTTCATCCAGAGCCAACTGTTGTTCTTTCCCTCAAACAAATTCTTGATCGGCTTTTAGCTTAAGAAGAGGACTGAAAGCACGAATTTTACCAGATAAATTAGATATAAATCTCCTGATAAAATTTACCTTGCCGATCAAGGACTGGAGCTCAGTCTTGTTGGTAGGGGCAACTATTTTATTGATGGCCTCAATAGATCTTCGACTAATTTCAATCCCCCTTTGATGCACCATGAAACCAAGAAATTGCCCTGCCGATACACCAAATGCACACTTATTGGGATTCATTTTCAAACCATGCTTCCTTGTGCACTCCAACACCTTTCGTAGATCGGCAAGATGCTTTGTGAAGTCTCCAGACTTAACTACCATATCATCAATATAAATCTCCACCAGTTTGCCGATGAATTCATGAAATATAAAATTCATGGCCCTCTGATAAGTAGCACCAGCATTCTTCAAACCAAAGGTCATGACTATCCATTCAAACAACCCAACATGACCAGGACATCTAAATGCAGTCTTTGGAATATCTTCTTCAGCCATGAATATTTGATTGTATCATGCATTTCCATCCATAAAGCTAATAATCCGATGTCCAGCTGCAGCGTCAACTAGCAGATCGGCAACTGGCATTGGGTAGCCGTCCATTGGTGTAGCTTTGTTAAGATTCCTGAAATCAATGCAGACCCGAAGCTTCCCGTTCTTCTTGTAAACCGGAACAACATTGGAAATCCACTCGGCATACCGACACTGCCGAATAAATTTGGCTTCGATAAGTTTAGTTATTTCGGCCTTGATGTCGGGAAGTATGTTAGGGTTACATCGGCGAGCTGGCTGCTGATGTGGCCGAAATCCAGACTTGATGGGTAACCGATGTTCAACAATCAATCGGTCTAAACCAGGCATCTCAGTATAATCCCAAGCAAAGCAATCTTTATATTCTTTTAAAAGATCGGTTAACTGTTGCTTACACTCAGAATCTAACTTAGCACTAATAAAAGTAGGTCTAGGCTTATCACCACCACTTATATCTACTTCTACCAAATCATCGGCCGATGTGAATCCCTGGCCTAACTTTCCATCATCGGCGAACCTATCCATTAAAAACCTTCATCAGAACCGACTGCTTGGATTGATGGAATTTCGTAGTCGGCACCCTGGAGAAACTCCTTTTCCCAAGCTTCTCCTAAAATACACCTAGTCCTTTCATAGGTGTCTGCCTCTGCTGATGCAATAACGTATGAAGAGTCTCCTGGGACAATTTCAATCTTGTCACCTACCCATTGGACCAAGCACTGGTGCATTGTGGATGGGATGCAACAATTAGCATGAATCCAATCTCTCCCCAACAGTAAGTTATAAGCACCCTTTCCACTGATCACGAAGAAGGTTGTCAGCAAAGTTTTACTGCTGATGGTCAACTCAACGCATATGGCTCCCTTGACCGGAGACACGTTGCCTTCAAAGTCCTTGAGCATCATATCGGTCTTGGTCAGATCCTGATCTCCCTTCCCAAGCTTCCGATACAGTGCATATGGCATGATGTTAATAGCTGCTTCACCATCAATCAAAATTTTGGTCATCGGTTGACCATCCACTCTTCCTTTGAAAAATAATGCCTTAAGATGTTGTCTTTCATTGTAGGCAGGCTTCTCAAAGATGGCAGTCATTGGATCCAGAGCCAACTGAGCTATTTGGTCGGAAAACTCCAACTCATCGTCACTAGACGGCGCGAGAAATTCTATCGGCAACATAAATACCATGTTGACGTCTGCCGATGGCCCTGTCCCCCTAGGATCTGATTGCTGACCCCCAGATTGGCTAGAGTTCTCACCCTTGCTTAACTTTTCTTGCCTCCCGCGCTGCAGTCTTCTTTTCTGTGTCCTGGTCAACCCCTCTGGACACCATGGAGGAAGTTGCTGCTGCCTCACCGATTGGCGAGGATTCTCTCTTGACTCCATCCGATAAGTATTGGCATCCCGACAGAAAATGAACTCATCAGGAACCCGCGCATTAGCCATCTCTTCAAGTTCTTCCTGGTTCCTGGGAAAATACTGAACACAATCGCCAAGTCTGTCGTGCACACTGAGCCTGCCCCCCAGCCGATCATGAACGGACGCTCTTCCCCTAATCGGCCCATTGAACCGCCGATCATCATTGTGATGGCGCCGATCAGACCTGTCATACCGATCATAACCGTTGCACTCAGGGCAATCTCTGACGGTAGGAAGCTTGATATTTTCCTCCCAGCAATGAATGAAGAACGGACAATTCCAATGATCTCTGTGCTGATTCCACTCTTGTCGGCGTCTTTCCTCTTCCCGATGGTACTCTTCCTGTCGGCGCCAATACCGGTCCTCACGTTGCTGCCAGGTCTCCCGAGGTCTTCTGTGAGTAATTACAATACCAGATCGGGGAGGCCTCCCTGAGTTGGCTCCTTCCTAGACCAAGCCTTTTCCCTTGGCATTGGCGGTAGTGATCTGATGCTGAGGATCCACCGATGCACTTCTTTCAGCCGCTTCTGACGTTAAGACTTTGGCTTTTCCCTTGGCATCCAACATGTTCGTTGGGAAAGGATGTTGATCAATCTTCATCGGCTTCTGGGTCTTGGAACTGTCAAATTTAATCCTTCCAGACTCTATAGCCGATTGCAGCTGCTGTCTGAAAACCTTGCACTCATTGGTGCTGTGAGAAGTTGCATTGTGCCACTTACAATACTTCATCTTTTTCAACTCCTCAGCCGATGGGATCACGCGATTTGGTGACAGTTTGATCTGACCTTCCTGAAGTAGAAAGTCAAATATCCTATTGGCCTTAGTGATGTCAAATGCGAACTTCTCTGGCTCCTTATGCCCAAAAGGGCAAGACATCGGCTTCTTATTTTTCACCCATTCTGCCAAGCCGATGACTGGTTCTTCATCAGAGTCTGAGCTCACCGCTTCATCCACAAATGACACTTTCTTATTCCATGCTCTCTTGGGCTCGAAAGGCTTGATATCTTGATCAAAAATTCTCTGCACCAAATGACTTAAGCTTTCAAACTCCTGAGATGCGTACTTGTCCCTGATGTGTGGCAACAAACCCTGGAAAGCCAAATCGGCTAGCTACCGATCATCCAGAACCAGGCTATAGCATTTGTTCTTGACTTCCCGTATCCTCTGTACAAAACTTTCAACCAATTCATCGTTGCATTGCCTCAATTTGACCAAATCGGTGATCTTCTTCTCATGGACCCCAGAAAAGAAGTACTTGTGGAATTATTTCTCTAGATCGGCCCAAGTAATCACTGAGTTGGGAGGTAATGATATAAACCAGGTGAAAGCCGATCCAGACAATGACGACAAGAATAAGCGAACCCTTAACTCGTCCCTGTTACTAGCCTCCCCGCATTGGATGATGAATCTATTGACGTGCTCCATGGTTGACGTGTCATCCTGCCCAGAAAACTTAGTAAAATCCGGTACCTTGTACCGATTTGGAAGCGGGATCAAATCATATGCGGGAGGATACGGCGTCCGATAAGAGTAAGTGTTGACTTTGGGTTTTATCCCAAATTGATCTCGCATCACTTCAGCAATCTTATCGGTCCAATAAGCATCGACATCTTGCCGATGAGGCGGTTGTGGATCCGGCACCTGCTGGTAAGCTTCCACGTGTCTGTGCGGCGCACGATCTGCATGGAACATTGGGTTAATCATTTGGCCACCCACCTGCTGACCACCAAACTGCTGTGCACCGATCTGCTGTCCGCCAATTTGGTGCCAAAGATTCATCGGCTGATTGGGTAGTCCCTGATTATGGAACCCGGGGTAGATCTGGCCTTGCTGGAACCCTGTAACCTGATGATTCTGTTGGGGCGTTTGTGGAAAGACTTGCTGCCCAAGCCATCCACTATTAGCATTCATCGGCACAGGTCCTGCTGATGACTGGTAATTAGGCATCATCATTGAATTGACATGCCCTGGCTGAGTCATAAACCTCTGTTGCATCAGCATTGGGTCTGCCGATGCGTTAGGCATCTGGAACGTTGGAGCTTGAGAATTCCCAGTGTAAGGTCTTGCAGTAGTAGTTGTAGTATACTGGGGACTCTGGTTCATCGGCATATTGGGAGGTGCCGATGCCATAGGAGTCTTGCCTTTCAAATCAGTTGCCTGAGACGTGCCAGGCGTCTTCCAGAATTCTGGGGGCATACCGAAACCCCACCAGTTAGGAGGAGGAACTGGTCTTGACATTGCCGATGCCAATAGATCTGTGGTAAGCTTGATCTGTTCATCTGAAGTCGGCGGATTGGTGGTCATCGGCGTGGATTGTGCATTGGTGACTCCTAAGGTGCTTGGAAGAACAGGAATTTCCGTGCCCGCAGCGGCTGTAGCAGCCGATGGAGCTGTGACCACCGGTGATCCTGGCTGATGATGAGAGGGGCCCACATAATCTAGTGGCAATTGTCCTTCCTTGAAAGTTCTGGCCATGGCATTGAAAACCGTATTGGACAGCACACCAGCTTGGTTGATTAAAGCACGCTTGATAGCACTATCAACCATCTCTTGAAGTTTACCAGGATTGGCTTCAAAAGTAACTTGCCGAGGCATCGGCAGTGCATCTTTCTGGATCACTTCGCTGCTGCTGTTTATGCTGAAGGACTTCAGGCATTGCTGCTTGTAATCCTCCATGGCTTTAGCGATAGCTTGCTTCTGCTCCTCTTTGAGGCTAGCTTCTGTCACGGGGATGACGTTTTCCAAGTCGAAATCGCTAGTCGCCATGCCGATCTTGATCTTGAATCTGGTCCCACTGGGCGTGCCAAAAGATGTATTGATGCAAAAGCTGATCTGCAAACACAAAGGGCTAATACCCGATTTAAACGTTAAGGCGTGCCAGCCGATTTGACCTTACTATCGGCAAAGGTGATAACTCGAATACTTTGGTCCCGACAACAGCGATGCGCCCGGATGTCACGGCCAAGAGGTATTCACGCGGAACTTGAGAACACGCCGAGCTTAAGTCGACGAATTCCTGAGAACTCGTAATAAAAGGAAAAAGTATGACGAAGTCGTCGAAATAATAGATGCTGTAATATGAGTAAAAACTTGTGTTTCATTGATTGATTGATTCTACAAAGCCCTAGGGTCTACATTTATACCCTGCTCCAAGAGCTACAACCAGACACGGCTAGAATTCGAATTCCAAATTTGGACAGAATCTGTGTACAAAACGATTTAAACAACTAAGGAAAATACAAAACTATCTTGCCGTGACAAGCTAGGATACCACCACGGACCACTTGGTAACCTCCAAGTCTTCCTTCTACGCCATCGGCAGACCCCTCATCGGCAACGATCAATACTGGCCATCGGCATGAGCACATCACCACCCATGGACTTAGCCACATCCAGCTATCTCTTCATCGGCAACCATCCTCATCGGCAACTCATCCTGTAGTCCAAGCACTGTCGTCTTGTCTTGCCGATCTGCATTCTACCGATCATGGACACGTGCCCAAAACGGTGTCAACATTGTGACACTGTCTCCACAATGAATTCCTAAAGAGACACCAACTCATCTCTATCAATTACCTTTTATGAGATCTTGTTGAAAAGGTAGCACAACCATGTTACTGCCATCTTTAAGAACATAAGATTTGTAGCCCTGATGGCAATAGGGAGGAAAGTAATCAACATGACATGACAATCATTTGAGTTGTAGTTGGTGAGTGTAAGGTCTTTTATTGACACAATACTCCATAGGTTGGAGCAGAATCCAGAAAGGACTTTCAAATTCTTTAACCACACACACATTGCATGTTTCTCATATATTGAGGTTGTAGCTTACTGCCGGAAGATGGTACTTCCCATTTTCTAGAAGAACAGGGTGAAGTTCTTTTTTATGCCTAACTATACCATGTCTATGTGTGAATTGAGTCCTTTCTTTGTCTTGCCCTTTATGGCTAGCAAGGTGCCAATTAGGCTTTCAAACACATTCTTCTGAACGTGCATACAATCGATCGCGTGGCGTACATCTAACTCTTTCTAGTATGGCAAATACTCAAAGAAAATAGACTTCTTTTTAATGTAGCCCCTGGAGTTGGTTTCACACACTTTCTTGGTTTTCCATCTTTTGTCTTCTTCCCAAAAATAAATTTGATTTTGCTGACTATTTGAAAAACTCTTTGTCCGTTACTATTGTTGACGGTTGTTAACGATCAAAATTATATGTCAACTAAGGAGAAGAAAGGGGATAAAAAATGAACATCACCTTAGACTTATGGTTTTCACTGACAATTTCCACAAGTTTTGGTGAATGTTTGTTTTTGTAGGGGGTTATCAGAATAAGAACAAAAGGAGGTCCACAAGTCGGATTTACATAGAGAGAAGACCCAAACGTGAACTCTGGAAGACTCACGAAGGCGTGCCCTGAAACCTAGGGCCCACCTGCCATAGGGCAGTGGCGGGTGCCCAGGGGGTAGGGTTGGCCGCCTAGTGACCCTGGCCAATCAGAGCTAGTCTTGCGGATCCTGCCTCCACCGACTTTGAGGATTAATCCTAGGCGCATGTTTAAGTCGGTTTGATCCAAGAGCTGCGGTGCTTCCTAGAGGGCTATAAATACAAGCCTACCCCATGTAATCAAGCTCAGAATTGAGAGATAAAAATAGAATTATATTTTTATTCTCATCTAAGAATTAGAGGGAGCCATTAGAGCCAGGGAATAGAGATAGATTAGCTAATCCTAATCTTCATCTTTGTTGGCATTTCTTAGCGTCACTTACTAAAAGTAGAGTAAAGACCCTATCCTTAGTGGCTAGGTTGTCATCCCCAGCATGACCCCAAGAAATACGCTGGTGGTAGTAAATATGCAATGCTCTCTTAGAGTGATGAATATAGAATAAGGTATCCGCAAGCGCACAGATGTGTACCATTGTAGCATTTTACCCAGGAAAGTTCCAGGTATTGTATTTATAATTTTACCCACGGGAAGGATAGCCAAGGGAATAGATATCACTTGCATGTAATCTCATGAGGGCAACCACATCTTATCTATCTAACTTAATGCAGGGGTAAGTCACATAATCAAGATATATATATATATATAATGAATAGTAATCAAACATAGAATGATAAATGTATCTCTAGAGTACTCCAGTCTATAGCACTAGCATGAATTAGAATTATCTTCTAAGATGTTTCCTATGTTATTCCAAATATATAGTCTAGCATATTATCATTAGCGCAATTTTACTTGGCAATCATAGCAAGAGCAGATTATATCAACACTTATGGACATTACTGAGGAAAATCAGGAACAAAGCAATCATCTTCTCGTAATTAGTGTCTATAGAAACTACATTCGGAGGGTGGACTACAGAGGACTCAATGGATATGTCACCCCCGCGATCTACCACACGACCTAGAATATAGCATGCAAACACAGGAAAACACGATATAGGCACCACGCCTACATAATGTCGACCACCCACACGTGATATCAAAGAGTGAGCGCTATACAAACATATATTTGAATATAAATCTAAACCAACTATGCCAAGCATATAATCATAATAGACTAAGAAAAATATAATTAAGAATATAATCAAGTAAAGCAAAGTCATATCCAATATAATAGAATAGAGTAAAATCATATTCATAATATGATGAAATAATATATATAATGATGAACTAGAATAAAGTAGGAGAAAGATTACAAGAATTACCGAGTATCTCTCCGACAGATCTGGAAACCAAGCGATGCTTGCCTCCAACTTGATCTATTCTATGTAGCTGTGCTTCTAAACTAGGAGCTCTATAGAGAAGAAGGTAGAGAATGAATTCTATGAATGAGAATGATTATCTCTTCTAATCAATGCCTCTAACCCTAGGGTCTATCCCTCCTTATATAGGCCAGTGGGATGAACCGTGACCCTTGGATCAAACCGACTTAATGGACGAAGATCCTTGCTCCTCAAAGGCGGTAAAGCCTCGTCCACGAGGTTGCTCCTGATCGGAGGAGAGGCCAGGGCGGCCGCACGTCTGGGCGCCCTGGGCCCACCTCCTCTCGTGTTCCGCTTTGTTCTGGTGGATTCCCGACTCTTCTAGATCCTTATTTTGTATACACGGCATAGATATCTCGTTTCTCTCTATGTAATCATGACATGTGGGCCTCCAAGGGCCAATTCCTGATAACCCCCTGCAGAAATAGACATTCACCAAAAACCTATGGAAATTTGTCAAATGAAACCCTATTCTATTGTTGGTGATTATTTCATGCCCTTATTCCATTCTCTTGTTGATATAAAATTGATACTTATCTACTGTCAACAATCTTCTGTACAGGATTAGATTAGATAGAGGAAGAGTCAGGCGCCTGTGCTTAGAATTTCTAGATCTTCATCATCAGAGATTGGTATTATCTTTTATCTCTCTTTTGACTTTGTTCTGAATATCATTATGTTTCTATTTATTATGTTCCTTGTTTATTCTAGTTCTACATTTGATATGGTTATGATTAATAATGAGTTTGTGTATGTTGACGGTCCTTAAGTACCAAATATAATCATCAAATAAATAAAGAAAAGGATCCAAATGCAACCAACACCTAGACTTAGGGTTTTATCTGACAGAATTCCACGAGTTTTGGTGTTTGTCTATTTCTGTAGGGGGTTATCCGGAAATACGGAAGAAAGGCCCACATGTCGGGATTACATAGAGATATTAACGTGCCGCGCAATTTTCTAACATCTAGAAGACTCCAGAAGCCACGGGAAGGAAGCGGAGGCTGAACGGGCCCAGAGGCAGGGCGCCCGCCCTCCTTCCTTGGGCGCCCGCCCTGACTTGGAGTCCAAACAGGACTCTCTTCGGGGATTACTCTCCACCGACCTAAAGGATCAAGGATAACCGTCCAATCAATGTCGGTTTGATCTGACGGCCCAGGTTCACTTGAGGGGACTATAAAACCAGACCCCCTGGCCCCTAGAGGAGAACAAGTTTTTCATAGAGTTGAGAGGAGCCCTCGAAGGAATACCTCTCCTCTAAATAAAATTTATTTTAGGCTTAGCATCCAATGTGAGTAGAATTAGATCTTCTAGTTTCTACTAGATTGAGAGAGATAGAGTGGAGGTGTAGATCGGAGGAAGGCCGGCCTGTCGGTGTCTACTCCGAGTTGTACCTGCGGGATCAAGTCTTCTAACCTGAGGCTTGCTTCTAAGATTCTTCAGTAATTCGACTTCTAATTGTAGTAAGTTCTTGTTTTATTATTCTTTGGTTTATGAGTTTACTTTAATCCTCTTCCGGTTGAGTATTAGAGTAATCATTGCTAGCGTAAACGTGGTGTTTAGGCTAGGGTACTCATAGATATCCCCTGACTAGCTGGACCGTGGTAGTAGCGAGGAACATGACATTTCCGAGTTACCTTTGTATCCCATATCTTGTTAGCAGGACGGGTAGGTTTATAGGTGCGGGTCGAACATCCTTTGTGGTGTCTAGATTCCGTAAGCTTCCCCAATAGAACAGTAGATCATCCTTACCAAGGTTAGAACGAGACTACGGTTGCAGTCTTCCCTATACATCGCTCACATCGAGAAACATTCTTTGTAGCCTAAAGGGGTAGTAGCAATAGATTTGGTTAGTCAGATGCACGCTTTCTCCTAGTGGTAAAAATATAAATACGATAACTCTGGATAACCTCCCGGGTGAAATGCTCACCGATATCCGTGCGCTTGCGGATCATTTCCTTATTGCGTTACCAAATATCAACAAGCATTTCTGGCGCTGTTGCCGTGGAGAAAGACGGTTTGCTGAGATAACTTTAAGTCTTGCTATTATCTTGTATTATACTCTTATACTTTTATTCATTTATCTTTTTATTTTTATCTTTATGGGTAACTTAAATTCCATACCTATTATTGAATTATTTGCACCTTCGGAGACCAGCCATAGACCATGGGAGTCAACAAGTCCTGCCCCTAATTATGATCTGTGTCCGGAGTTGATTGCAATAGGTCAAAACCAACCCTTTTCTATAGCTGAGGTCCTATCTTTTAATCAAGAAGATAATGCACTTTTAGCTACACCTGGTGAATCTGTTAATCTTTCTATAAATTCTGGTTTAGACCTAGCCCTACAAGACCATGTTTTTTCTCGATATTTTCACATTGGTCTTAATCATATAACCTTTGGAAGAGTCTTTCATTCTTTATCTATTAGTAAAGGAAGGTATGTCTTCATTTGTGGACATCCTTCTTATACTAGTCTTCATAGAAAAATCTTAGAGATAGAGAAGGAATCATCTCCCAAACAAGGAAAGGAAGTTTCAATAGCCGCTTTCCAAACATTCCAATCCCATAATTTGGCTATCCAACCCATCCTTGAGCTTAATAATTTCTACTCTTCTCTTTCTCTTGAACCTCCCGATGATCCTATGAATCTCTCTAGACATCCCATTCATAAGAGTCACCAAGACCACAAGGAGGATCGAGAAGAGCAACATCAATGGCTAGAGGGCATTAAAAATCCATGTGCTATCACCACATTTGAGATCTCCAACCCTCTCTTCTTTTCTATTTATAAAAACTTTAAAAGAGCGGTTGTCGATGCATATGTCTATAATAAATATTGCAGATCTCGTTGAGTTAATTGATGGTTTCCCAAGGACAAGCTTAGTGTCCTAAAACAAGCACTTATCAGATCGTAACATGAACTTCTAATTATTTGCAACATTGCCTTGTGTATTGAGCATATAAAGATAATTGTAGAAATATTCCTTCGGGTATTCTTGCCACTAACCTTTCTAGGACTGGAGCAAGAAGATCAGATGAATGACAAGCACAAGGTATGTCCAACCAATCATCATGCAACATTGAATTAAATTCATCCAACATTGAATTTTGCAAAATTCAAGCTTGGGGGAAATACCTTACATAAAACATCATTTGCCATGTTGCTATGTTGGTTGTCCTTACCTTTGAGACATGCTCAATTTGTTAAATACTAATTACACTACTTCATATCCACTTAAGTATATCTCTATAAATGCTCTCATGCTACCTTTATTTGCTTTAGTATATGTCTAGGTTTGGAGTAGTTTCATTTATCTCTTAATTAAGCATGGTGCTTAGTTTAGGAATGATGATCTTACTTCCAAGGGATTTTAAATTAAGCATGGTGCTTAGGTTAAAATGCCCTTCTAAATCAAATTAGACATGGTGTCTAGGTTGATTTTTGAGCCGATAGTATGCTATAGTAGATATGGGATATTTTGTTGGACTAACCCCTGCAGGAAAACTTTCAATATCAACCTGGGAAGTCCTGAGATACAAACTCATTGGAGATAAAGGATACACATGAAGTTTAACAATTTGCACAAGAAGGACATAGCTCATTCATCATAAAGAGATGATCCATGAAGAGTGCCACAAACACAATGCACAAACGCTAAGAAAGGAAAGCTTCCACAAGGTGATACTATACCATCACTCTTCAAGTAAGGTAACATCTTAAGGTACTTGACTATCACTTTTATAAGCTTCTCTTTGGTTGTGGCATACACATAAATAAAGAGACAAACATGTATGATTTATAACTCCAGATTAACCAACTCAATTAATTCAACATGTTTAGTCCTTTAATCTTTGTTCTTAGTACTACCTTCGTGATCCCACACTCCTAATCATATAAGCTAAAATATTGCACATTCAATCTTTGGAAGATATAAACAAAATATAAATATAGATAGATTATCTTTCCATTAGGTTGAGCCATCTGATCTGACAAATGCTACATGATCCATCAACTTTGTCTTGCTCACTATGCTTAAGGTTAGAGAAGAATAAATACACTTTTGGTTCTGTTGGTGTTTTCCACCAACAGGATACACTTGATCTCTGCCTTGTCTCTATGAATAAGTACACTTCAAGCAAAAAATGGAGGAGTTTTACAACTCCCAGAAGGACCTAGATCTACGAGCACAAACACACTGAGCAGGATATTGCCAACACCGCACTTCGAACTGCTGGACAAACATGGATGACACCGTATCAAGAAGTGCAGATGTCAAGGCCCACACCTAATCAAATGATGCACCTAAAGGATGAACACGGACGACCCTGGTGTTCCAAGCATCGAGTGCACAATCAACGAATACTCTTTTCAGAAGACACTCTACGACACCGGATCTGACGACAACATAATGGCCACAGTCACTTATCAGCTCCTGCATGGAACCATGCCCCTACAACCAACATACATTCAGCTCCAGATGATTTTCAGGTCATTGACATGGGAGAAGACGAGTACGATCCACCCATCATCCTTGGAAGACCGTTCCTCAACACTATCAAAGTTATCATCTATATTGGAACCAGAGAAGTCCACATGCACTTCCCCTCTAAGAAGGTACACCGCTATTTTACTGACCCTAACTATATAGTTGAAGACTCTAAGCAGGTCAGGACAAGAAGACGACGCAACCGCAACTAGAGGAGGCAAATCATCAAGGACGGATAGGTAGACAACGAAGGAGAAGTGGTAAGGACTGAAGACATACAGCTTGAACAGAACTGCCCTGAGGAGACCGTAGCACCAAGTCAGATGTGGAAAGAGAAGATAGTTATACACGAAGAGGAGGCGCCGCCGGAACCACCGACTACGCCATCCAGCGAATCCTAGGACGACTGAAAACGGAGAGTCCCATTCGGAGGACTTAAAAACACCGAACGCCTTGCCCACAGGTAAACTTGGTAGTTATCCTTTTCCTTTCAATTATTCAATTATAGTTTGCTTAGTTAATCAGGTTCATGCTATCTTGAAAAGAAAATAAAAATGTTAAAAATAGAGAGCCCCATGTGAGTATGCTCATGGCATAAAACCCATAAGTACATTCACTGTGGTGGCATAAAAATAAAATAAATAAGTTTTCATCTTACAATAAAAATATAAAAATAATAAGTGCATGATCCTGCTAAATAAGTAACATTTATTGAGGAGGCTCAACATGATAAAGGCTAGATTTTTATGCTAACACTTAACCAGTTCCACAAAGCTTTGTTGTCTATTTGAGCTCCACAGAATTCAAGGATCAAAAAATACTAGCAGACGGAGGACATCCTAATCGCTGTCAGGGTGCTGCCGACTTTCAAATACACCTCCACCAGCTGCTAGCTACATCAGAAGAAATTACGTCAAAATCCAGCTTGGGGGAGAGCACCCCCATTTATCCATCTAAGTGTTTCTACTCGCGTTTATACTTTACTCAAATAATAAAAGATGCATAATCATGAAAACCCAAATAAAGATTTTGTGCTTTTATATATATATATATCTTTGCTTAGTTTTCTAAATAAATAAATAAATAAAGTTTGCTATGAACCCTCATGATAAACTCTCACATGGAAATGATGAATAGTTGCTCTGCCATGACTAGTTCTTAAAATTGAAATCTCTCTCAAGTTTAGGCATGACTGTTATGAAGTAAGATTTGCTCTAAACCTGAACTTGTGGGAAGAGTACTTGATCTAAAGTCTAAGTCGTTAACGGATATGATGTGGGAAGGTTGAGCCGCTGTTTATCTGTTCCTAGAGATGCTAGAATTCTAGAGAATTTTATCTTTGAAAAACTTTAAAATAACACATGATGAGTTCCTGTATGATGAGAGTTTAAATTCCTACCACAGCCATATATACATGCTTGCTAGACTTGGAGCCACACATTTACTTTTTACTGCTTATGAGCATTGAGTGTGATCAAGCTGTGTAGACCCTTAGGAGCTTGTCATGTGGTTAAAATCAAGATTCACTTGCACGTTCACTCGTATATGCTGCTTCTACTCTAGAAGTACGCATCCACATATATCCACTCACTTCCATCTCCAGATTCACCCAAAAGTATTCTACTCCTATCCGGGAGAGAATAGCCAAAAAGATTATCCTATCCCTGTTATTCCCTATGAAATAAATGCTCGAGTTATCTTGGTTACTACCACTTGCTATATTATTTCAGGAGATGAGTGCTCTAAAAAAAAGAAAAAAAGGAAAAAAATACGAGGAAATAAAAAGGGGCAAGTGCCCGAAACCTCGAAGAAAAGAAAAAGTGAGACAAGAGGTAAAAATGGACAAGTGTCCGACAGTAGAATTAGGGGTACAAAGATACCCACCTAAGAGAAAAAGAAAAAGAAAATATAGAGCATCTCATTCTCCTCAAAAAGTTTCAAAGTGCAAGAAAGGTATGTATCCCCTTAAAAGAGCAAAAATAGAATTAGACTTTCACCATTGTTATCACCATCATCACCATACACCATTCGTTCGCCACACATGCACATCTTGATTTGACTTATTGACTTGTTTCTCTGGATCCATGGTTTGACTATGCAATAAATGTCTTGTAAGTATGTATTAGCTGTCTCCCACCTATGAGCTTCAGATATCAAAACCTTATTAGAGTAGGGTGAGAGAGAAGGCAATATCACTATGCATTATACCAAAAATACCACATACTTTGAGAGAAGGCATATACCATTACTGCCTTGGTAAGGATCCAGAAATACCACAAAAGAGAGATTTGAGAGAATCATATAAGGAATCTCTGAGTTTTATTTGAAAATCTACAAAAAAAACTCCAGAGCTATAGCTGATCAAGAATAAGAGACATGGCGCTTGACTTGACTATTCTATCTTTTAACTGCTCAAGACACAAGTGATGGTTACAAGCCCCATGGTGAAAGGTAAAATGAGTAAGTTTTAAGTCTTAACAGCTTATTCTAACTCAGAGATGAGATCTTGCTTGAATGCGTGTAAGGCATGAAACCACTGTAGAAACTCTTGAGTTCATCCTTGCTCAGGGACGAGCAAGAGGTAAGCTTGGGGGAGTTGTTGACGGTCCTTAAGTACCAAATATAATCATCAAATAAATAAAGAAAAGGATCCAAATGCAACCAACAGCCAGACTTAGGGTTTTATCTAACAGAATTCCACGAGTTTTGGTGTTTGTCTATTTCTACAGGGGGTTATCAGGAAATACGGAAGAAAGGCCCACATGTTGGGATTACATAGAGATATTAACGTGCCGTGCAATTTTCTATCATCTAGAAGACTCTAGAAGCCACGGGAAGGAAGCGGAGGCCGAACGGGCCCACAGGCAGGGCGCCCGCCCTCCTTCCTTGGGCGCCCGCCCTGACTTGGAGTCCAAACAGGACTCTCTTCGGGGATTACTCTCCACCGACCTAAAGGATCAAGGATAACCGTCCAATCAATGTCGGTTTGATCTGACGGCCCAGGTTCACTTGAGGGGACTATAAAACCTGACCCCCTGGCCCCTGGAGGAGAACAAGTTTTTCATAGAGTTGAGAGGAGCCCTCGAAGGAATACCTCTCCTCTAAATAAAATTTATTTTAGGGTTAGCATCCAATGTGAGTAGAATTAGATCTTCTAGTTTCTACTAGATTGAGAGAGATAGAGTGGAGGTGTAGATCGGAGGAAGGCCGGCCTGTCGGTGTCTACTCTGAGTTGTACCTGCGGGATCAAGTCTTCTAACCCGAGGCTTGCTTCTAAGATTCTTCAGTAATTCGACTTCTAATTGTAGTAAGTTCTTGTTTTATTGTTCTTTGGTTTATGAGTTTACTTTAATCCTCTTTCGGTTGAGTATTAGAGTAATCATTGCTAGCGTAAACATGGTGTTTAGGCTAGGGTACTCATAGATATCCCCTGACTAGCTGGACCGTGGTAGTAGCGAGAAACGTGACATTTCCGAGTTACCTTTGTATCCCATATCTTGTTAGCAAGACGGGTAGGTTTATAGGTGCGGGTCGAACATCCTTTATGGTGTCTAGATTCCGTAAGCTTCCCCAATAGAACAGTAGATCATCCTTACCAAGGTTACAACGAGACTACGGTTGTAGTCTTCTCTATACATCGCTCACATCGAGAAACATTCTTTGTAGCCTAAAGGGGTAGTAGCAATAGATTTGGTTAGTCAGATGCACGCTTTCTCCTAGTGGTAAAAATATAAATACGATAACTCTGGATAACCTCCCGTGTGAAATGCTCACCGATATCCGTGCGCTTGCGGATCATTTCCTTATTGCGTTACCAAATATCAACAGTGTATATGTTTGCAAAGCGCTTAGCTCTCTTCACGGGAGAGTTAGGTGATAGATGTCATGTAGGCATGGTGCTTAGATGTCGTTTATCTGCAATTACACCCTATTGGCTGGGGTTGTGTGGTAGATCGTGGAAGTGACATTTCCGTTGAGTCCTTTGTATTCTATCCCGCGTTGGTAGGACAGGTAGAACCACAGTTGCGTAGGAAGTCCAGCTCTGTCTTGGCTTTTTATAGCAATGTTCCTTATACATAAATGAAGAGTCTTTTGTGCTATATATGATAGTGTAGCATTAGAGTAGATGAATGACTTGATAAATAGAGCTATATAGGATTTTCTATCTCTTGAACTAATCGGACGTCTGCCTAATATTAAGCTGAGTAGTCTATATCTAGTCTCTATATTACGTGGGCTTCTATATTTTATATATCATATATCTATGGTTTACCCTCCTGCTAAGTATGTGACTATGCAACCCAATCACTCATAAGTACTCATGTTTTGCAAGTTGATCTCATTGTTTAAGTCCTTAGTTCTTTCCCTTGAGCTAAATATAAATAACGATACCTGGAATACTTCTCGGTGAAGTGCTACAATGGTATTTAATCTGTACGCTTGCGGATCCTATATTTTATTAGTGGACAGTTTTTATACCACAGTTCTGGCGTCATGCTAGGGATGACAACTTAGCTTAAGTGGTGTTAACAACTATTACCTGATGGCGCAATAGAGTGTAGTTCTTCATTATTATCGAAGTACTTATCCATCTTTTTCAGGTGGTATCTATGCCCTTTTGATAAGAAGCATCCATGCCTCATGTGCACTAACTTCTTAGATGCATCAAGGGACACATCAAGGGACACAAGCAGTTCCATCTATGCATACTATGCAATCAACCTTTCCCTTGAATTGTCATGATAATGTGAAGAGAGCAGGGTAATCGTTGATCGTAACAAAAATAATTGCTCTTAGTCTGAATGAATCTTTGTGGTACTCGTCCAACATTTGAACACCTGTTTCCCAAAAATATTTTCATGTCCTCCATTAAGGGCTCTAAAAAACATCTATTTCAACTCCAGGTTGTGTAGGTCAAGAAATAAAGATGGTTAGCAAAAGGTACTTTCGCTTTTGCTTCAACCATGGAGGAAGGTTGTACATGGTGAGGATCACTGACCATGTGTTGTGCTTGATGCTACTCTCGGCAAATGCTGTTAGTACTCAGTGTGAACCTAACATTTCTTGGTTCGTCAGCAAAGTCTCGGTGGTTTTTATTAAAATCTTGCCACTGCTTGCCATCAGCTAGATGCCTTAGCTTCCCATCATTTTTGTGCTCATGAGAAGCATGCCAGCTCATATGTTTGATATCCTTTGGGTTAGTAAACAAACACCTCAATTGACCGACTATAGGAAAGTACCACATCACCAAAGGAGGAATCTTTTTCTACACATAGTAATCTACTTCTTTTTCTTTGCTGCTAGGTTTTGAACTCTTTTGGTTGTTCTTTTGGGTCTTCTTTTGCTTCTTTCCGGAGGCGGCACACTGTTCCTCTCTATAGTATTTATTCATCTTGTACCTATTTGCACCACACTTTGGACAACTCTCCAAGTTCTTATAATCATCACCGCTCTATAGAATACAATGATTTATACACGCGTGGATCTTCTCAACACCCATAGTGAGCGGACTAATTAGCTTCTTTCCATAGTACGTGTTAGCATGAACTTTGTTCTCCTTTGGAAGCATGTCAGCGACAATACTCAAGAAGGCATCAAAGCCAACATCAGATAGACCATCTCTAGCTTTTAATACCAACAACTTTAGCATAGACTGCAGCATCATAAACTCTTTGGTACAGCCCTTAAATGTGGCAGAACCACCCTAATTATATGGCCCACATGCACCTGTCATTGTCCTTAAGACCTCAGACTACTGCACATGAGAGTCATATAACTTGGATAGTCTGTCGGGTGCCCTCGGAGGACCCCGAATCATCCACATTTTAACTCATACAGGATCAACATGGAGTTACCACAATATTACAACATTTGTTACAAAAATAACTTACATCGGAGTGTGAAAGATTTATAACTTAATTTACAACATATGATGAAGTACAAACTTAACTAAATTTCCAAAAGGTGTGTAGAGTAGCGGAAGCATCCTAGGTGAAGCTTCTAAAGTAGAAGAGGTGGATAAATCATGTCGCGCCCACCGACATGACCTCCATTAGCAGCATAAGTCAGCACCTGCAACAGGGGTTATAAAACCCTGAGTACGGGAGTACTCAACAAGACTTACCCGGTGGAAAAGAGGAGAAAATTAGGGATGCAGGCTTAGGGTAGACAAGGAGTGGCTGAGAAAGGAGCCAAATTGTTTTGCCAAAAAGCTTACTAATAGTGCATCCTTACTTTCAAGTTTTACCCGCGAATTCCTCTCCTTAAGAGGTCGAGGAGTTCGAGGACTGTCTATCTAGTTGCTTCTCACAGACAAGTCTGTAAGTTCCTAGTCCTTAAACAAAGTATTATCATTCCAACGGCCATAGCTTCATGTCACTCTGAGTCCGGGAATTGGGATCCGAACCTCATGAGACATTTCCCCCTTTCTTCTTTTATCACTTAGTTGCATATTTAACTACGATGAGGGTCGAAGGAATTGAGTCTCCCAATCGGGGAGCAACGACGATTCGAATCGCTTAGCAATCCAGCTGGAGTTCCTAACCACCCGACATATGTAGAACTAAATCTTGCATATGTCAACCCAAATCGAGCTCTCCCCAAATTTGACTAGGTTCGCGACACCCGAGAGAACAGTACTCCACCATCCTACAGCCGATCTAGATGTTTTCCGGTCATCTCAGATCCGTAAGGTGGGTACACACTACTCTCGCCATCGCTCCACGCCCAGTGCGTGAGTAGCTGCTCGCATCGGGGGATCACAAGACCGGGCTTACCGAGGGCAAGTGGCTAGTACTATAAATTCTCAGCCCAGCAGGCCATCAACGGACCGGTCCTTAACCGACACAGTTGGAGACACTACTTTAAGACTCCATTCTTAAAGCAAGTCCACCGACCGGTCTCAAGTTGAAACATCATTGACCATAAGTGTAGTCTACAACAACCCTTCAAACTTTCTTGTTTGAAAACCTATCTAGTAGCAGGGCTAAGCATCACTACGCAGTTTTAAAACAAAACAGATGCCAAGGACAAGATAACAAATATCAAGGTAGTAAATGCAACAAGTAGGTTAACCCAATTCTCAACTACCTAATGCAGCATTTTCAATTCATAAGTGATAAAAGATTTAAAACATTCAAGGAGGGGTTAATGCATCCGGGGCTTGCCTTGGTTGCAGAGCTGAGAGAGACCCTCGGAGACTTCCCAAGTCTCGGATCCTACTTCCTCGAACGGAACACCGACTTCGGGGTTCGGTTCAACGGTCGCTCTTTCGGTCACGTGCACTATACGCAAAATGATGAATGCTCATGATATGCGTATGACAAAATTTAAGAAGGACCGAGTTGAGTACAACTCTCCTTCTCGGTGCAAAACAGGCTAAACAGTAACTAAAGTTGTTTATCATTTTAGTGTTCTTACCCAAGAGGTTGCATCAGTAAGCTAAGACTTTCCTTAATTTACAATTAGTCTTAATTAACTAATTGTTAGTCCTTTTTATCTAAATTAATTCTTAATTAAGTATTAGTGACAGTAATTAAGTATTAATACCAAACAATAATTAAATGCCAAAGGTCATTAAGATTAATGACCTCAGGTCATCACACAATTCCAAAATCACTCATATTCTAATTTAGAAATTAAGCTACTCATTATTTAAGTAAAGGCTAGCTAAAAACAAACAACTCTATTTGCACACATAACCAGGACAGCAGCATATACACAACTTCATTCAACCATAATTAGAGATCCAAGCATCCAATAAAGAGGATATTAGACTTTCTAGAAAGCTTAGATAATTATCTAGGACCTGGTTATAATCTTCAATAATTGATTCAATAGATAAAATGGCCAAACAGCATGAATAAACAATTCTGTCCAGACTTTGGACAGAATCAGACATTAAGCTTTATACCTCTATAACCAGAGTTCTAGATCACCAAACGTCATGATCCATAATATTTTGGAAAGCTTATGAAAATTACTACAATTTATCTTTCATCATCAAAGCATGATTCACAAGTTTAGTAGGTCGAAATTGCACAACTATAGAAATTGATCCAGGATTTGACAGAGAAGAACCATTTCTGAAACTTAAATTTAAACAGGCATAACTCAGAAACTATAGGGCCAAATGCCACCAAAATTTAACACCAGGTAGATACATGAATTATATACAACTTTGTTATAGACAAGTTTCACATCCAACATTATCTACCTAGAGCAATTCATAATACTCCAGAAACTGTCGAGAAACCACTAATATTTGAATTATAAAGAAATAACATTTTATTTATGTTCCAAACTTGAACCTGGGAAAAACCCAGCTCACCAATAGTTGAAATACATCAAAGAGATACTAGAAAACATCATGGCCATCCCTAAATAAATTCCTTTCATGTCTTTATTACTTTATTTAGATAAATAGACAAAGTAGTAACCATATGTCAAAATTATACAGTAAATTCTGAGAAAACTACAGAAGCTCATATATGCTCTCCAGATTCTACTGTATAAGTTTCATGCCATTTGGATAAGTATAGCAATTTCCATGAAAAAGATAAATTTCCATCACAAGGAAACATGTAACAGCAAGATAAATAAGAAACTCAACACTTTCTACAAACACATAGCTAAATTATGTATCTATATGATATAACAACCTCATATAAAGGCAGAGGAACTATATTTTATATTTATTAATTTTTATTTTAATTATAGACAATTTAATAAGCACTAAACAAGATAAAATAATAACCTAACCATATATCATCCACTAAACATGAAATGTTTACTGCAAGACTCACATAACATCATGAGAACACCATAAAAATTTCAGGCCCATAGGAGCTACACAGAATGAGATATGAATTTCTCCTTTTTAAACATAATTAAAAGGCATAAATCATAACTAATTATTTTACTACAAAACATGGTCAGTTTCATATTTTTAATAAAAACTAGACATCTCAAGGAGCACAAAAAAATTTGGTTCACCAAAATTGGAGTTACCAAACTCCAGATATGAATTTTTAAAGATTCAACAAAACATCTACAAACAAGTCCTTATAGCACTATTCACCTGAGTCACAGTCTGTGCAATTAGACCCCTGCAGAAGTTCTAATTGTTGCACAAGGGACCTGGTCGCGAATGGAAAACAGAGGAACTCGTCGGAGATCGCCGTTTCAGCGTTGGGGTGCTCCATGGCTACAACGGAGCAGTGACGGAGTATCTCCATGGTCCGGCGCACTCGTTGGCAGCCACTTCTTGGACCGAGGTAGCCTGTGGAAGCCTGGCCACGGTGATGCAGCCATGGCGGAGCTCCTGCCGGCACTGAAGAAGAAGGGAGGCTAGCGGGACTTCTGAGGGAGTTGAGGGTGCATGGTTGGGAGCTATAGCAGCGCAATGGGACAGCGAAGCTTCTGGTATACTCGATTTGGTCGGAAAGGGAGCGTGAGCAATGAATTTCGCGGTGGCCATAAAGAGCTCGTCGGCGTTTAGAAATACCAAACGTGAACGACGGCCGTGCTGGAGGCTTCTATGGCGAAAGGAGAAGACCTTGGGCCTCCACGTTACCCAGAAGAGGCAGGTAAGCTAGCAGCTGCGTGGGCGCACATGCAGGGCGCCAACACGAGCTCGGCAGTGCCACGGAGCGGCGTTGGCCACCGATATTGGTCGGTGCACTGTAGCAGTGCCTATCCCCTTTTCTGATTTTTTTTTAAATTACTCCAAAATTTTGAATAGAAGTCAAATTTCTGTCAAAATAAAACTTGTTCAGAATTTTGAATGCTACAAAATATCTTTAAGGATCCACAGCTGATTTTGAATGGAGAGAGACGAATTTGAGCCAAACAGTTTGAAATCCAAATTCCAATTTGGGGGCAAAACTGATTTGAATTGGGGCAGAATAGAAATTCCAAAATTACTTTTGATTTTTCTCAACAACTTGAAAAATTCCCAACAGAAAATTTGTTCATTTTGTTGAGCTCTACAACTTTCATGTTGATCACTTTTCAAGATTCCAAACAGATTTCGAATTGGGGATTCAAATTGGAAAGGGGACAATTTTTGGAAATCTATATTTTCAAAATTACTTTAAATTTTGTGTTGAAACTTCAAAAACTCAAAACACCAAAGTTGTACACCTTGACAAGATCTACAACTTTGCTTTTGAACTCATCCCCAAATTTTGCTTAGTTTTTAAGTCACACAAAAAGGGGTAAAAACTGGGGTCGAAATTAGGGGTTTTTCTTAGCTGCCTCCCTACAACCCTCCTTAACTAGGGATTAAACAACCATCACAAGCATCACTTCACAAGATAAACACACTTTAATTCCCTAAGCACAATCAACCAAAATAAAATTATTTTAAGTTGATGCATAATGATGTGCTTAACAAATATGCTTTGCAATGCTTATGATGACATGATCTAGTTTTAGTGTTCGTAACATCAGGGATGTTACATTAAACTCATCGTATAAAGGCTCTTCTGTAGCCTTCATTAGGGCCTTCATACATTTCATTAACAATATATCAGGATCTGTATGACGACGCAACATTGCCTCTAAGAATTTTGCATCTCTACAGCCGTAACATTTGGCACAACATGTTTGCTATGGGGAAGAGGTTGTTGTTTCTCATGTATGAATGGAAATCTATTAGCAATCATATCTGGACCATTGGCATCGATGTTCTTAGGGTTTCTAGTTGTATAAGGCATAGAGCTACCCTCACCATGCTTTGTCCAAATCAAGTAATCCTTCATAAATCCTCTATAGACTAGATCATCAAATACAACAATATTTTTGCAGTCTATGCATAGACAATATATGTGCTTCTTCTTTGTTCTCTAAGCATGGTTCTTAGTAGCATAAATAAACCTATGGACCTCAGGTATATATGATGGATCTAGTCTTGATAAATTATACATCCATAATGAACTCTCCATCATTACCTAAATAAATATAATGAATTAATTATAATCAATGCAAAACAAGTATGATCGTCCAACGATATTTATTATGTAATCTTTTGATCACCAACCTCCTTCAAAGAAATCAAGATGAAACCTCTCACTTGTATATTTTCCAATTTGAAGACCTTAAAGCAATGTTTGCTAAAAGGTAGAAGAATGATATTAACACAAAATCTCTTTCATATTTTTCATTTAATAAACCCTAAATCTATTTCATATATAAATACATAGTGGATAATTAAATAATGGATAATTATATTAAATTGAGAAATGAAAAGACAAACTACATAATTTAAAAACATACAAATTGAAAAATGTAGATAAAAACTACAAAATTTAAAAATCTTGGATAAAATACCTACATTAATCTTGGATAAAATAAAGTGAGAAGAAAAAATGAAAAAGGAGAGAGGAGAGACATCATCTAACTATCTTAAGCAACCTCATCTGAGCAAATAAAGATATTCACCTAGCTAATCTTCTCTCTCTAACACATGGTGAAACCCTAGATCCAAAAAGTGGCTCAAATTGAGCAAGAATGAACAAAAAGAGGTAAGAGAGACATAAACTAACCTTTCTTAGCAACCTCCTTCCAAGAAATGAAGATTAAAATCTCTCCCCATATATTTAGTGAAAACTAGACCTCCAAAATAGCCTCCTATGGAAGGTGGCTGCGAGAAACAACTCTGCTCAGGGAGAAAGAAGGGGTATTTATAATAGAGATTTCATTGGTGGCTGACTTAAAGAAACACCTGTAGAGATCCTTTTACACTAGCGGTTGACTTAACATAACTGCCAATGTAAATGACTTATTTCCACTGGCGGTTCATCTAAGTCGACTGCCAATGTAAATCAATTTCCACAGGCAGTTCACTTAACTGAACCGCCAGTGAAATTCAGGCATTTCCACTCGCGGTTATGTTAAGAAAACTGCCTGTAGAAAGTGGTTTACACAAGCGGTTTATGAGTCGGGCTGGTTGTTTTCTTTACACTGGCGCACAATAACAGAAACCGCCTGTACAATAGACACAACCGCCACCATTGAGTTTTTTTTGCACTAGTGACTCTCACTCTTTGCCCATCCTCTAAGGTATTGGCGAAGCCTTTTAATCATCTTAGCTTGGCACTAGTGTACTGTTCCATATGTCACTAACCATCTCACAAAAGCCATCTCTCAGCAACCATCCCAATTCAAATTTGAATTAGGGTTGATAAGATGAGGATGGGTTATTTGTAGAAAAGAGTAGAGGTGTATGATCAGATATTTCTCTAATTAAAGCACGTACTATGGTATGGATATTTAGCCTCGACATCTGTGCATACTAGGATCTTATCTAAGTTTTCAAAAGTTTGATTCTGTAGATGATTAGCCTAAGTCTTGACATTTCTATTTCCCTAAGATTTAAAGAGTTGATCACAACATTAAACATGAAAGACCATCTATCATTATAATTGCCTTTACTTATCTCATCTGGTCTTCGAATAATGTTGAAGTCGCCACCTATAACAATAGGTAAAGCTTCTTTAGAACATACCAGCATGATTTCAGATAAGAATTGTGACTTCTGATCCACCTGTGCTGGGCCATAGACTGATATCAAATTAAACTTTAAATCAACTTCTCTATGTCTAACCTTAAACGTATAATAAATCCCCTTCCTCGATTTCCCTAATGTCAAAGGATGAAAAATGTATTCCTAGAATCATACCATGACACCTGCCTTGCGGAGCCATGCAATACTAAAGAAAATCACTGCCTGTGCAAATACTATTCAAAGTGGATTGCGGGAAATTAGCTCTATCAGTTTCTGATAAGTCAATGCAGTCTATGTTTTTTCTTTTGTTAGATCCAATAGAAATCTATATTTCTTAGTATTAGCGAGCCCATTGCAATTCCAAAATACACCATTTATCTAGAAAAATTCCTGGTAATTTCATTCTGTTTATGATGAGAGCCTCTCTGTGAACCTTTCTTTTGTGATACAGGGGTTTGTAGACACTTAGGTGACAACCCCCATCACCTAGCCCTTCCGAGATTTCTAAACAAATTTAATTTAAACCTTCTAGGTCTAAAAAATCATCATTAGAACATAACAACGAGGCATCATTAACTGCTACTTTGTTTTTCTCCGCTAAAAATTTACTCTCACTCTCAACCATTCCATTTTTTCTAAATCTCTTAATAAATTTAACAAGTTAAAGATATCTTGTTTATTGTCCCCTAGAACGACCCCTAAAGATTTAGTGGTATGAAGCAACGAAGAATCATCGCGAGAAATAAAAGAGCATGGCTGGGGATCATTACCTTTGATTGGCTCAGACTCTAGGTTTTTGTGAGCCTTCAATTTTGTTGCTTTCTCCACCGAATCTTGGTCCGCAGTTAATACATTCCTCTTGATTAATCTCCTAGGTGATACTATCCCACCGTTCTGTATGTCTTGCTCAGAAACCTAGAATCATTTTTTGGTTTCACCAGGTTGGCCTTCCACTGGCCACTACCATCTGGAAGTATCTCATTCTGAGACATCACTATAACTGGTTTTTTGCTAGGTTGGATTGGTTGGCTTTGATGAACCAAAGAACCCCCAGATTCCATCTCTTGCTGGACAACACCCCCAGCTGTTTTGCCATAATTAGGTAACTGATTACCAGAAGCATTGTTTAGTGTGTGATCCTCATTTTTTTCCATCTATATCCATGTTCTCATTAGCTTTTCCCTCATTTGGTTTTCCTTTCTCAGGGTTATCATCCTCCATGGTAGAGTCCATGTCTATAACCTCTCGCTCACCATTAGACATACCGTCTTCTACTCTGAACTGTAGCTCATAAACAAAATCCCAAATTACAACATCCACTAAATTAGGGATGAGACTAGGATCAAGCACGTTCTGATTTGCCAAACATTTTTGTGAATTTAGTGTCTACAGCTCGGGGAACAACTAGGATGGAGCCAATTGTGCAAATGATGGAGAATTCCGTAAACTCTCTAGGAAGTCCCCTAAACTGCACCCAAACCTTATCAATCTCATAGTTATAGAAATCGTCTTCAACACCCTTTTCAATGCGAATTTTCCCTTTACTGATTTTGTGTTCATGTCGCCCCAGTTTACCATAGTATCCAGTTGGTCTGAGGATGGGAAATTACAAATTAGTGGTGAAGGCATCTTTACCTTTCTCCTCAATCACCCACATGGTTTTACCTGGTAGTAGTTTTTCTAGTTCCACGGCCAATTGCTCAGCAGTATGGAACCTTCTAAAACACGTACTAGTGCAGATTTTTACTCTACCTTTGCTTTAGAAACGATGTCTGAGAAATTTCGTAGTTTCCAAGGTTGCACAGCAACTTTGGTTTGCATAGGATACAGAGCCATCAATAAATGCACCATGCTGAGGTTGCATATGTGACAATGAACAACCTAGGTCTTGTTTAGTTCACCCTGAAAACCAAAAAGTTTTCAAGATTCTCCGTCACATCGAATCTTTCGGCACATGCATGAAACACTAAATATAGACGAAAATAAAAAATAATTACACAGTTTAGCTGTAAATCACGAGACGAATTTTTTAATTCTAGTTAGTCTATAATTAGATAATATTTGTCACAAACAAACGAAAGTGCTACAGTACCGAAAAGTTTTCACTTTTCGGAACTAAACAAGGCCCAAATGAAATTTCTATGTCGACCCAATCAAAAAAAATATTGAACTGAATCAAATTCTAGGTAACGATGCATAGAAACCTACGAAAACCTGCCCATTAGAGAGAGGATTATTACAAATAAAGAACACCATAACGGTTGCAATCCAGTACCATGCTTTCCATTGGAGGTGTTTAATTAATAGAGGTGATTGTTATAATGAACACTGTAAACTTTTTTTTTTGAGAAACAAAATGAACACTGTAATGACCCCAACAGATACCGTATTTCCCACTGGTTGGTATTTACTTAATAGAAGAATAATGCATAAAAACTCATAAAAACCAGCACACTAGTGGGATTATTATAACAAACAATGTGACGGTCTTAGGGCAGTTCCAAAGCATGTAATTTCTATACTTATTAATTTCCATGGACACTACATATAGAAACCATGGTCCCAATGAATAATTTCTGTAAATTATTTTTTTTATCCAGTCATATACATTCTCTCGCCATTCTCTACTAATCACATTCCTTTATGTCTTGGTTCTCATACGTGTAGACATGGTTTCTAACTTGGACCCGATTTCTATGGTTTTTACTCTCTCTCTTCAATAGTGTTGGGTACCATAAAGAGGGATACCCAAATCAGAATAATAAAAATCGCAAAAGACAAGGCAAATCATCCACGATCACCAGGACTCAGGGCGCCGGCTCCGGCTCGCCTGACCCCTTGGCCTCGGGCGCAAGCCACGGCTCGCCCGACCCCTTGGCCTCGGGCGCAAGTTCCACCTAGCCCGACCCCTCTTGGGCTCGGGCGCCAACGCCGCCTCGCCCGAGCCCCCATCTCAGAGCAAGGCTTCCAACGCACGGCTCCCATACCCACGATGTGACGGACGCAGTGACCCCTATACCACGACAGGGCATGGTGGCGACTATTCCAACCACCCCGGCCACTGTAGCCTTACCTCTTTCACTATGCAACCTTACCTCTTTCACTGTGGTGTACCTCCTCATAGTAAAAGAGGAACGGGAGAGATTAATCAGTGTCACTATTAGCTGTCTTCTCCCACTGTTACAGGACAAGCTGCAGTGTCACCGATCCGACCCCCACGACCTCAACAGGGCTCAGAGACCCTCCACAGGAGCAACCATGCTGTCAGCCATGCCTCAAGGACGGGATGGGCAAGCCTCTACAGGGTCGGGACTGTAGCTTCACCACTCACCAGAGGAAGATCACCAGTCACACATGTAAAATCCTGTGCCCCTCTTGAGCCTATAAAAGGGGAGTCAGGGCTCACGGCACACAACACACAATCAAGGCAGTCAACACACCACAACTCCAAGCGAGTTCTCGCACAGAGTAGCAAGCAGCGCTCTGTCCACCACACAAAGTCGAGACTTGGGACTTAGCCCTCTCTCGCAACCTGCTTGTACACCCCTACTACAAGCACCTTTGGGTGCAAGGCTATACAGACCCCCGATCTCACACTGGACGTAGGGCATCCTTAGCCCGAACCAGTATAAACTCTCTGTGTTCCACTTGCATCACCATCCGGGTTAGGGAGACACGCATACTTATACTCGTTTGTGTCTAGACGACGAGTCTAGACGCCGACAGTTGGTGCGCCAGGTAGGGGCCTTTTGCGTGGCATTCATCTTTCCCTATTGGGGAAAGCCCGGATGGCAGACGGATTCCACCCACTACGCCTCGGCACCATCATGATGTTTGGGAGTTTGGAGTTCATGTCGCTTGGCTCCGGCTATGTGTTGATGCAAAAGCTGGATCTGCAAACACAAAAGGCTAATACCCGATTCAAACGTTAAGGCGTGCCAGCCGATTTGACCTTACTATCGGCAAAGGTGATAACTCGAATACTTTGGTCCCGACAACAGCGATGCGCCCGGATGCCACGGCCAAGAGGTATTCATGCGGAACTTGAGAACATGCCGAGCTTAAGTCGACGGATTCCTAAGAACTCGTAATAAAAAGGGAAAAGTATGACGAAGTCGTCGAAAAAGTAGATGCTGGAATATGAGTAAAAACTTATGTTTGTTTGATTGATTCCTTCTGATTACAAGGCCCTAGGGTCTACATTTATACCCCGCTCGAAGAGCTACAATCAGACACGACTAGAATTTGAATTCCAAATTACACAGAATTCGTATACAAAACGACTTAAATAACTAAGGAAAACATAAAACTATCCTCCCGCGACCAACTGGGACACCGCCATGGACCAATCAACGTCCATCAGGTCTTCCTTCAGAATCATCGGCAGACTCTTCATTGTATCCATCGGCAGGAACCAATGTTTGGTCATCGGCATAAACGCATCATCACCCAAGGACTTAGCCACATTCAGCTACCTCTTCATCGGCAACCATCCTCATCGGCAACTCCCCTGCAGACCATTTACTGCTGCACTATCTTGCCGATCTACACTCTACCAATCCTAGGCACGAGTCCAAAAACGGTGTCAACACATGCCCCCCAATTTCGGAGTATAAAATCATTAATGCTCCAAAATTCTCTGCAGTAATGATGCCTTTCCGCAATTAATTCTCCTAATTTAGTAACCGACAGCCCAAATCTGAACAACTTGGTCTGATTCTCCCGTAGATTCATCGAATTCCTCAACCTTCCAAACGGACACCTCCACTTTAACCGCCCATCGGCAATATTACCGTTACAAAGTACTGCCGATGGACTGACCAGGACATCCCGCACAGTGAAGCATCTTATCCTTCCAAACGGACATCTCCACTTTATTCGCCCATCGTCAATGTTACCGTTACAAGGCGCTACCGATGGACCGACCAGGAAATCCCGCACAGTGAAATATCTCCAGATCACGACCGCTTCCTGTCAAATCACCTGCGCAATCCCTTGATTATCGTGCGAACAGTTACCATATCCACCTGAGTACTCTCAGATTTCACGGATATGGCGAAGAGATAAGTCAGATTTGCCCTTGCCCGTTTTGTCCTATAAATAGTTCCTTCTCGGGTACTCCTTCTCCATCGCATCATTCTACAGCCCCAACTCCACTTTTCCGGCGGCGGCGCTGTTCGAGAGCTCCAAGAACTCCACCGAAGCCCTTTCTTCACCAACCTCAAAGTCCTCGATCATCTTCTTTCGCGAGGAGATGGCCATTAACTTCACTGTTCCCGAGGTGAGTTCATCACCCCATCTCTCGTATCTTTACTGCATTCCTGTTCATCCGCAGCTTTTCTTACTGAATACTTTTCTCTCCCCGCTTTTTTTGTTCTTCCTTTTATCCCAAAAACCATTAGGATCTGTCCAACAAACTTGCCATCCCTACCGATCAGCCACACTTCTACTTTATCGGTCCGCTAGGGAATCCAGATCCCACCGATGTGATCAACGCAGAAACCAACAGGATCCCCTTTAGAGCCGAGAACTTTTCTCTAGATCTGTGGAAAGATACCTTCCGTTCCTGGCCCAGTCCTACCGTGGGATGGAAGGATTGGTTTTTGAGAGTCAGCCACTCAAATGAGGTTCAGTGGGGTGAGCGAAAACTGGACCAATGCATCAGGTTATCCATTGCCGATATGCACAGGAACGAGTCACTGCTGATAGCTGCATCATATTTCTGGTCAGCCATGGCCCTGCTTCTCCTACCCTTGTCTATGTGCTCATGCTCACCGGTTTAGATGTATCCACTGCCGATAGCAGTCACCTTTTTGACACCACACCTAGTTCCAAGGTAGAAACCCGCGCTATCGGTGGCTGGTCTGGGTATATTCAGAAGTACCGTAGAATGGGGCCTGTCAACATAAAGGAACAAACCACCTTCCTGAACATGTGGTTAGACAAATTTGTGTTCTGCGGTCGATCGGCAGGACCAACCTCTGTCTACCTATCGGCAGCACAGAGATTAGCCAATGGTGGCCGATTTCCCCTCGGCCGATACCTGCTCGGCTCAGTTTACCACCTCCTCCATCAAGTAGCCAGAAAACTCCTACTTGGTCAGTCCATCGGCAATTTAGGGGGTCCCTGGTGGTTTATCAATATGTGGCTTAGTCTCCACATGCATAAGCGTCTTGAGTTCAACCTCTTCGCACAACGCTTCCCTAGGGATATAGCCGAAGACTATGAATTGGTTTAAGAAGAATCGGCAACTCGCCCTCCCCTAAACTTTGGCGAGGCTGTCATAGTTCTACCTGGCACAGGTGGCAATGCAGACCAGGTCAGCCGATTCTTCCAGACCATGTACGAAGGCCTGACCAAAGAACAACGAGCATGGATGCCTTATGAAGATCCAGATACCATGTTTCCTTTGGTCTTCCATCCATTCAATGATGCTCTCAACAAGGACCACGATGTGATGATGGCACTGATCACCCCCAGAGCTATACCAGTGAACTTCTTTGGTAGTGGGAAAACCTCCAACCAGACTTATGAGTTTTACAATCCATCGGCACTAGCCCGTCAATTAGCTTTCGGCCAGCTGCCGATCGCACTCTGTTATGCCGATGTAATAAAACCCAGGGAGACCATCACCAGCCTTCTTGAGTGGACCAGGGTAGCTCAACTACCACCAAGTGTCGATACAGATGCAGATCCCTCAGAGTGGATCTCGGTCCTCTTCATCACTCAGGCGTACAAACAATGGTGGGAAGAATGGAAAGAGCACTTGTTCTGCAAATCGGCCCTTACGTACCGCGGTACGATCGACCCCAAGTACAAAGTCCCCGATAATACTGTAAGTATTTCCAAACCGATGTTTCAATTTTTATCCTTATTTTCATCGATAACTCACTTTCTGTGTTATAATACAGGTTGACAATATTCCTCCATCGGTCAGCAAGAGTGGCAAGCCGATTGACCTTTTCCCGTCAGGTCCGATCTCTTCAATCGGCAACAATGCTCCCACTCTGGCTACTATCATGCATCGGGGTGTGCGCCTCAAGAAAGTCACCACCAAGCGAACAAAGACATCTCCATCAGTAGCTGCCTCCGCCTTAGCACAGGCCTTTAAGGTAATTGTTCAAATTCTTTTATCCATACCAATCCCACTTTTGCATCTGTCGTATTCATATTTACAAATTTCCATTGTTGTATCAGCATACAGGCGCATCGGCAAGGACTAGAAGCACAAGTGTCGATGCCCCCTAGTCCAGCCAGCCGAAGAGGAAAGGCTCCAAAAGCACCAGGTCAAAGGCAAAGCGCCAAAAGACAGCAACACCTTCTCCTCCCCCATTATCACCGATCCTAGTAGAATCTTCTCCCTCTTCTCCAGAAACCCAGATACAGCAGGTACCACCTCCTTCTCAGCCACAGGAAGCACCCCAAGCAGAAGAACCCCAACCAGAAGAGCCTCAGCCAGAAGACACATCGGCTGATGTGCACGAGCAAACTGCCGATCCAGCAAGTTCAATCATAGCATCGGTAGTTTCCTCCATCCAGACAAGCACTGCTCCCCCTCAAGGTAACATACTTTCTATGAAACCACTGCCGATGAACCTACTCTCTCTGTCCTATAATTATCTTCGTTGTTCTTTCAGCCGACATATTTCCATCGGCAACCCCAGCCGATCAACCTGTGGTCCCATCGGCATCTTCTAGTCAGAGGCGAGAGATCGCTCTGAAACAAGTAAGTCACTCAATCTCTATCTGTATCATTTACCAATGCCTGACCATAGACTGATTTACTTCATTTCTTTTTCAGGAACAGGACTCTTCTGATAGCTTGTTCTCCTTTGCCATCGACATCTCTGAAGATGAAGTTGAGGAGGCAAGTTCCTCTCGAGCAGTTGGAATCACATCGGCAGAGATCAGGGCGAAGTTGGAAGAATTATCAGCCCTCCATCATCAAGATACAGCCCAACTGGTGGACGACTCTGACTCAGCCAAGGCTTTGTTTAGGACCCTCAGAGGCCAAATTTCTGCCGATGCTGAAGAAGTCCTCTTTCAAGCTGCACATCTAGAAAGCCGTCAGCTGCAATATCAAAAGGCTACCCAGCGTCTTGCCGACAGAGCTGCCCAGGCCCAACTTTCTGAGGAGATGACAAAAGTGAAGCTCCTTGCCGATGAAAAGCATAAGAACATCGGCATCTTGAAGTCCTCAGGAGACGCGTTGAAGCACAAGATCTCTGGTCTGTCGGCAAAGAGAGATGCCCTGTTGGCAGAACTTAAGCAAGTAGAAGAAGCCTTGTCCCAAGCTCAACAAGAGGAAAACCAGCTGCCTGAGATCAAACTTCTTGAACAAGAGCGAAATGTCCATGGCCGTAAAGCGCTGCAAATGAAGAAGAAGCTGAAGCCGGTGGAAGGCTCTGCCGATGAAGACGCCAAGGAGATAGAAGAAACCAATCAAATCCGCCTGCGTGCTATATCGGCGATCCAGGCGCTGTTGAGTATGTAGGCTCTTCATCGGCAACATCCTTTTGACACTTCTAATGTTTTGGTCTAGCCGATAGGACTGTTATCGGTGCCTCTTAAAACATTAAGTCCAGCCTCAGATACATTTTGATCCAGCCGATAGGAATGTTATCGGCACTTAAACTTTTACGCATCGACCTATATGCTTGGGTAATACTTCTTTAGATATTTGCCATTTAATGCTCTGGGAAATTCAACTCCTTCAAGAGTTTCTAAAATATAAGCGTTACCAGGAGCAGATCGACTTATCCGATAGGGACCCTCCCAATTGGGAGACCACTTTCCAAATTTTGAACTTTTAGTCCCGATCGGTAAGATTAGCTTCCATACTAAGTCTCCATCGGCAAATTCCTTAGCCTTTACCCTCTTATCATACCATCTGGCAACTCTCTTCTTATTCTCTTCTATGCTCATCAGAGCCCTCAGCCGATGTCCAGCTAGATCATCCAACTCGTCCGTCATCAAAGTAGCATAATCATCGGTAGCCAATTGATCTTGAAAAGACAGTCGCCTAGACCGAGTCTTAATTTCCCAAGGTAACACTGCATCATGCCCATATACCAACTGATAAGGTGAAACCTTAGTCGATCCATGACAAGCCATCCGGTATGACCATAGAGCCTCATTTAACACTGTGTGCCACCTCCTAGGATTTTCTTCAATCTTCCGCTTAATAAGCTTGATAATCCCTTTGTTGGACGCCTCGGCCTGCCCATTAGCTTGAGCATAATAAGGAGAAGAGTTTAATACTTTAATTCCCATACCGATTGCAAATTCATTAAACTCCCCCAACGTGAACATAGTACCCTGATCGGTAGTGATTGTTTGAGGAATTCCAAATCGGTGAATAATATGCTCTTTCACGAAATCGATCATATTGGCCGATGTAACTTTCTTCAAAGGAACAACTTCAACCCACTTAGTGAAATAATTGGTGGCAACCAAGATGAATTTATGTCCTTTGCTGGATGGTGGATAAATCTGATGATTAAATCAATAGCCCATCCTCGGAACGGCCAAGGCTTGATGATGGGATTCATGGTCGATGCGGGTGCCCTTTGAACATTACCAAACTTTTGACATCCTTGACACCCCTTGAAATACTTAAAGCAATCCTCAAGTATAGTCGACCAATAATACTCGTTCCTTCTGATCATCCACTTCATCTTAAACGCCGACTGGTGTGCTCCACAGACTCCCTCATGGATCTCCCCCATCAAACTCTTAGCTTCATCATCACCTAAGCATTTGAGAAGAACCCCATCAATAGTTCGATAATACAATTCATCTTCGAGGAGCACATACTTGATGGCTTGAAACCGAACTCGTCTCTCAACTTTCTTGGATGGATCCTTTAAATAATCAATGATTTCTTTTCTCCAATCATCGGCACCTATTGTCGATATTGCACTTATTATGGGCTGATATCCCGAGGCATGCTGAGCCAACCGATTGGCCTTTTCATTATGTAATCGAGGAACATGCTCTAAACGGAAATCCTTGAATTCCTTTAACAGTTGCATACTCCTTTCATAACAAGTTATCAAAACCTCGCTTCGGCATTCATAGCTTCCAGCCAACTGATTTATAACCAGCATAGAATCTCCGAAGATTTCAACAGCATCAGCGCGAACTTCCCTTAGCAATTCCAACCCTTTTATCAAAGCTTGATACTCAGCCTGATTATTTGTTGACGTAGCAACAATCGGCAAGGAGAATTCATACTTCCTTCCCTGAGGGGAAATTAACACTATGCCGATTCCTGCCCCCCGGTCGCACGTGGATTCATCAAAGAAGAGTGTCCAAGGCACAATTTCCAAAGTCTCCACTGTGCCATAGTGTTGGGTTACAAAATCGGCCATAACCTGTCCCTTAACTGCCTTAGCCGATTCATAACGCAAATCGAATTCCGACAACGCCAAAATCCACTTACCGATTCTGCCACTCATAATCGGCATGGACAGCATATATCGGACCACGTCATCTTTGCATATGATGGTGCACTCGGCCGATAACAAATAGTGTCTCAACTTAATACATGAGAAATAAAGACACAAACATAACTTCTCAATGGCTGAATACCTGGTCTCGGCATCAACTAACCTCCTACTTAAATAGTAAATCACAAGTTCCTTTCCTTCAAACTCTTGAATTAAGGCCAAACCGATGACCATCCCATCGGTAGACAAATACAATCTGAAGGGCTTCCCTTGCTACGGTGGAATCAGAACTGGAGGATTCACCAAATAATTCTTGATTTCATCCAAGACCAATTGTTGCTCTTTCCCCAAACGAACTCTTGACCGGCCTTCAACTTAAGCAAGGGACTGAAAGCACGAATTTTACCAGATAAATTAGATATAAACCTCCTGATAAAATTTACCTTGCCGATCAAGGATTGGAGCTCAGTCTTGTTGGTAGGGGCAACTATTTTGTTGATAGCATCAATGGATCTCCGACTAATTTCAATCCCCCTCTGATGCACCATGAAGCCAAGAAACTGTCCTGCCGATACACCAAATGCACATTTATTGGGATTCAACTTCAAACCATGCTTCCTTGTGCATTCCAACACCTTTCGTAAATCGACAAGATGCTTTGTGAAGTCTCCAGACTTAACCACCACATCATCAATATAAATTTCCACCAGCTTGCCGATGAACTCATGAAATATAAAATTCATAGCCCTCTGATAAGTAGCACCAGCATTTTTCAAGCCAAAGGTCATGACTATCCAGTCAAACAACCCAACATGACCAGGACATCTAAATGCAGTCTTTGAAATATCTTCTTCAGCCATGAATATTTGATTGTATCCTGCATTACCATCCATAAAGCTGATGATCCAATGCCCAGCCGCAGCATCAACTAGTAGATCGGCCACTGGCATCGGGTAGCCATCCATCAGCGTAGCTTTATTGAGATTCCTGAAATCAATGCAGACCCAAAGCTTCCCATTTTTCTTGTAGACTGGAACCACATTGGAAATCCACTCGGCATAGCGACACTGCCGAATAAATTTAGCTTCGATAAGTTTAGTGATTTCGGCCTTGATATCAGGAAGAATATTAGGATTGCATCGGCGAGCTAGCTGTTGATGTGGCCGAAATCCAGACTTAATGGGTAACCGATGTTCAACAATTGATCGGTCCAAACCAGGCATCTCAGTATAATCCCAAGCAAAGAAATCTTTATATTCCTTTAACAAATCAGTTAACTGTTGCTTACACTCGGAATTTAACTTAGCACTAATAAAAGTAGGTCTAGGTTTATCACCACTACCTATATCTACTTCTACTAAATCATCGGCCGATGTGAATCCCTGGCCTAATTTTCCATCATCGGCGAACCTATCCATTAAAAACCTTCATCAGAACTGACTGCTTGGATCGGTGGAATTTCATAATCGGCAACTTTGAGAAAATCCTTTTCCCAAACTTCTCCTGAAATACACCTAGTTCTCTCATAGGTATCTGCCTCTGTCGATGCAATAACATAGGAAGAATCTCCCGGGACAATTTCGATCTTGTCACCTACCCACTGGACAAGGCATTGATGCATTCTTGATGGTATGCAACAATTGGCATGAATCCAATCTCTTCCCAACAGCAGGTTATAAGCACCTTTTCCACTGATCACGAAGAAGGTCGTCGGCAAGGTCTTGCTGCTGATAGTCAATTCAACGCATATTGCCCCCTTAACTCGGAGACACGTTGCCCTCAAAGTCTTTGAGCATCATATCGGTCTTGGTCAAGTCCTGATCTCCTTTTCCAAGCTTCCGATATACTGCATATGACATGATATTGATAGCAGCTCCACCATCAATCAAAATCTTGGTCATTGGCTGACCATCCACTCTTCCTTTAACAAACAGAGCCTTAAGATGCTGCCTTTCATCATCGGCAGGCTTTTCGAAGATGGCCGTCATCGGATCCAGAGCCAATTGAGCTATTTGGTCGGACAACTCTAGCTCATCATCACTGGAGGGCGCAAGGAACTCCATCGGCAACATAAATACCATGTTGACATCTGCCGATGGGCCTTTTCCTTTAGGATCTGGTTGCTGCTGATCCCCAGATTGTCCAGGGTTCTCGCCCTTGTTCAACTCTTCTCGTCTTTCACGCTGCAGCCTCCTCTTCTGTGTCCTAGTCAACCCCTCAGGACACAATGGAGGGAGTTGCTGCTGCCTTACCGATGGGCGATGATTTTCCCTTGGCTCCATCCGATAGGTATTGGCATCCCTGCAAAATATGAACTCATCGGGAACTCGTGCATTAGCCATCTCCTCAAGTTCTTCTTGGTTCCTGGGAAAGTACTCAACACGATCACCAAGCCTGTCGTGCACACTGAGCCTGCCCCCCAGCCGATCATGAACGAACGCTCTCCCCCTAATCGGCCCATCAAATCGGCGGTTATTGTTTTGATACAGCCGATTTGATCTGCCATACCGATCATAACCATTACATACTGGGCAGTCTCTGACAGTAGGAAGCTTGATATTCTCCTCCCAACAATGAATGAAGAACGGACAGTTCCAATGATCTCTATGCCTGTTCCACTCTTGTCGGCGTCTTTCTTCTTCCCGATGATATTCTTCTTGCTGGCGCCGATACCGGTCCTCACGTTGCTGCCAAGTCTCCCGAGGCCTTCTATGAGTTATCACGATACCGGATCGAGGAGGCCTTCCTGATCTATTCCCTTCCTAGATTAAGCCTTTTCCCTTGGCATCGACAGTAGTAATCTGATGCTGAGGATCCACCGATGCACTTCTCTCAGCTGCTTCTGATGTCAAAACTTTGGCCTTTCCCTTAGCATCCAGCATGTTTGTTGGGAAAGGATGCTGATCAATCTTCATCGGCTTCTGAGTTTTAGAGCTGTCAAATTTGATCCTCCCAGATTCTATAGCCGATTGCAGCTGCTGTCTAAAAACTTTGCACTCATTGGTGCTGTGAGAAGTTGCGTTGTGCCATTTGCAGTACTTCATCTTCTTTAATTCCTCAGCCGATGGAATCACATGATTGGGTGACAATTTGATCTGACCTTCCTGAAGTAGAAAGTCGAATATCCTATCGGCTTTGGTGATGTCAAATGCGAACTTCTCTGGCTCTTTATGCCCAAAAGGGCAAGACATCGGCTTCTTATTCTTTACCCATTCTGCTAAGCCGATGACTGGTTCCTTATCAGAGTCTGAGCTTGGTACCTCATCAACAAATGACACCTTCCTATTCCAAGCCCTCTTAGGCTCAAAGGGCTTAATATCCTGGTCGGAAATCCTCTGGACCAAGTGACTTAGACTCTCGAACTCCTGAGAAGCATATTTGTCCCTGATGTGCGGCAACAAGCCTTGAAAAGCTAAATCGGCTAGCTGCCGGTCGTCCAGAACCAGACTATAACATTTGTTCTTGACCTCCCGTATCCTCTGCACAAAACTTTCAACCGATTCATCATTACGTTGCTTCAATTTGACCAAATTGGTGATCTTCTTCTCATGGACTCCAGAAAAGAAATATTTGTGGAATTGCTTCTCTAGATCGGCCCAATTAATCACTGAGTTAGGAGGTAATGATAAAAACCAGGTGAACGCCGATCCAGACAATGACGACGAGAATAACCGGACTCTTAACTCGTCTCTGTTAGCAGCTTCTCCACATTGAATGATAAACCTGTTGACATGTTCCATAGTTGACGTGTCATCCTGCCCAGAAAACTTAGTAAAATCCGGCACTTTGTACCGATTTGGGGGCGGGATTAAATCATAAGCAGGAGGATACGGTGTCCGATAAGAGTAAGTGTTGACTTTGGGTTTTATCCCAAATTGGTCTCTCATTACTTCAGCAATCTTATCGGCCCAATAAGCATCGGCATCTTGCCGATGAGGCGGTTACGGATCTGGGATCTGCTGATATGCTTCCACGTGTCTATGCGGGGCGCGATCTGCATGGAACATTGGGTTGATCATCTGGCCACCAACCTGCTGTCCCCCAAACTGTGGACCACCAATCTGCTGCCCAAGATTCATCGGCTGGTTGGGCAATCCTTGATTCTGGAACCCAGGGTAGATTTGGCCTTGTTGGAACCCTGTAGCCTGATGATTCTGTTGGGGCATTTGTGGAAATACTTGCTGCCCAGACCATCCACCATTAGAATTCATTGGCATGGGTCCTGCCGATGACTGGTAATTGGGCATCATCATTGAGTTGACATACCCTTGCTGAGCCATAAACCTCTGCTGCGTCGGCATTGAGTCTGCCGATGCATTAGGCATCTGGAACGTTGGAGCTTGAGAATTCCCAGTGTAAGGCCTTGCAGTAGTGGTTGTAGTATACTGGGGACTCTGATTCATCGGCATATTTGGAGGTGCCGATGCCATAGGAGCCTTGCCTCTCATATAAGTTGCGTGAGACGTGCCAGGTGTCTTCAAGTATTCCGGGGGCATACCGAAACCCCACCAATTAGGAGGAACCGATCCCGACATTGCTGATGCCAATAGATCTGTAGTAAGCTTGATCGACTCATCTGATGTTGATGGATTAGATGGCATCGGCGTTGATTGCGCATTAGACACTCCTAGCGTGCTTGGAGGAACAGTAGTTTCTGTGCCCGCAGCGGGCGTAGCAGCCGATGGAGCTGTCACCACTGGCGATCCCGGCTGATGATAGACAGGGCCCACATAATTTGGTGGCAATTGTCCTTCTTTGAAAGTTCTAGCCACGGCATTGAAAACCGTATTGGACAGCACACCAGCTTGGTTGATCAAGGCATGGTTGATAGCATTATCGACCATGTCTTGGAGTTTACCAGGATTGGCATCGAAGGTAAACTGCCGAGCTGCCGGCAGTGCTTCTTTCTGGATAACTTCGCCGCTCCTATTTATGCTGAAGGCCTTGAGACATTGTTGCTTGTAATCCTCCATAGCCTTCGCAATAGCTTGCTTCTGCTCATCTTTGAGGCTAGCTTCTGTCACGGGGATGACGTTTGTTGACACTAGCTAACACCACTTAGATACTAGGTTGTCATCCCCAGCATAGTGCCAGAGTGTACAAAGGTATTTATAAATGGAAAGGCTCTTTAGAAAATAATCTATTCTATCCGCAAGTGCACAGATAAAACACCTCATTGTAGCATTTCACCAGGATAAGTATTCCAGGTATCGTTATTTATAATTTTGCTTAAGAAGACAAGGGGTAAAATTATAATAAGGGCAAAATCTATCAAGGCATAGACTAGAGATAAACTTGCAAGAACATGATTACTAATGAGAAACTCGTCACACAGTCACTTACTTTAGCAGGTGTAAACCATAAATATAATGATAATGAATTATAAGTTCAAGGGATAAATAACACAGCGATTAGAAAATAGACTACTCCTCATATATGTAAGTGATGTCGGATTAGCTAGAGAATGGATTCTAAGTTATCTACTAACTACTAAGTCATAATCTACTCTAGTTATCTACAAGATCATATATAGCATAAAAGACCCTTCATTCATGTATAAGGAACATTGATAAAGTAAATCAGAGCATCGCACGACTTACTCCACAATACCGGTTCTGCCTGTCCTATCAACGGAGGGTGGACTATATAAGAATCCACGAAGCTGTCACTATCGCGAACTACCACACGACCCGGCCAATAGGATACATTTGTAGATAAATAACATCTAAGCACCACGCTCACATGTGATCTATCACCTAACTCCCTCGCGTCAAGAGCTAAGCGCTTTGCAAACTTATACATAAACTCATTATCAATTAGAACTATATCAAATATAGAACTAGAGCAAACTAAGAACATAATAATTAGAGACATAATGCAATTAGAACAAAGAATTAGAGAAAGATATGAATAATACCAATCTTTATTACCGAAGATCCAAATCCAGAGCGTAGTGCTCTACTTCTCTAATTGCTATCTAATCAAACCTCTAAACTTGAAGGATTAGGGAGTAGCTAATTCTAATTCTCTATGGGAGAGAAGCTCTAAACCCTAACTTTGATGGCTACCTCTGCATAATGATTTCTTCTCTTCTCCTCTCTCCTCCAGGGGGGGAGAGGCCTTGGTTTTATTGTCCCTTCAAGTGAATGTGGGCCGTCAGATCAAACCGACATTGATTGTATGGTTTAGATTGATCCTTTAGGTCGGTGGAGTACGATCCAAGAAAAGAGTTCTGATTGGGGTCCAACCCAGGGCGGGTGCCCAGGGCTGGCCCCGTTTCGCCTCCGCTTCGGTCTCGTGGCTTCTAGAGTCTTCTAGATTGAAGAAAATTGCGTGGTACGTAATTATCTCGTTGTAAACATGACATGTAGGCCTTCTCTCCATATTCTCTGATAACCCCCTGCAGAAATAGATAAACACCAAAGCTCGTGGAATTCTGTCAGATAAAACCCTAATTCTAGATGTTTGTTTCATATTGATCCTTTTTCATGTTTATTTGATTATTAATTTTAGTACTTAAGGACCCTCAACAACGTTCTCCAAATCAAAATCGCTAGTCGCCATGCCGATCTTGATCTTGAATAAAGTCCCACTAGGTGTGCCAAAAGATGTGTTGATGCAAAAGCTGGATCTGCAAACACAAAGGGCTAATACCCGATTCAAACGTTAAGGCGTGCAAGCTGATTTGACCTTACTATCGGCAAAGGTGATAACTCGAATACTTTGGTCCCGACAACAGCGATGCGCCCGGATGCCACGGCCAAGAGGTATTCACGCGGAACTTGAGAACACGCCGAGCTTAAGTCGACGGATTCCTAAGAACTCGTAATAAAAAGGGAAAAGTATGATGAAGTCATCGAAAAAGTAGATGCTGGAATATGAGTAAAAACTTATGTTTGATTGATTGATTCCTTCTGATTACAAGGCCCTAGGGTCTACATTTATACCCCGCTCGAAGAGCTACAATCAGACACGACTAGAATTCGAATTCCAAATTACACAGAATTCATATACAAAACGACTTAAATAACTAAGGAAAACATAAAACTATCCTCTCACGACAAACTGGGACACCGCCATGGACCAATCAACGTCCTTCAGGTCTTCCTTCAGAATCATCGGCAAACTCTTCATTGTATCCATCGGTAGGAACCAATGTTTGGTCATCGGCATAAACGCATCATCACTCAAGGACTTAGCCACATTCAGCTACCTCTTCATCGGCAACCATCCTCATCGGCAACACCCTGCAGACCATTTACTGCTGCACTATCTTGCCGATCTACACTCTACCAATCCTGGGCACGTGTCCAAAAACGGTGTCAACACTACGACATGATCCTCCTCCCGCCATGTGGTGACACCGAGTCTCGCCCCGAGCCGATCCCGCCGCAGCCAGTGCGCGGGAGGCGCTCGGGGCACCATGCAGGGGGTGCCCGGCGGGGGCGTCAGAGGTCCAGGATCTCTGACCCTACCACCGAGGCAAGGGCCTGTCTGGCCCTCCCCCCGCATATCCCTCACTAGATCGCCCATTCTTCTGGCCCGACAAGCGCAAGAGGAAGGGCCCATGGAGCATCAAGCTCCGCTCCACGGATCAACAGGGGATCTTCGCGACCTCCTGTTCCGCCCTGGGCAAAGGGCAAAGCATGGCTCCCACCCCCTCCTCAGAAGAGGGACCAGGGGGCCTCGACTTCTCATCATCCTCGACCTACGGATGGAGGAAAGACAGCGGCGCCTCCCGAGGTCCCTTTTAGGCTCAAGAGCACAGCCGCCACTTACGCCTCTTCCGTGAGCACTTCACTAAGTGTGTACGTGGATCTTCCAGGGCACCACCTAAGGTCTACCCTAGACCTTATTGCCACACCGCCCGTTTCGTCGTACCCTGAGGATCCCACCTTAGGGGATGGTAAATGGGATGGCGCTGATTTTTCTAGTTGTGGCGACCTCGAGACTTTCATGCGCTTTCTGAAGGCTAGCAATTATTGCCTCGGCTACTCAGACTCCGACGATGGCGGCTATGATCCGTCTCGAGAGTGTTTCAACCTCGACGTCGGAGGAACGCCCCCCAACACTCAAGGGGGTGCAGGGCCCTCTAACGCCACTCCACCTCCCAACACGACTCCCAGGATCCATCCTGGAACACGTGGGGCCACTTCAGCCCCCGAAGGACGGCACCCTGACCTCGAACAGCTCAACGAGCTAGAGGCTAGGCTCGAAGAAGAGCGCGTGCACCTCCGCCAACTGCGGGAGACTCTGGTGCAAGACCAGTCTGATCGCGGGGACGGAGGCGAGGCCAAATGCCGCGCCCGGGATGTCAACCGCCGCATCATCGAGGACGAAGGGGGAGACAATCCCCTAGTCTTCAGAACGGCCAGCCAGAACGTGATGGCTGCCGCACTCCTCCTCAGAGCGATGCCCGAGCCATCAACTCCTGAGGGGAGAAGAGTGCTCCAGGGGCTACGTGGCCTCCCAGACCAAGCTGTGGTGCAGAACGGAGAAAGTTCTACGTCATAGTCCCACGGCACGAGACGCTAAGGGGATCGACCCCCTCCTAACAAGGCACCAACGGTGCAGGGTCCGCCGCCCCCGAATCCGCAAGGGGGCAACAAGGCCCCATCTGTCCATGAACGTGTCGGGACCAACGTGGATGCCCGGGCCACCCTCGAGGCCAGACGGCGTGACAGGGACGAGGCCGAGTCTCGGTGCTACCGACCGCGCCGAGCCGGGAGGTACGGCCCCGACCACGACCGCAGCACGTCGCCAGAGCCTCCAGGCCCCGCGTCTTCAGCGAGGCCATCCGTAGGGCCAAGTTCCCAGCACGATTCCGACAGCCCGCTAACCTGACTAAGTACTCAGGGAAGACCAACCCTGAGCTGTGGCTAGCGGATTACCGCCTAGCATGCCAGCTAGGCGGAGCGGACGATGACTTGCTCATCATCCGCAACTTGCCACTTCACCTGGCTGATTCGGCTAAAGCGTGGCTAGAGCATCTCCCTGAGCGCATGTTCCATGACTGGGCGACCAAGTCAAGATCTTCGTCGGGAACTTCCAGGGCACATACATGCGTCCTGGAAACTCCTAGGACCTCAGGAGCTATCGGTAGAAGCCCGATGAGTCCCTTCGAGACTTCATCAGGCGATTCTCCAAGCAGTGCACCGAGCTCCCCAACATCACAGACTCCAACGTCATCGAAGCCTTCATCACCGGTACCACCTGCAAGGAGCTGGTACACGAGCTCGGTCACAAGAGCCCCACAAGCACCAGCCAGTTGCTCGACATCGCCACCAACTTTGCCTCAGGCGAAGAGGCAGTTGGTGCAATTTTCTCCGATGGCGCTGCCAAGGGGAAACAAAAGGCCGAGACCACCGAGGCCTTGGGCTCACGCGACCCCAAGAAGAAGAAGAAGGGTCGCAAGGGGAAGCAGGGTCGGTCGGACGACAACTTGGTCGCCGCGGCAGATCGCAAGAACCCCAAGCGGGCTCCTGCTGGCCTCGGTCTCTTCGACGAAATGTTGAAGAAGCCATGCCCCTATCATAGGGGGCCAACTAAGCACACCCTCGAGGAGTGCACTGTCCTGCGTCGGTATTACACCGACATCATAGTCAAGGAGGGCGATGAAGAGCCCCCCAAGGATGACGACCCCCAAGGAGAAGGCTTCCCTAAGGTCAAGAACTGCCTCCTGGTCTTTGGGGGACGTGCAGCTCGCCTCACCGCGAGTCAGAGGAAGCATGAACTCCGAGAAGTTTGCGCAGTCAGCACAGTCGCGCCCTCGTACCTCAAGTGGTCCGAGAGCGCGATCACGTTCGATCGACAGGATCACCCGGATCGGATCCCCAATCCCGGGAGTTATCCACTGATCGTCGACCCCATCATCGTCGAGACACGTCTCACCAAGGTGTTGATGGATGGAGGCAGCGGCCTCAACATTCTTTACACCGAGACTTTAGCCCTCATGGGGATCAGCAAGTCTCGGTTGAGGAATGATGCATCGCCATTCTACGGAGTGGTGCCGGGACATCGCGCCCATCCCCTCGAGCAGATCGATCTGCCCGTCTGCTTCGGGACCCCCGACAACTTCAGACGGGAGGTCCTCACCTTTGACGTGGTCGGGTTCCTAGGAACCTACCACGCGATCCTGGGACGACCATGCTACGCCAAGTTCATGGCCATCCCCAACTACACCTACCTCAAGCTCAAGATGCCGGGACCAAACAGCATCATCACCATCAGCACGATGAGCCAGTACGCCTACCAGTGCGACGTCGAGTGCATCGAGCAGGCCGAGGCTCTAGCTGAGTCTCTGTCTATCCTCACCAGCCTCGGCGATGGCGACCAGGACGTCCCCGACCCCAAGCGTCACGCCGGGAGCTCCGAGCCGGCGGAGGAGACCAAGCTCGTCTTCCTCGACCCCGGGACCTCTGAAGGCAAGGCGTTGAGGATCAGCTTGAGCTTCGACCCCAAATAGGAAGCAGTGCTCGTCGACTTTCTCCGCGCAAACATCAACTTATTTGCGTGGAGTCCCTCGGACATGCCAGGTATACCGAGGGAAGTCGCCGAGCACTCCTTGGACATCCGAGCCGGCTCCAAGCCCGTGAAGCAGCGCCTGCGCCGATTGGATGAGGAGAAGTGCCGGGCCATCGGGGAGGAGATCCACAAGTTGCTGGCAGCCGGATTCATCAAGGAGGTATTCCATCCCGAGTGGTTAGCTAACCCTGTACTAGTTAAAAAGAAAAATGGGAAGTGGAGGATGTGTGTGGACTATACTAGTTTAAATAAAGCATGTCCTAAGAATCCCTTTCCATTACTTTGTATTGATCAAATAGTTGACTCTACTGCGGGTCGTGAGACTTTATCTTTCCTTGATGCTTATTCCGGTTACCACCAAATCAAGATGAAAGAGTCCGACCAGCTCGCGACTTCTTTCATCACCCCTTTCGGAATGTTTTGCTACGTAACCATGCCTTTTGGCCTTAAGAACACAGGGGCTACATACCAATGATGTATGCTCCAGGTCTTCGGGGACCTCAATGGCAAAATGGTAGAGGCTTACGTAGACGACATTGTTGTCAAATCCAGGAAGGCAAGCGGTCTTGTGGCTGACCTGGAAGAAACATATCGATGCCTCAGGGCTAAGGGGATCAAACTAAACCCCGAAAAATGCGTTTTCGGGGTCCCCCGAGGCATGCTCCACGGGTTCATTGTGTCTGAGCGAGGGATCGAGGCTAACCCTAAAAAAGTCTCGGCCATCGCAAACATGGGCCCAATCCGTAACCTAAAGGGAGTACAGAGAGTCATGGGGTGCCTAGCTTCCCTCAGTCGTTTCATCTCCCGTCTCGGGGAGAAGGCACTACCCCTGTATAGGTTACTTAGAAAATCCGAGCACTTTTCCTGGACTCCCGAGGCCCAGGAAGCCCTTGACAAGCTCAAGGCTTTGCTCACTAACCCTCCCATCTTGGTACCTCCCGCCGAGGGGGAACCATTGCTCCTCTATGTCGCAGCCACCGATCAGGTGGCAAACGCAGCTATCGTGGTTGAAAGGAAGGAAGAAGGGCAAGCCCTACCGGTCCAAGGACCGGTGTACTTCGTCAGTAAGGTACTATCCGACACAAAGACCCGATACCCCCAAATTCAAAAACTACTCTATGCGGTAGTCTTAGCCCGACGCAAACTCCGCCATTACTTTGAGTCTCATCCAGTCTTGGTAGCATCGTCTTTCCCCCTGGGAGAGGTGATTCAAAACCAAGAGGCTAATGGCAGAATTGCTAAGTGGGCTATAGAGCTTATGGGTGATGGGATCACCTATGAGCCTCGGAAAGCTATAAAATCCTATGTTTTAGCGGATTTTGTAGCCGAGTGGACGGGAACCCAACTCCCTCCACCCCAGATCCACCACGAGTGCTGGACCTTGTACTTCGACGGGTCCCTGATGAAAACCAGGGCTGACACAGGCCTCGTCTTCATCTCGCCCCTCGGGGTAAGGATGCGATATGCAATCCGACTCCACTTCCCCGCCTCAAACAATGCGGCGGAGTACGAGGCCCTTGTCAATGGTCTCCATATCGTGATCGAGCTTAGGATTAAGCGGCTCGACGTCCGAGGTGACTCCAGACTCATCATCGACCAAGTCATGAAACAGTCCAGCTGCCACGACCCCAAGACGGATGCGTACTGCAAAGCAGTCCGGCGTCCGGAGGAAAAATTTGACGGCCTCGAGCTTAACCATGTGTTAAGAAAATACAATGAGGCCGCCGATGCGCTCGCCAAAATGGCATCTGAGCGGGCCACGGTCCCCCCGGATGTCTTCATCAGCGACCTCTACAAGCCTTCCGTCGACTACAAAGATGACGGGGGCACGGATCAACCCCTAGGCGGCTCAGGTATCGATCCCGAGGTCTCCATGGCTCACGAACAGGAGGCCATGGACATCGAGCCCGAGCCCCCTACACCAGACGACTCGCCGGACTGGCGCTACCCCTTGCTACAACGCCTCGTCAACGGCACTTTGCCCTCAGACCAGGCTGAGGCACGGCGTGTGGCTCGCCGCGCCAAGACTTTCCACCTTCTCGATGGAGATATGTACAAACGCAGCCCCTCGGGCATTCTTATGCGTTGCATCCCCCATCAGGAGGGAATCAAGCTCCTGGAGGACATACACTCGGGGGCTTGTGGCCACCATGCCGCGCCTTCCGACAAGGCTTCTACTGGCCCACCGCCATGGCCAATGCCACGAAGATCGTGCGGACCTGTGAGGGATGCCAGTTCTACGCTCGACAGATTCATCTCCCCGCTCAGGCACTGCAGACGATCTCCATCACCTGGCCCTTTGCTGTCTGGGGCCTCGACCTCGTCGGGCCTCTACAAAGGCGCCCGGGGGCTTCACCCACTTTCTTGTCGCAATCGACAAGTTCTCCAAGCGGATTGAGGTCCGACCCATCATAAGGATCAAGGCTGAACAAGCAGTGCTATTCTTCACGGATATGATCCACTGATTTGGAGTGCCCAACTCCATAATCACTGACAACGGCACACAGTTCACCGGGCGGAAATTTCTGGAGTTCGCGACATGCACCACATACGTGTGGACTAGGCAGCAGTCGCTCACCGAAAGACCAATGGTCAGGTGGAACGTGCCAATGGCATGATCCTCCAGCGTCTGAAGCCCAGAATCTTCAACCAGTTGGACAAGTTTGGAAAAAGGTAGCTCAAGGAGTTACCGGCCGTTATCTAGAGTCTAAGGACTTCCCGAAGCCGAGCCACAGGCTTCACCCCGTTCTTCATGGTTTATGGGTCGGAAGTTGTCCTTCCCATAGACCTGAGTACGGGTCTCCAAGGGTACAAGCCTTCGATGAAAACAGCTACAAGACGTTCCAAGAAGACATGCTGGACCAGCTGGATGAAGCCAGAGATGTAGCCCTCCTACACTCCGCCAAGTACCAGCAGGCCCTCCGCCGATACCACGCGCGATGAGTCTGAGGCCGAGCCTTTCAAGTCGGCGACTTGGTGCTGAGGCTCAGGCAAAGCAACAAGGGTCGTCACAAGCTCACGCCCCCCTGGGAAGGACCCTTCGTCATCGTCGAAGTTCTCCGACCCGGCACTTACAAGCTCGCCAACGAAGCAGGGGAGGTCTTCAAGAACGCATGGAACATAGAACAACTACGTCGCTTCTACCCTTAGAATTTTGGAAAGATATTCAGTTGTTCATCACCTCGAAAGAATAAATGAAACCTCAAATTATATGGTTGTTTATTTTTAAGCGAGTAAACCTCGGATCTGCCTTGTAGAGTCCGAGCCTCCCTCGGGGGCTACACGGGGGGAACCCCCTATGGCAACTCTGAATCTTTTTTCTTTTTTCGCACAAGTCAAAACACCCCGACCCAAGGTCTTTCTTTCGTTTCCTAAAAGAATTTAAGAAACCGCAGATCCATCCCCTAAATCTTAAAAAGGCGTGAGCCCGAGGAAAGATCCGCGCCCACGGGCAAGGACGACCTCCACTCACCCCCTAGGATCGGGGGACGGATCTGGATTTCTAAAAATTACTAAGGAAAAGAAAAGGACTTAGGCTCGGGACGCTCTGTCTAACGCAGACCCAAAGAGGCTAACTCGACCCCGCGCTGCCGAGGTCGGGTCGACACAGGGAAAAAGATAATAAAGGACATAAAGGAAATCTTAAAGGAAACAATCATAGAAACATTCATATTCAACATCAATGTTTTATATAGAAAACAAGGCCCACTGGCCTTCGATGTTCACAAAAAAATCTAACTAAGGGGCCTCATTGCCCTGATTGCCCAGGTCCCTGCGCGCCGAGGGGGGGAAGCTCCACCTCGGCGTCGAAGAAGGCGGCCAGGGCATCTCCTGGGGCGTCCGCGGTGTCTCCAAGCTTCTGCAGCTCCTCCTGGGCCTCCGCCTCGTCATCAGGGAGGACATAGCCCTCCTAACCGCCGGCAGGGCCTTCTTCACCCCGGCGTGGAGTGCCTCCCTCATCCTCTCCCTGGCCCGGGAGTACAGAGCCTCGACACGGCTCCGTAGTGACGACCCCGATGCGCCCGCTGACACCCCAAACCCCTCGCATGCTGTTGATATTTGGTAACGCAATAAGGAAACGATCCGCAAGCGCACGGATATCGGTGAGCATTTCACTCGGGAGGTTATCCAGAGTTATCGTATTTATATTTTTACCACTGGGAGAAAGGGTGCATCTGACTAACCAAATCTATTGCTACTATCCCTTTAGGCTACAAAGAATGTCTCTCGATGTGAGTGATAAATAGAGAAGACTGCAACCGTAGTCTCCTTCTAACCTTGGTAAGGATGATCTACTTTTCTAATGGGGTGGCTAACGGAATCTAGACACCACAAAGGATGTTCAACCCGCACCTATAAACCCTATCCTTCCTGCTAACGAGATGTGATCTACAAAGGTAACTCGGAATTGTCACGTTCCTCACTACTACCACGGTCCAGCTAGTCAGGGAATATCTATGAGTACCCCAGCCTAAACACCACGTTTACGCCAGCAATGATTACTCTAAACTCTACGCGAAGAGATTAAAGTAAACTCATAAACCATAAGAACAATAAAACAAGAACTTACTAGAATTTAGAAGTCGAAATACTGAAGAATCCTAGGAGCAAGCTTCGGGTTAGGAGAACTTGATCCCACAGGTACAAGCTTGGAGTAGACACCGACAGGCCGGGCTTCCTCCAATCTACACCTCCACTCTATCTCTCTCAATCTAGTAGAAACTAGAAGATCTATTTCTACTTTACATTGGTTGCTAAGCCTAAAAAGAAATATTAATTAGAGAAGAGGTTTTCCTTCGAGGGCACCCCTCAGTCTCTATGATAATTTCTTCATGTCTTCTCCAGGGGCTAGGGGGGTCTCCTTATATAGTCCTCCCCTTCTATGCGTTTTTGGGTCGGTAGGCGATGTGGTACTACGTTATTCTCGATCCAATAGGTCGGTGGAACATCCCGAGCGAAAGAGAGTCCTGAACTGCATCCAACAGGGGGCGGGCGCCCAGGTCCTCAGGGCGGGCGCCCTGGGCCTGGCCCCTTTCGGCCTCCGCTTCCTTCCCGTGGCTTCTAGAGTCTTCTAGATAGTAGAAAATTGCACGGTGCGTTGATATCTCTATGTAATCCCGACATGTGGGCCTTTCTTCCGTATTTCCTGATTACCCCCTGCAGAAATAGACAAACACCAAAACTCGTGGAATTCTGTCAGATAAAACCCTAAGTCTAGATGTTGATTTCATTTAGATCCTTTTCTTTGTTTATTTGATAATTAAATTTGATACTTAAGGACCGTCAACAAACTCCCCCAAGCTTACCTCTTGCTCGTCCCTGAGCAAGAATAGACTCCGCTATGGATCAGAAGCTGTTGCAATATCTTAAAAATTTGACAGTACACATGCTTTTAAATAAGATCTCATCTCTGAGTTAGAGTAAACTGTCAAGAATTAAAACTTACTTACTTTACCTTCAACCATGGGACTTGTAACCGTCACTTCTGTCTTGAGTAGTTAAAAGATACAACAGTCTAGCCAAGTGCCATGTCTCTTATTCTTGATCAGCTATAGCTCTGGGATTTTTTTACAGATTTTCAAATAAAACTCAGAGATTCCTTGTATGACTCTCTCATATCTCTCTTTTGTGGTATTTCTGGATCCTTACCAAGGCATTGATGGTATATGCCTTCTCTCAAGATATGTGGTATTTTATGGTATAAGGCATAGTGATATTGCCTTCTCTCTCGCCCTACTCTAATAAGGCTTGATATCTGGAGCTTGTGGGGGTATAGACCCCTATACCCTTACAGCTAGACTTGGGCCAGGAGGTTTGGCCCATTACGAGACGAGCTCAAGGTTTGATCCGACAGCTTGGAGTTTCGCGCAAGGAAACAAGACGTGGAGATCAAGCAGGATTCTAGTCGGTTAGAATAGGAATTGATATCGAACTATCTATGGCAATTGTAACCGACTAGGATTAGTTTCTAGATCTGTAACCCTGCCCTCCGGACTATATAAGGAGAGGCAAGGGACCCCCCTAGGATATCATATTCTCTCAACACAAATCAATACAACCAGACGCAGGACGTAGGTATTACGCCAACTCCGCGGCCGAACCTGGATAAAAAGCTTGTCCGTGTCTTGCGTCACCATCGAGTTCGTAGTTTGCGCACCGTCTACCGATAAACTACTACCGTGGGTATACCCCAAGGTAGACTGCCGACCAGCTTTCGTCGACAGTGGCGCACCAGGTAGGGGGTGTGCGTGCAACTTCTCTGGCGAACAAGATGGTTACGATCCCAGCTTCCGCGACCGTGCCTGAAGGCCTCACGTTCACCGTCGGCCAGATCACGTGGACGACGTGCAGCGGCGGCCTCACGACCACGGTTTCAAAAGAAACTCAGATCCGATCTGAGATCACGCCGTCTCCGACCACTTGCGTGGCGGCACCGAGCGCCCGACCACCGATCCCGCTCTACAAGGGAAAGAAGATCGACTGCTCAGACCTTCTCCAAGCGCTCGATCGCGCTGATTCCAAGCTACTTGAAGCCTCCCAACTAGTGGACGGAATCCTGCGTCAGCCTGATCAGGCTGCTCCAACGGATTTTTTCAAAACCCGTCGGCCAACTCGTGTCGTTACACACGAACGGCTGGGAACGTCTCTGACGATAACCTCAACTCCCTCAGGACGATCCGTCAAGCTCAAGAAGGGAGACTATCCTTGCGGCCTGAACAACTCGGCCTCTCTCTACTCGCGGCAGATCCAATCCGTTTTCAGCAAAGCAGGTTGGTCGCCAAAAAGGAACGGTCGTCACTACGTCAACATGGTGACGGTCCAAGAACTACGAGACGGCCAGGCTTCCAGCACCAACTCGAGCACCGGTTCCGTCCCCACCGAAGTTATAAACACCGAAGACGAGGACTACGACCTGGATTTGCCCTCACACCCTCCGGGTTTCCCTCGTTTCCCGGTATTCCCCCCTCGGCGAGGAGATATTGTCTTCAACGTCAGCGCCGACGAACCGATCGTCGATGGAGAAACGGACGAGCAGAGGCAACTCCGCGAGCAGCGCAACGCCGATCGCGCCCGACGGCGTGCGGACGAGCAACAACAAATTCCACTGCATAATCTCAACGACGCTTTTGACATGGTCGGGGACCAGCCAGTCTACAAGACGCCAAGCGCCAACGTGGCTGTCGCCATGGCCAATCTAGATCAGCTCCCTGATACCCCTGAGTGCCAAGGAGTCCGGACCAGCATCCGAGCACACCTGATCGCCGCAATGGGACAGACAGCCACTCTACTCAAGAGAGTCCAGGACGTCTCTTACACAGAAGCCACCTCCGACCAGACTAATCGTAGCCGGACCTCACCACCTCCCAGCAGGCGTCGCCATAGCCGCTCCCCCGACAACCATCGAAAAGATTCGCGGCGCGACGATGGTGGTCGGGACTCCGACGGTCATCGTGAGCAGAACCGCAGACGCGGTCAAGAAGTAAACCAACATAGGGATCTCCGGCACAACATCCCTCCCAAAGATGCCCGGGACCGCATCAACAGGCGTGCCACAGAGAGAGCAGTCCACGAAAACCTGCGTCGTATTGAGTACGATGCAACACACGGCCCCCCGGGCCTAAGACAATTCTCCTCACACCTCCGCCAGGTCGTGTGGCCCCGCAATTTCAAGCTCGAAAAACTTAAAAAATACGATGGCAAGGAAAATCCAGAGAACTGGATCACTCTCTATGAAATCGTCGTTCGGTCAGCAGCGGGAGATGAGCACGTCACGGCCAACTACTTCCCCGTAGTCCTCGACCAGGCCGGTCATCAGTGGCTTCTCGGCTTGCCCGAGGACTCCTTCGACTCCTGGGAAGAGCTACGCCAGGCTTTCATTGACAACTTCATTGCCACATGCGAGCAGCCGGGAAACAAGTATGACCTTGAAAGGATAAGGGATAGGAAGAACGAACCTCTGCGCGATTACATCCGACGATTCTCGGATATGCGTCTTAAGACCCCGAAGATTTCCCACGACGAGGCCATCTCTGCCTTCATCAAGGGCCTGCGTTTCCACGAAGCGCTGAGGAACAAGCTGTTGCGTAAACGTCCAACAACAGTGGCAGAGCTCCTCGCCACGGCCAAAAATTACGCCGATGCCGACGACGCAGAAAAACTAATCCGAGACGATGCGAGAGGCCCCGACCAGCCTCCCCGGCGAGATGACGGTCGTGGTCGCTACGACAACAGGAACCACCACCGCCTCGACAACCGCGACCACAGAGAAGGTTGGGATCGGCGGCGCGACAACCGCGACGATTTCAGAGGAAAGCGCCCTCGCGACTACGACCACGAAGTAAATACGGTCAAGCGTCCCAATGGACGACGGGACTACCAAGAAGACTACAACAAAACGTTGAAGGGACCGTGCCAACTACATCCAAAGTCTAATCATACCATGAAAGAGTGCCGCGTCCTCAAAAGCATCTATACACGGCGGGCCGCCCAAGATGACTCCGCCAAGAAAAACAACAAGCGAGACGGGCACGACCGCGAAGATGAGGATGAGGACCAAGATAGGGACCTCCGACACCAATACGTCAGCCCCACTGACGTGGTCCACTCCATCTTCGGGGGCAAGGTCTCCATCGAATCTAAGCGAGAAAGAAAGCTGTTAAAGAGAGCCTGCCTCAACATAGACAGCACGGACGGGCTGATTGCAGACCCAAAATTTCCCCCGTGGTCGCACAGGGAGATCTCATTCAGCAGGAAGGACCAGTGGGCCGCTATCCCAGAGCCAGGCCGTTTCCCTCTGATTCTGGACCCTTGCATCAACAGCATCAGATTCGAGCGCGTGCTCGTGGACGGGGGAAGCTCCATCGACATCCTCTTCCGCAACAGCCTGCCTGCTCTCAAGATATCTCCTGCGCAACTAAAACCTTACGATGCCCAATTCTGGGGGGTTTTGCCAGGACAGAGTTCAGTGCCCCTCGGACAGATAACATTGCCTGTCCAATTCGGCACACCCGACCACTTTCGGACGGAGTTCATCAACTTCGTGGTCGCGGACTTCGACGGGACCTATCACGCTATACTGGGCCGACCATCGCTGACAAAGTTCATGGCAGTCCCGCACTACTCATACCTGGTCCTTAAGATGCCTACGGAGAAGGGTGTCCTAACCATCAGAGGCAATGTCTACACTGCGTATACCTACGAAGAGGAGAGCTTCAAGATCACCGAAGCAATCGACCTCTCAATCCGCATGGCAGAAACAGCAACTCAGGCCGCACAGCTGCCTCCCGACCAGCTACGATTACCCAAGCAGGAGACAGCCAGGAAGAATTCAAAATCCAAAGAGTACAAAGAAGTACAACTAGTCGACGGCAGCCCCGAGAAGATGGCCCTCATCGGGGCCAATCTGGATCCAAAATAGGAAGACGCGCTCGTCAGGTTTCTAAGGGACAACGTGAGCGTTTTCGCATGGAAACCCGCGGACATGCCCGGCGACCCACGAAACCTGATCGAGCACTCCTTAAATGTCTCGAAGACCGCAAGACCAATCAAGCAAAAGCTTCGACGGTTCGCTCGTGACAAAAAGGAGGCTATTAGGACAGAAATAACACGGCTTCTAGCAGCCGGATTCATAAAAGAAGTGTATCACCCCGATTGGCTCGCCAATCCGGTTCTTGTACGCAAAAAGAATAATGAATGGAGAATGTGCGTTGATTACACTGATCTCAATAAACACTGTCCTAAAAATCCTTTTGGTCTCCCTCGCATCGACGAGGTGGTCGACTCAACGGCCGGATGCGAACTCCTCTCTTTTCTAGACTGCTACTCTGGTTATCACCAGATTTCGCTAAAAGAAGAAGATCAGATCAAAACATCTTTCATTACTCCTTTCGGCGCATACTGCTACACGACCATGTCATTCAGACTCAAAAACGCCGGAGCCACTTATCAACGGGCCATCCAGCAATGCCTCCACGATGAGATTCGTGATGACCTCGTCGAGGCCTATGTAGACGACGTGGTCGTAAAAACAAGGGACGCGAGCACCCTAATCGACAACTTAGACCGAACTTTCAAGGTGCTTAATAGTTACGAGTGGAAGCTCAACCCCAAGAAGTGCATTTTTGGCGTCCCTTCCGGCCTACTACTCGGCAACGTTGTCAGTCGTGACGGCATACGACCAAACCCTTCAAAAGTAAAAGCAGTACTCGACATGCGACCACCGAAGAACGTCAAAGATATTCAGAAGCTTACCGGATGTATGGCCGCCCTCAGTCGCTTCATCTCAAGGCTAGGAGAAAAAGGCCTCCCTTTCTTCAAACTATTGAAAGCGTCAGAAAAATTTTCTTGGACAGAGGAAGCCGACACCGCATTCAATCAGCTTAAGACCTTCCTCACTTCACCACCTGTCCTTACGGCGCCCCAGCCCGATGAAAACCTACTTCTTTACATTGCTGCAACCGACAGGGTTGTTTCCACAACAATAGTGGTCGAGCGAGACGAACCAGGTCATGCCTATAAGGTCCAGAGACCCGTTTACTTCATAAGTGAGGTCTTAAACGAGTCCAAGGCCAGGTACCCACAAATACAGAAGCTTATATACGCCATTCTAATAACATCAAGAAAGCTGAAGCACTACTTCGACGACCATCGAGTCTTGGTAACAACCAGTTTCCCTCTCGGGGACATTCTGCGCAATAAGGACGCCAACGACAGAATTGTGAAATGGGCGATGGAACTATGCCCATTTTCCCTGGAGTTCCAGAGCCGCACCACGGTCAAGTCTCAGGCCCTGGTCGATTTCATTGCTGAATGGACGGATCTCAACGAGCCTCCCGTTCCCGACGTCTCCGATCACTGGTCAATGTTCTTTGACGGGTCCTTGAACATCAACGGTGCCGGCGCTGGGATACTGTTCGTGTCACCCAACAAGGACAAACTGCGTTACGTCCTTAGGATCCTTTTTCTGGCGTCAAACAATGTCGCCGAATACGAAGCATGCCTGCATGGCATAAGACTAGCCGTTGAGCTGGGAGTCAAGCGCCTCTATGTCTATGGCGACTCCGCTTTGGTTATTGTTGACACTAGCTAACACCACTTAGATACTAGGTTGTCATCCCTAGCATGGCGCCAGAGTGTACAAAGGTATTTATAAATGTAAAGGCTCTTTAGAAAATAATCTATTCTATCCGCAAGCGCACAGATAAAACACCTCATTGTAGCATTTCACCAGGATAAGTATTCCAGGTATCGTTATTTATAATTTTGCTCTAGGGATCTGAGGAAGATGGAATTAAATCAAAGGGGGCAAAATCTATCAACGCATAGACTAGAGATAAAGTTGCAAGAACATGATTACTAATGAGAAACTCGTCACACAGTCACTTACTTTAGCAGGGGGTAAACCATAAAGATAATGATAATAAAGTATAAGTTCATGGGATAAAGAGCACAGCGATTAGAAAATAGACTACTCCTCATATATGTAGGTGATGTCGGATTAGCTAGAGAATGGATTCTAAGTTATCTACTAATTACTAAGTCATAATCTACTCTAGTTATCTACAAGATCATATATAGCATAAAAGACTCTTCATTCATGTATAAGGAACATTGATAAAGTAAATCAGAACATCACATGACTTACTCCACAATACTGGTTCTGCCTGTCCTATCAACGGAGGGTGGACTATATAAGAATCAACGAAGCTGTCACTATCGCGAACTACCACACGACTCGGCCAATAGGATACATTTGCAGATAAATAACATCTAAGCACCACGCTCACATGTGATCTATCACCTAACTCCCTCGCGACAAGAGCTAAGCGCTTTGCAAACTTATACATAAACTCATTATCAATTAGAACTATATCAAATATAGAACTAGAGCAAACTAAGAACATAATAATTAGAGACATAATGCAATTAGAACAATAGAATTAGAGAAAGATATGAATAATACCAATCTTTATTACCGAAGATCCGAATCCAGAGCGTAGTGCTCTACTTCTCTAATTGCTATCTAATCAAACCTCTAAACTTGAAGGATTAGGGAGTAGCTAATTCTAATTCTCTGTGGGAGAGAAGCTCTAAACCCTAACATTGATGGCTACCTCTGAATAATGATTTCTCCTCCTCTCCTCCAGGGGCCAGGGGGTCTGGTTTTATAGTCCCCTCAAGTGAACGTGAGCCATTGGATCAAACCGACATAGATTGTATGGTTTAGATTGATCCTTTAGGTCGGTGGAGGATTGTCCCGAAGCAGAGTCCTGATTGGACTCTCCACCTGGGCGGGCGCCCAAGGGGGGTGGGCGGCCGCCCAGCCCCCGAGCCCGAATCCCCTCTCGTTCGTTCCCGTGGCTTCTGGATCCTTCTAGATCAAGGAAAATTGCGCGGCACGTAATTATCTCGTTGTAAACATGACATGTGGGCCTTCTCTCCCTATTTTCTGATAAACCCCTGCAGAAATAGATAAACACCAAAGCTCATGGAATTCTGTCAGATAAAACCTTAATTCTAGATGTTTGTTTCATATTGATCCTTTTTTATGTTTATTTGATTATTAATTTTAGTACTTAAGGACCGTCAACAAACTCCCCCAAGCTTACCCTTTGCTCGTCCCTGAGCAAACAGCTAAACTCAGACGGATCAGGAGTTGCTTCGATGTTTTCTTTCCTGACAGGCACACATGCTTTTACAAAAATTCTTCCAGATTAGAGTGAAGTGTTATGAAGTTTAGTACCTGCACTTAAATCTTAAGTAATCGAAAGACAAAATAGTTAAGTCAAGCACTATCCCTCCTGTTTATACTTCACCTTTGTTCCAGAGTTTTTCATAAGTTTTCAAAATAAAACTCAGAGTTCCCAGCAATGATTCTCTCAAGTCTCTCTATATGTGGTATTTGTGGATCCTTACCATGATATCACTTACCTATAGCTAATGGAATATTTAAGTGGAGCTCATAGGAGTGAAAAACAGCTCATACATATGTTGTCTAATCGAGCCATGGATCCAAAGGAACTCAGCATATAATTAAATCAAGATGTGCATGTGTGGTGGAGTAAATGATAGTGATGGTGAAAATGCATAAGTGATAATAAAACTTAGTTCTCATTGCTCCTCATATTGCTATCTCTCCTCCTTTTTGATCTTTGCTTTGGGAGAACATGGGCTATCTTTTTTTTTCAGGTGGGTAGTGGATACCCCTAATTCTACTGTCGGACACTTGTCCATTTTTTCCGCTCAAGTGGGCATCTTTGTACCCCTAATTCTACTTCGGACACTTGTCCATTTTTACCTCTCGTCTCACTCTTTTTCTTTCTTTTTCGAGGTTCCCGGGCACTTGCCCCTTTTTATTTCCTCGTATATATTTTTGCATAACCCATGCCTCTTCTACATTGAATCTTTTTAGAGAGAGAGTATAACAATATTCGGGACAGTGAGTGATAATATTTTTAGCAATTTTAATGATTGATAATGAATGCTGTGGTAGATGTGTGCAAGTGAATATCTTAATTTAACCACATGAAAAGCTCCTAAGGGTCAACACAGCTCGATCAAACTCAATGTGAATATAGTAAAGATGTTATAGCAAGTATGGCTGTGGTAGGTAGTTTGTTATGCTAGGAACTCATCATGTGATTTGTAAGTTTTCAAAAATAAATCTCCAGAACTTAGTGTAGTAGGAACGAGATAAACAGTAGCTCAACTTTATATCATGCCTTTCTCTTACCTAGACTTTAGTTTTATGCTTTCCAAAGATAGTAATTTTAGTTTTAGTAATTCCTGGAAGAATTCTAATATAAAAGCTAGGTACTTGTAAGTAAGCATACAGAGCAACTGTTCATCATTTCCATCATGCATATTTTTGGTCTTTTTATTATTTTCTAGAAATTCCAAAAGATGTGTTGATGCAAAGCTGATCTGCAAACACAAAGGGCTAATACCCGATTCAAACGTTAAGGCGTGCCAGCCGATTTGACCTTGCTATCGGCAAAGGTGATAACTCGAATACTTTAGTCCTGACAACAGCGATGCGCCCGGATGTCACGGCTAAGAGGTACTCACGCGGAACTCGAGAACACGCCGAGCTTAAGTCGACGAATTCCTAAGAACTCGTAATAAAAGGAAAAAGAGTATGACGAAGTCGTCGAAAAGTAGATGCTGGAATACGAGTAAAAACGTGTGTTTGATTGATTTCTTTATATTATGATTACAAGGTCCTAGGGTTTATATTTATACCCTGCTCAAAGAGCTACGACCAGACACGATTAGAATTCGAATTCCAAATTACACGGAATCCGTATACAAGACGATGCAAATAACTAAGGAAATAATAAAACTATCCTTCGTGACAAACCGAAACTCCTCCACATGACAACTGGCAGCCTCCGGACTCCTCCTTCGCGTCATCGGCAATCCCCTCGCCATAGTCATCGGCAGACCTTTTTACCCAGTCATCGGCACCATATTACTGCCTGTGGACTTAGTCACATTCAACCTCACCCTCATCGGCAACCATCCTCATCAGCAACCCGCATCGTACTGCCACCCTATCCTGCCATCCTGGACACGTGCCCAAAAATGGTGTCAACACATGCCCCCCAGTTTCGGAGTATAAAACTATTAATGCTCCAAAATTCTCTGCAGTAATGATGCCTTCTCCGCAATTAATGCTCCTAATCTGGTAACCGACAACCTCAATCTGGACAACTCTGATCCTAATCCTCCGCAGATTCCTCGAAATCCCCAACTTCCTAAACGGGCATCTTTCTTGGTCGTACATCGGCAACAATACCGTTACAAAGATCTGCCGATGCTCTGACCAGGATATTCGCAAAAACGGTTACCTCCCCTCTATCCGCCCATCGGCAAGATGACCGTTATAGAGTATCGCCGATGGACCGACCAGGAGATCGCGCATAGTAAAATATCTTTAGATAATGACCGCTTCCTGTCAAATCACCTGCACAATCCCTGGATTACCGTGCGAACAGTTACCATATCCACCTGAGTACCCTCGGGCTTCTCGGATGCGGCAAAGAGATAAGTCGGATTTGCCCTTGCCCATCTTGTCCTATAAATAGTTCCTTCTTGGGTACTCCTCCCCCATTACACCATTCTACTATCCAACTTTGCTTTTCCAGCGGCGGCGCCATTTACAACCCTCAAGATCTCCGACAAGCACTCCTCTTCATCAACTCCGGTGCCCTCCAACGTCCTCTTCACGACAAGATGGCCATTGGCTTCGTCGTCCCTGAGGTCAGACTTCCATCTCATCTCCTGTACCTTTTCTCGCATTCCTGTTCATCTGCGATTCATCTTACTGAATATCTTCCTTTTCCTTTTTCTTTGTATTTTTATTCCCCAAAACACTAGGAATTGTCCAACAAAATTGTCATCCCTACCGATCAACCACACCTTCAGTGCCTCGGCCCTCTAGGGAATCCAGATCCAACCGACCTTATCAATGCAGAAACCAACAGGATTCCCTTTAGAGCCGAAAACTTTTCTTTAGATCTGTGGAAAGACACCTTTCGCTCTTGGCCCAGCCCTACTGTAGGGTGGAAAGATTGGTTCTTGAGGGTCAGCAATTCTTATGAAGTCCAGTGGGGTGAGAGGAAACTAGCTCAATGCATTAGGCTATCCATTGCCGATATGCACAGGAACGAGTCGCTGCTGATAGTTGCATCCTACTTTTGGTCAGACACTCTCAATGCTTTCGTTTTTGGCCACGGCCCTGCTTCTCCTACCCTTGCCGATGTAGCCATGCTTACTGGGCTAGATATATCTTCTGCCGATAGCACCCACTTTTTTGATACTGCCCCCAGTGCCAAAGTGGAGACTCGCGCTATCGGCGGTTGGTCAGGGTACATCCAGAAGTACCGCGGGAGAGGGCCTGTCACCATAAAGGAGCAAACCACCTTTCTGAACATGTGGCTGGACAAGTTTGTATTCTGTGGTCGATCGGCAGGACCAACTTCCGTCTATCTATCGGTAGCAGAAAGACTGGCTAGCGGCGGCCAATTTCCTCTCGGCCGATATTTGCTCAGCGCTGTTTACCACCTTCTTCATCAGGTAGCCCAGAAACTCCTGCTTGGCCAATCCATCGGCAACTTGGGAGGCCCCTGGTGGTTTATTAATATGTGGCTCAATCTGCACCTGCATAAGCGCCTTGATTTCAACTTGTTCTCACAGCACTTCCCAAGAGATATAGCCGAAAATCATGTGTTGGGTGAAGAGGAATCGGCAACGCGTGCCCCCTTGAACTTTGGTGAAGCCGTTATAGTCTTACCCGGTTCAGGGAACAATCCGGATCAGATCGGCCGATTCTTTGAGACTCTGTATGAGGGTCTGGCCAGAGACGAACGACCATGGCTGGCTTATGACGACCCAGATAGCATGCTCCCTCTGACCTTCAATCCATTTGATGAAGCTCTCGACAGGGACAATGAGGTAATGATGGCAATTGTGACTCCCAGAGCCATACCAGTGAATTTCTTCGGTAGCACAAAAACCTCTCCCCAAACCTATGAATTTTATAATCCATCGGCATTAGCTCGCCAGCTAGCCTTCGGCCAATTGCCGATTGCACTTCCTTATGCCGATGTAATAAAGCCCAGAGAACCCATCGCCAACCTTCTCGAGTGGACTCGAGTAGCCCAGCTACCACCAAATGCCGATACAGATGTAGATCTGTCAGAATGGGTTCCAGCTGCCTTTATCACTCAGGCATACAAGCTATGGTGGGCAGAATGGAAAGAGAATCTATTCTGCAGATCGGCCCTCTCATACCGCGGCATGATCGACCCCGAATACGAAGTCCCTGATGACACTGTAAGTATTTCAAACCGATGTCTCATTTTCCAATACTATTCCCATCGGTAACTTACCCCTGTATTCCTTTTGCAGATTGACAACACCCCCCCATCGGTTAGCAGGAGTGGCAAGCCGATCGACTTGTTCCCATCAGGCCCGATCTCCTCAATCGGCCATAATGCTCCCACTCTGGCTTCCATCGTGCACCGGGGTGCGCGCCTCAAGAAAGTTACCACCAGGAAGACTCAGACATCGCCAACGGTAGCTGCTTCTACTCTGGCGCAAGCTTTCAGGGCAATTTGTCAAACCCTTTTCATTTATGCTAACTATCTTTGTATCGGCTATCTATGCTCATAAACTCCTTTTTGTTGTTGCAGCAAACTGGTGCATCGGCAAAAGCCAAACGCCAAGGTACCGATGCCCCCCAGTCTAGCCAGCCAAAGAGGAAGGGCACCCAAGGTGCTAAGGCTGGAACAAAGCGCCAGAAAGTGGCAACTCCTCCTCCTCCGGTGTCTCCAATCCCGGTGGAATCTTCCCCTTCTTCTCCAGAAGCCCAGACACAGCAAGCACCATCTCCCCAGCCAATACAGGAAGCACCACAGATGGAAGAACCCCAGCAGGAAGAACCTCAAACGGAAGGTACATCAGCTGACGTAGGTGAACAAACAACTGGCCCGGCAGGTCCAGTTATATCATCGGCGGTTTCCGCGATTCAGACAACTGTTGTTCCTACTCCGGGTAACATATCTCAACAATACTTCCGCCGATAAACTTATTCTCATTTAGTCTCATAACCCTTCCTGTCTTCTTTCAGGTGATATCGTTCCATAGGCAACATCTGCCGATCAACCTGTAGTTCCATCAGTATCTTTGAGTCAAAGGCGAGAAATTGCCCTGAAACAAGTAAGTCATCCAACTTTTCCACCAGCATCGTCTGCCGAAGCTTTGACCATAAAAATGACTTATTTCATTCTCATTTTTAGGAACAAGATTCTCCCGATAGCTTATTCTCCTTCGCCATTGATATCTTCGAAGAAGAAGGTGAGGAAGCAAGCTCCTCTCGGGCAATTGGGACTGTATCGGTAGAAACCAGGGCTAAGCTGGAGGAGCTATCGGCCATACTTCATCAAGACACTGCTCAACTGGTCAATGATTCTGACCCAGCCAAGGCCTTGTTCAAAACCCTTAGAGGTCAAATTCCTGCCGATGCTGAAGAAACGCTCTTCCATGCTGCATACCTAGAAAGCCGCCAGCTACAGTACCAGAGAGCTACTCGACGCCTTGCCGATAGAGCCACTCAAATCCAGCTCTCTGAGGAGATGATGAAAGAAAAACTCTTAGCCGACGAGAAACATAAGAACATCGGCACCTTAAAGTCCTCATGTGATGCGCTGAAGCAGAAAGTATCTGATCTATCAGCAAAAAGAGAAGCTCTACTGGCCGAACTCAGGCAAGTAGAGGATGCTCTGTCCCAAGCCCAGCAAGAACAGAGTCAACTGCCGGAGACCATCAAGCACCTTGAACAAGAACGAAACGTCCACGGCCGCAAAGCGCTGCAGCTGAAGAGGAAACTAAAGCCAATAGAAGGTTCTGCCGATGATGATATCAAAGAGATAGAGACAGCCAATCAGATTCGGCTGCGCGCCATATCAGCAATCCAAGCGCTGCTGAACATCTGAAGCTTTCATCGGCAACACACCTTTGTCTTTCCGCTTTTAGCTTTTAGTCTAGCCGATAAGACTGTTATCGGCATCTTTTGAAACATTAAGTCTGCCCCCAAACATTTAAATCCAGCCGATAGGATTGTTATCGGCACTTAAACTTTTATGCATCGACCCATATGCTGGGGTAGTACTTCTTTAAATATTTGCCATTTAATGCTCTGGGAAATTCAACTCCTTCGAGAGTTTCTAGAATATAGGCATTGCCAGGAGCTGAGTGTCTTATCCGATAAGGACCTTCCCAATTAGGAGACCACTTCCCAAATTTCGAACTTTTAGTCCCGACTGGCAAAATCAACTTCCATACCAAATCCCCATCGGCAAACTCCTTAGCCTTTACTTTCTTATCATACCATCTAGCAACTCTCTTCTTATTTTCTTCTATACTCATTAAAGCCTTTAACCGATGCCCTGCTAAATCATCTAACTCACCGATCATCAAAGTGGCATAATCATCGGCAGCCAATTGATCTTGAAAAGATAATCGCCTAGATCCAGCCTTAATCTCCCAAGGCAACACTGCATCATGTCCATACACCAATTGATAGGGTGACACCTTGGTTGATCCATGACAAGCCATCCGATAAGACCATAGTGCTTCATTTAACAACGTATGCCACCGCCTAGGATTTTCTTCAATCTTTCGTTTAATAAGCTTGATAATTCCTTTGTTAGACGCTTCGGCCTGCCCATTGGCTTGAGCATAGTAAGGAGAAGAATTCAACACTTTAATTCCCATACCGATTGCGAATTCATCGAACTCCCCCGACGTGAACATGGTGCCCTGATCGGTAGTAATCGTTTGGGGAATCCCAAATCGGTAAATAATATGCTCCTTCACAAAATCAATCATATTGGCCGATGTGACTTTCTTCAAAGGAATAGCTTCGACCCACTTAGTGAAATAGTCAGTGGCAACTAGAATGAACTTATGCCCTTTGCTAGATGGTGGATAAATCTGGCCGATCAGATCGATGGCCCATCCCCGGAACGGCCAAGGTTTTATTATAGGATTCATAGCCGATGCGGGTGCTCTCTGGATATTACCGAACTTTTGACAACCTTGACATCCCTTGAAATATTAAAACAATCTTCAAGTATGGTTGGCCAAAAATATCCATTCCTTCGAATCATCCACTTCATCTTAAAAGCTGACTGATGCGCTCCACACAGTCCTTCATGGATTTCCCCCATCAAACTTCTGGCTTCATCATCACCCAAGCATCGGAGAAGAATTCCGTCGATAGTTCGATGATACAATTCATTTTCAAGGAGCACATACTTGGTCGCTTGAAATCGAACCCGTCTTTCAACTTTTTTGGATGGATCTTTTAGATAATCAATAATTTCTTTCCTCCAATCACCGGCACCGACTGCCGATGTCGCATTAATCATTGGCTGATATCCCGAGGCATGCTGGGCTAACCGATTAGCGTCTTCATTATGCAATCGGGGAACATGCTCCAATCGGAAGTCCTTGAATTCCTTTAACAGTTGCATACTTCTCTCGAAATAGGTTATGAGAACTTCACTTCGGCATTCATAGCTTCCGGCCAATTGATTTATAACCAACATAGAATCCCCGAATATTTCAACAGCATCAGCACGAACTTCTCTTAACAACTCCAATCCCTTGATCAGAGCTTGATACTCAGCCTGATTATTTGTTGATGTAACAACAATCGGCAAGGAAAACTCATACTTCCTCCCCATAGGAGAAACTAATACAATGCCGATTCCTGCCCCCCGGTCGCAGGTAGATCCATCAAAGAAGAGCGTCCAGGGTGCAATTTCCAAGGTTTCCACTAGACCGCAATGCTGAGTCACAAAATCGGCCATAATCTGCCCTTTGACTGCCTTAGCCGATTCGTAACGCAAATCGAACTCCGACAGCGCTAAAATCCATTTACCGATCCTACCACTCATAATCGGCATAGATAGCATGTATCGGACCACGTCATCTTTGCAAACAACAGCACATTCAGCCGACAACAGGTAATGTCTCACCTTGATACATGAAAAATATAAGCATAAGCACAGTTTCTCAATGGCCGAATACCTAGTTTCAGCATCAATCAACCTCCTACTCAAATAATAAATTACTCTCTCTTTCCCTTCAAATTCTTGAACTAAAGCTGAACCGATAACCGATCCATCGGTAGATAAATACAATTTGAAGGGCTTCCCTTGTTGAGGTGGAACTAAAACTGGAGGATTTACTAGATACTTCTTGATTTCATCCAGAGCCAACTGCTGTTCTTCTCCCCAAACAAACTCTTGATCGGCTTTCAATTTAAGAAGAGGACTGAACGCACGAATCCTCCCAGATAAATTCGATATAAATCTTCTGATAAAATTTACCTTGCCGATCAAGGATTGGAGCTCGGTTTTATTGGTAGGGGCCACTATTTTATTGATGGCATCAATAGATCTTCGACTAATTTCAATACCCCTCTGATGTACCATGAAACCAAGAAACTGCCCTGCCGATACGCCAAATGCACACTTGTTGGGATTCATCTTCAATCCATGCTTCCTTGTGCACTCCAACACTTTTCGTAAATCGGCAAGATGCTTTGAGAAATCTCCAGACTTAACCACCACATCATCAATATAAATCTCTACGAGCTTGCCGATGAACTCATGAAATATAAAATTCATAGCCCTTTGATAAGTAGCACCAGCATTCTTTAACCCAAAAGTCATGACTATCCACTCAAATAGTCCAACATGACCAGGACACCTGAATGCGGTTTTTGGAATATCCTCCTCTGCCATGAATATTTGATTGTAACCTGCATTACCATCCATGAAGCTGATGACCCGATGGCCAGCCGCAGCATCAACCAGTAGATCGGCGACAGGCATTGGGTATCCATCCATCGGCGTAACTTTATTGAGATTCCTGAAATCAATGCACACCCGAAGCTTCCCGTTCTTCTTGTAAACCGGAACAACATTAGAAATCCATTCGGCATACCGACACTGCCGAATAAACTTAGCTTCAATAAGTTTAGTGATTTCGGCCTTAATATCAGGTAGAATGTTAGGATTACATCGGCGGGCTGGTTGCTGATGTGGCCGAAATCCAGACTTGATGGGTAACCAAGGGGGGTGGGCGGCCGCCCAGCCCCCGAGCCCGAATCCCCTCTCGTTCGTTCCCGTGGCTTCTGGATCCTTCTAGATCAAGGAAAATTGCGCGGCACGTAATTATCTCGTTGTAAACATGACATGTGGGCCTTCTCTCCCTATTTTCTGATAAACCCCTGCAGAAATAGATAAACACCAAAGCTCGTGGAATTTTGTCAGATAAAACCTTAATTCTAGATGTTTGTTTCATATTGATCCTTTTTCATGTTTATTTGATTATTAATTTTAGTACTTAAGGACCGTCAACAGTTATCAACCAGCTCAACAAGGAGTGGGACGCAACCCACGAGAAGATGGATCTCTACTGCAAAGAAATTCGCAAATGGGAAACCAACTTCTACGGCATAGAGTACATCCACGTGGTCCGGGATAAGAACCAAGCAGCAGATGCGCTGTCGAAGTTAGGGTCATCTCGGGCCCAGATCCCGCGGGGTGTTTTCATCCAGGACATCCACGAGCCAAGCGTAGGCTCCACCCTGGTCGACAAGCAACCCACCGAGGCAATGCTCATAGACGACACCACTCCGACGACCGGTAGTCCTGATTGGCGTACCCCGTTCATCAAGTATATATCGGACGGGACAGGCCTTCAGGACAAAACAGAGAATGAGCGCCTCATTCGACGGTCAAAAAACTACATCCTGGTCGACGGTAAACTCATGAGAAAAAACGCAAGCTCCGAACTACTGCTCAAGTGCATACCCCAAGATGATGGTATCAAGCTCCTAGAAGACATACATGCTGGATCTTGCGGCAATCACGCTGCATCCAGAACGCTGGTCGGAAAAGCCTTCCGGGCAGGTTTTTATTGGCCAACCGCAGTCAACGACGCAGAAAAACTGGTTCGACACTGCGAAGGATGTCAGTTTTTCGCCAAGAGGACCCACGTACCTGCTCACGAAAATCAAACCATCCCGTCGTCCTGGCCCTTTGCTTGCTGGGGGCTTGACATGATCGGGCCATTTAAACCAGCCCCGGGCAACTTCAAGTTTGTTTTCGTGTTAATCGACAAGTTCTCCAAGTGGATCGAATACATGCCTCTGGTCAAAGCAACCTCCGAGAAGGCTGTGGAGTTCCTCAATCAAATCATACACAGATTTGGCATCCCTTACAGCATAATCACCGACCTGGGTACTCAGTTTACTGCCACCGCATTTTGGGACTTCTGCGACGACAGGGGCATAGTCATAAAATACGTGTCAGTGGCTCATCCACGGGCCAATGGTCAAGTTGAACGTGCTAACGGAATGATCATTGATGCCCTAAAGAAGAGGCTGTACACCGAGAATGACAAAGCACCCGGTCGATGGATGAAAGAGTTGCCGTCAGTGGTCTGGGGCCTCCGAACTCAGACCAATCGAAACACAGGAGTGTCTCCCTACTTCATGGTGTACGGCTCCAAGGTAGTCCTGCCGTCTGACATAACCTTCGGATCCCCTAGGATCGAACAATTCGACCAGGCAACGGCCGACAACGCCAGAGAACTCGAAATCAACTGCATGGAGGAAAAGCGTTTGAATTCTTGTCTCCGAACAGCAAAATATCTCGCAGCAGTCAGGCGATACCACAACAGGAATGTCAAGGACCGTTCTTTCGTGGTCGGCGATCTGGTACTTAGGTGGAGAACAAGTCAGGAGGGAATGCACAAGCTATCCACTCCCTGGGAAGGACCCTTCGTGGTCACTGAGGTCACACGACCCACGTCCTACAGATTGGCATACCCAGATGGAACACGCGTGCCCAACTCTTGGCACATAGACAAACTGCGATGATTTTATCCATAAAGTTTTAATAACTTTCCTTTGTAAGTATCTTATAATTGTCAATAATAAAATTTTCTATTATTTGCCTATACTTTGTTGCACGCAGAACTCGGCAAAACTTCTGCAACGGAAGCTTTTAGCGACTACAAAGTCGAATACAGTGACACGTCACTCAGATAATTATACAGCGCTCAAAACGACAGTCATGACAAAAAGTAAACTTTATTACAAACTTTACATACAAAGTTTACAATAAAATACCCTGACAGGCAGACACTGGTCTATTCCTACAGACTAACTCTATTGGCCTAGCTGCTCGGGCTGATCACCCGCCTGGCCCTGTTGCCCGGACGAAGGGGTCGGGCCACCGGCGCCTGGCTGGTCGAGACCGCAGGCGTCGACCGCCCATCTCCCGCAATGGACGCGCCTGACAGCTCCCTGGCCGACCTATCTGAACCCGGCTGGTCTGGGGGAGTGGCCGTTCCGCACAGATTGATGTCGCCGATCACCGTCGACGACAAATCCAGCAGACCACCCCGAAGCTCGTCCGCCTCCTGCGGGCCGACCTCCTTGGGGTACCCCTTCTCCAGCCTGGTCAAGTCGACCAGGGGGTAATGGGCGCGCACCATGCTAAGGACATGTGCGCCAGCAAACTCCCCGGCGTCCTTCACGAACTGCTGGAGCCAGTCCCACGACCGTTGCGCCTTCTCGACTGGGGTTAACTTCGGCGCGCGGGGCTGGCTCTCCGGGAGCTCGGGACTGATCAGGTCCAGGACCGGGGATACTCCTTTCCAGATCTTACAACAGTTGACCTTCCAGGAGTCCCGGTCCTTGACCAGCTCATCCAGGTGCTTCTTGGCGTTCACCTTGAGCACTGCAAGCGAAACAGGACGTTATTTTCGGCATATCAAAAACTAAAGGGGCGACAAGCGGCAGATAACGAGGCGGCACCCATTACCAGATAACTCCCGGTCCTTCCGACCCAACTCCTCTCCTGCTCGGCGCCCGGACTCCAGCGCACCGGCGAGCTCTTGGCTGAGCTGCTCCTTCTCTTGTCGGAGGCGCGCCACCTCCTCTTCCAAGTCTACGTGAATCATAACCTGGTCAGTAAAGCAAACTACACAGCTACACAAAGCTGCTCGGAGCGCGTGACTAACCTTCTCGCTGCCGGTACTGGTCGGCCAAGCGACGAGTGAGCTCGAGACGATGCTCCTCCTGGGCGTTCATCTCGGCCACTTTCTCCCCGACTTCCGACCGCAGCCGGTCCACCTCCGCCAACAGGGCCTTGTTCTCGGCCACGACGCCTTCTATCTGGTCAAAGCACCGTTTCAGGTACTTCGCCGTTTTCATTGCGCCCTACAAAACAAACATATGATGACCAAGCAAGACAACGCACAGAATGTACAGCAGTACAAAGAGGCGCTTACCTTGACTTCGTCGACGAGGCGTTTGGCTGCACGCTCCACCCTGGCGGCCTCCTCGGTCTCGGCGAGCTCCTCATGACCAATAAAGTGATCCCCGCGTTGGCGCCACACATACACGTGTTGGCGGCCGTCACGGGGACGACCCTCAATCTCCTCCACCTCGTCGTCGGAGGCCGCCCGGGTCTCCTCCTCCCGCGCTGCGTTGCCCCCGGTAGTGGTCGCAGGCATTACTGGCCCCCGGACCAGACCTGGGGAGCCTGCAGTCGAAGCGGCTCCTGCTCGGGGCGGCGTGGGGACTTCACTCTCCACGGCGGGAGGAGGGGTCGGGGCTCTGCCTTCCCCTTCCGTGGCCCTAGCTTGGGGAGGCGTCCCTGTAGCCTCCCCAACCCTGGTCGGGCTGCCCGTCGTAGTCGGTGCCGCGGCCAGGAGCTCCTCGGTGGCCCCAGGGACGGCTGCAGCCCTAGGCTGCTCTGTGGTCTGCGGGGCCGCGTCTTTAGCAGCGCAAACCGGCTCACTCATCCCTTGGCCAGTGGCATGGCCAGGGTTGACATCCGACGCCGCGCTAAAAAAAAACTGCAATCAAAAAAAAATCGCTGAAATACGTAAGTCGAACACTTACAGGTCTGAGCGACGGTGGGTCGCGGTGAACCTCCTCCTCGTCCGGCCAGTCGGCACCTGTACCCCCGACTCCGCAGTACGAGGCGCAGGTGGGTCGCCGGCCACACGATCAGCAGTGGTCGCCCCGCTGTCCGGACGGCTAGGAGGCCTCCGGACCAATGACGGTACGGCCTCCTCCTCCTCCTCGTCGTCGTCGTCGATCCGAACGAACCGAAGCCGTTTTGACGCTCGGCTGCTCTCTGCCGGCAGTGTCGGCACCGGCGACGGATCCGCAGGCATTGGCCTTTTCCCCGCCACCCTTTGCTCGGTGGTCGGGATGGGGCGGGCTTGGTCCTCCTCACTGCTGGTGTAATGAGTACACCGAGCAGCGTCCTCCTCTGGCGGGACTTCTCCCGCAGGATTCTCCATCCCCGGTGCCAGCGATACATACACTGTGCACCGGTCGACATCGCCGATCTGCAAAAGCAACAAAGATGAGTCAGCTGCAAACGACAAACGAATGCTAAAACAAAATAATCTGCTACATACCTTTGGTGCTGGTCGTCCTAACTTGAAGGCTTGCACCCGATCACTGCCACGGATGAAGCCTCCGTCCGCGAAGTTGAACAGCTCGTTCAACAGCTGCTGTACCTCCGCCTTCTCCAAGATCTCCGGTCGCATCCTGGTCGGGTCCACACTTCCGGCATACTCGTACGCCGAGTGCACCCTCTTTTGGCAGGGCATCACCCGACGACAAATGAAGTTGCCGACCACGCCAAGACCGTCCAGGCGCGACCAGTCGATCAGCTTCATGAGATCCGCCACTTGACCGTCGAAATCCGGGCGGTCGGTCCAGCTTACCCTCTTCTCAAGAATGTATCCCACGTCGCAGAACGTGGAGCTGCCCGGTTCCTCCCTGATGTAGAACCACTTCTTGTACCATTCGGTCAAGGAAGTGTTCCATGGACAGTGCAGGTAGCGATTCTTCATTCCATCACGAAGGTTGAGGTATACTCCACCTGCAACCTTGGAGCCTCCAACCGCTCCCTTCTTCCTCAAGCAGAAAAGATAACGAAAAAGATCGAAGTGCGGCTCTATACCAACATAGGCCTCGCACAGGTGGATAAAAGTGGAGATAAGGAGAATTGAGTTCGGGTGCAGATTGCAAATCCCGATCTCATAATACAAAAGAAGACCTTGAAGAAAAGGATGAACAGGAACCCCAAAGCCCCTCTTAATGAAATCTTCGAACACGACGATCTCACCAACACGAGGGTCGGGGAAGCTCTCCCCTTCCGGCGCTCTCCAGCCGCCGAGCTCCGAGCTATGCAGGAGTCCCATCTCGACGAGGTCATCGAGGGACTTGGTGGTGCTGCGGGACTTCTTCCACTCCTTGGCCATCAGTTCGGCCCTCTTCTTGGAGTCGCTCTTCGCCATTGGAGGTGAGGAAGTGGACTTGGGTTACGAAGATGCAGGTGATTGAAGGAGGCGAGAGTGGAAGGCCTGATGGCAATGGCAGGGTAAGCAATACAGGCGGAACTGTCCAGCTCTTATAACCCGCAACTCCACCCCTCCCACTTCCTGTATTCTCGGGAAGTGGGCGGGCCATGCAGCGGATGCGGCGTTTCGGTTTTCAATGATTATAGACAATTAATGCGGCGGAGTTTTCGTACCAATTGATGGTTTCCTTTCTTCAAACCACGCAAAGGGCGGCTGCACAGTTGCCAGGCGCAACTTTTCATGCATCCATCTGACACCCCGTCAGGAGGTCTCGTCACGTCAACTTTAACTGGAAAGATTTTTTCAAAAACAAGAAGACAAATATGGCAGAGAGTCAACAATCCGGGGACTGTACCGACCACTGAGCAGTTGATGCTCGGGGACTGGTCGACCAGTCTATCAACTCGGACGCCAAGGACTGCCCTGACCACCGAGCACTTGATGCTCGGGGACTGGTCGCCCAGTCTATCAACTCGGATTCCAAGGACTGCACCGACCACCGAGCACTTGATGCTCGGGGACTGGTCGCCCAGTCTATCAACTCCGAACTTTAGTATATCGCACCGACCACTGAGCGCTCGATGCTTGGGGACTGGTCGTCAAACAATTGTACACCCGGGGACTGGTCGATTAGTCTATTCAATTGCTGATGAACTAGTAAATTCAATTTTAATTTTTTAGACCTTGCTACAAGGCTCATACTACGCCTTCCAGCAAGCTCGGGGACTACATCGGTACGATGCATCTGGCGATGCATCTCAGTTTCAGAATTTCTTTGAGGACTTTTCTTTTGACCCTGGCACCACGTGCCTACGTCACCTACTACCAGGCTCGGGGACTAAGTGGGCACACTTTACCTTGCAGTGAATATGCTTGCTTTTTTGAGGTTTATACTTTTCTTAAAAGTAAAGTGGGCACACTTCACCAGGAAAGAAATCTTTTTTAATTTAGAGCACCATGCATTCTTCGAACAATCAGCTTCTTTGATGTCAATATTGATCAACTATCTTTTGAGTTGGTCAAAGTACCGTTGCAACTATTTGGGCGACTCTTTTATTTACTGAAGACGTCAAGCCTCACTGATCGAAGAAGCTCAAGACGACGTGTTACATCACAATACATAGTGCTCGGGGACTAGCTGTGGGGGTATAGACCCCTATACCCTTACGGCTAGACTTGGGCCAGGAGGTTTGGCCCATTACGAGACGAGCTCAAGGTTTGATCCGACAGCTTGGAGTTTCGCGCAAGGAAACAAGACGTGGAGATCAAGCAGGATTCTAGTCGGTTAGAATAGGAATTGATATCGAACTATCTATGGCAATTGTAACCGACTAGGATTAGTTTCTAGATCTGTAACCCTGCCCTCCGGACTATATAAGGAGAGGCAAGGGACCCCCCTAGGATATCATATTCTCTCAACACAAATCAATACAACCAGACGCAGGTCGTAGGTATTACGCCAACTCGGCGGCCGAACCTGGATAAAAAGCTTGTCCGTGTCTTGCGTCACCTTCTCTCTCGCCCTACTCTAATAAGGCTTGATATCTGGAGCTCATAGGTGGGAGACAGTTAATACATACTTACAAGACATTTATTGCATAGTCAAGCCATGGATCCAGAGAAACAAATCAATAAGCCAAATCAAGATGTCCATGTGTGGCGAATGAATGGTGTATGGTGATGATGGTAATAACAATGGTGAAAGTCTAATTCTACTTTTGCTCTTTTGAGGGGATACATACCTTCCTTGCTTTTTGAAACTTTATGAGGAGAATGAGATGCTCTTCTTTTTCTTTCCTCTCAGGTGGGTATCTTGTACCCCTAATTCTACTGTCGGACACTTGTCCATTTTTACCTCTCGTCTCACTTTTTCTTTCTTTCGAGGTTCCGGGCACTTGCCCCTTTTTATTTCCTCGTTTATATATATATATATATATATATATATATATATATATATATATATATATATATATATATATATATATATATATTCTCTTTTCTTTCTTTTTTTTAGAGCACTCATCTCTTGAGATAATATAGCAAGTGGTAGTAACCAAAATATTTGGAGCATTTATTTCACAGGGAATAACAGGGATAGGAAAATGTTTTTGACTATTCTCTCCCGGATTAGGAGTAGAATATTTTTGGCTGATTCTGGAGATGGAAATGGATGGATATATGTGGATGGTACTTCCGGAGTAGAAGTAGCATATATGAGTGAACGTGCAAGTGAATCTTGATTTAACCACATGACAAGCTCCTAAGGGTCTACACAGCTTGACCACACTCAATGCTCATAAGCAGTAAATAGTAAATGTGTAGCTCAAAGTCTAGCAAGCATGTATATATGGCTGTGGTAGGAATTTAAACTCTCATCATACAGGGACTCATCATGCAATATTTTAAAGATTTTTAAAGATAAAATTCTCCAGAATTCTGGCATCTCTAGGAACAGATAAACAGCAGCTCAACCTTCCCATATCGTATCCGTTAACAACTTAGACTTCAGATCAAGTTTTCATCCCACAAGTTTAGGTCTAGAGCAAGATTTAAATTATAACAGTTATGTCTAAACTTGAGAGAGAACTTCAAAATTGCAAATTAGGCAGAGCAACTATTCATCATATCCATGCTAGAGTTTTATTATTAAGATTCAGATTAGCATAGCCACTTTATTTATTTATTAAACATACTAAGCAAAAGATATATATAAGCACAAAATCTTTATTTGGTTTTTCATAGTTTATGTATTTTAATATTCTAACATAATATAAGTATAAAGATAGGTAGAAATACTTAGCGAGATAAATGGGGGTGCTCTCTCCCAAGCTGAATTTTGACGTAATTTCTCTTGATGTAGCTAGCAGGTGGCAGAGGTGTATTTGAAAGTCAGCAGCATTCTGACAGCGATTAGAATGTCCTCCGTCTGCTAGTCTTCTTGATTCTTAAATTCTGTGGAGCTCAAATAGACAACAAAGCTTGTGGAACTAATTAAGTGTTAGCATAAATATCTAGCCTTCATCATGTTGAGCTTCCTTAATAAATGTTATTTATTTAGCAGGATCATACACTTATTATTATTATATATATATTTTTTATATATTTTTATTGTAAGATGAAAACTTATTTATTTTATTTTTATGCCACCACAGTGAATGTACTTATGGGTTTTATGCTATGAGCATACTCACATGGGCATTTTTATTTTCTTTTCAAGATAGCATGAACCTGATTAACTAAGCAAATTATAATTGAATAATTGAAAGGAAAGGGTAACTACCAAGTTTACCTCTTGGCAAGGCATTCGGTATTTTTAAGTCCTCCGGACGGGACTCTCTGTTTTCTCACTCGTCCTGGGATTCGCTAGGTGGCGTAGTCGGTGATTCCGGCGGCGCCTCTCGTGTATAACTATCTTCTCCCTCCACACCTGACTCGGTGCTACGGTCTCCTCAGGACAGTTCTGTTCAAGCTGTATGACTTCAGTCCTTATCACTTTTCCTGCGTAGTCTACCCATCCGTTCTTGATGATTTGCCTCCTCTGGTTGCGGTTGCATCGTCTTCTTGTCCTGACCTGCTTAGAGTCTTCAACTATATAGTTATGGTCAGTAAAATAGTTGCGTACCTTCTCAGAGGGGAAGTACATGTGGACTTCTCTGGTTCCAATGTAGATGATTGCTTTGATAGTGTTGAGGAACGGTCTCCAAGGATGGTGGGTGGATCATATTCGTCTTCTCCCATGTCAATGACCTGAAAATCATCTGGAGCTGAATATATTGGTTGTAGGGGCATGGTTCCAAGCAGGAGCTGATAAGTGACTGCGGCCATTATGTTGTCGTTAGATCCGGTGTCGTAGAGTGTCTTCTGAAAAGAGTATCCATTGATTGCGCACTCGATGCTTGGAACACCAGGGTCGTCCTTCTTGATCAAGAAAGGTGACTAGAGTCGACGATGTTGACCTCTTCCGACAAGGATCCAATGTTTTAAGTCTTCTGGACAAGACTTTCCACCATCTTCATCCTTTAGGTGCATCATTCGATTAGGTGTGGACCTTGACGTCTGCACCTCTTGATACGGTGTCACCCATGTTCTTCTTTGCCCAGCAGTTCGAAGTATGGTGTTGGCAATATCCTGCTCAGTGTGTTTGTGCTCATAGATCCAGGTCCTTTACTTGGTGGAGTCTGGGAGTTGTAAAACTCCTCCATGTTTTGCTTGAAGTGTACCTGTTCATAGAGACAAGGCAGAGATCAAGTGCATGGGCTCTGTTGGTGGAAAACACCAACAGAACCAAAAGTGTATTTGTTCTTCTCTAACCTTAAGCATAGTGAGCAAGACAAAGTTGATGGATAATAAGATCATGAGTGTAGTATTTGAAACATTTATCAGATCCGATGGCTCAACCTAATGGAAAGATAATCTATCTATATTTATGTTTTGTTTATATCTTCCAAATATTGAATGTGCAACATATTAGCTTATATGTTTAGGAGCATGGGATCACGAAGGTAGTACTAAGAAAAAAGATTAAAGGACTAAACATGTTGAATTAATTGAGTTGGTTAATCTGGAGTTATAAATCATACATGTTTGTCTCTTTATTTATGTGAATGCTAGAACCAAGGAGAAGCTTATAAAAGCGATAGTCAAGTACCTTAAGGCGTTACCTTACTTGAAGAGTGAGGGTACAGTATCACCTTGTGGAAGCTTTCCTTTCTTAGCGGTTGTGCATCGTGTTTGTGACACCCTCCATGAATCATCTCTTATGAGCCACGTCTTTTTTGTGCAAATTGTTAAACTTCATGTGTCACTTTCTTCATCTCCAATGCGAGTTTATCTCAGGACTTCCCAGGTTGATATTGAAAGTTTTCCTGCAGGGGTTATTCCAACAAAATATCCCATATCTACTATAGCATACTATCGGCTTAAAAATCAACCTAGACACCATGTCTAATTTGATTTAGAAGGGCATTTTAACCTAAGCACCATGCTTAATTTAAAATCCCTTGGAAGTAAGATCATCATTCCTAAACTAAGCACCATGCTTAATTAAGAGATAAATGAAACTATTCCAAACCTAGACATATACTAAAGCAAATAAAGGTAGCATGAGAGCATTTATAGACATCTACTTAAGTGGAGATGAAGTAGTGTAATTAGTATTTAACAAATTGAGCATGTCTCAAAGGTAAGGACAACCAACGTAGCAACATGGCAAAAGATATTTTTATGTAAAGTACTCCCCCAAGCTTGAATTTTACAAAATTCAAGTTTGGATGAATTTAATTCAATGTTGTGTGATTGTTGGTTGGACATACCCTGTGCTTGTCATTCATCTGATCTTCTTGCTCCAATCCTGGAAAGGTTAGTGACAAGAATACCCGAAGGAATATTTCTACAATTATCTTTATATGCTCAATACACAAGGCAATGTTGCAAATAATTAGAAGTTCATGTTATGATCTGATAAGTGCTTGTTTTAGGACACTAAGCTTGTTCTTGGGAAACCATCAAGTTATGTTGGTGAAGTGGTTTCCCCTCCAACACCTACCTATATCAAGATCAACTCAACGAGATCTGCAATATTTATTATAGACATATACATCGACAACCGCCCTTTTAAAGTTTTTATAAATGAAGAGGAAGAGGGGGTTGGAGATCTCAAATGTGGTAAGGATGGAGAGACAAATTGATTGGAGAGATGTTTTATATGAGCAAGGACTGGGTGAGGTATTTATGAAATAACTTCCATGCTCACTATTGTTTCTCTTATTCTTAAACTCCAAGGATGATTCTTCATAAATGCTTAAAATTCCTCTAGGATTGTCTCTCAAGTTTGTTTTATCTATCCATTCAATGGTGATAGCCCATGGATTTTTAATGACCTCTAGCCATTGATGTTGCTCTTCTCGATCCTCCTTCTTATGCATGGGATGTCTAGAGAGATTCATAGGATTATCGGGATGTTCAAGAGCATAGTAGAAATTATTAAGGATGGGTTGAATAGCCGAATTATGGGATTGAAATGTTTGGAAATCGGCTATTGAAACTTCCTTTCCTCGTCTGGGAGATGATTCCTTCTCTATTTCTACGATTTTTCTATGAAGACTAGTGCAAGAAGGATGTCTACGAATGAAGACATACCTTCCTTTACTAATAGATAAAGAAAGAAAGACTCTACCAAAGGTTATATGATTAAGACCAATGTGAAAATATCTAGGAAAAACATAGTCTTGTAGGGCTAGGTCTAAACCAGAATTTATAGAAAGATTAAAAGATTCCCTAGGTGTAGCTAAAAGTGCATTATCTTTTTGATTAAAAGATAGGACCTCAGCTATAGAAAAGGGTTGGTTTTGACCTATTGCAATCAACTCCGGACACAGATCATAATTAGGGGCAGGACGTGTTGACTCCCATGGTCTATGGCTGGTCTCCGAAGGTGCAAAGAATTTAATAATAGGTATGGAATTGGAGTTATCCATAAAGATAAAAATAAAAAGATAAAAGAATAAAAGTATAAAAGTATAATACAAGATAATAGCAAGACTCAAAGTTATCTCAGCAAACCGTCTTTCTCCCCGGCAACGGCGCCAGAAATGCTTGTTGATATTTGGTAACGCAATAAGGAAATGATCCGCAAGCGCACGGATATCGGTGAGCATTTCACCCGGGAGGTTATCCAGAGTTATCGTATTTATATTTTTACCACTGGGAGAAAGGGTGCATCTGACTAACCAAATCTATTGCTACTATCCCTTTAGGCTACAAAGAATGTCTCTCGATGTGAGTGATAAATAGAGAAGACTGCAATCGTAGTCTCCTTCTAACCTTGGTAAGGATGATCTACTGTTCTAATGGGGAGGCTAACGGAATCTAGACACCACAAAGGATGTTCAACCCGCACCTATAACCCTATCCTTCCTGCTAACGAGATGTGATCTACAAAGGTAACTCGGAATTGTCACGTTCCTCACTACTACCACGGTCCAGCTAGTCACGGAATATCTATGAGTACCCCAGCCTAAACACCACGTTTACGCCAGCAATGATTACTCTAAACTCTACGTGAAGAGATTAAAGTAAACTCATAAACCATAAGAACAATAAAACAAGAACTTACTAGAATTTAGAAGTCGAAATACTGAAGAATCCTAGGAGCAAGCTTCGGGTTAGGAGAACTTGATCCCGCAGGTACAAGCTTGGAGTAGACACCGACAGGCCAGGCTTCCTCCAATCTACACCTCCACTCTATCTCTCTCAATCTAGTAGAAACTAGAAGATCTATTTCTACTTTACATTGGTTGCTAAGCCTAAAAAGAAATATTAATTAGAGAAGTGGTTTTCCTTCGAGGGCACCCCTCAGTCTCTATGATAATTTCTTCATGTCTTCTCCAGGGGCCAGGGGGGTCTCCTTATATAGTCCTCCCCTTCTATGCGTTTTTGGGTCGGTAGGCGATGTGGTACTGTCTTCTGTAGAATATTCTTAATTTGCATGTTTGATGTCTCTGCCTGACCACTTGTCTGAGGATGGTAAGGAGTAGCAACTTTGTGACGTATCCCATGCTTCGACAGGTATTGCTCAAAGCGCTTGTCGATGAAGTGAAAGCCTCCATCACTTATTACTATGGAGGTATTGCTCAAAGCGCTTGTCGACAGGTATTGCCTGTTGCCACTAACATTGAGCAGGTAAAGAACATAACTACTAGAGGAGGGAAAGCCACCAAGGATCCCCCATATCCAAAAGAGAAGCAAAGAACATTAGCACCAGTGCAACCAACAGTGATAGAAGAAGAAAGCCCTATTGAAGCAGAAGATTTGCTATAACCACCAAGCACTGGAGAAATGAGGAAAGATTTCCACGACACCAATTATTTGCCATTTCCCAGAAGAAACAGAGGACTGCAGTTGGATGAGCAGTTTGGTAAGTTTGTAGAGGTCATTCAAAAGTTATATGTCAACATACCTCTACTTGATACCATACAGGTACCCACATATGCAAAGTACGTTAGAGATATTCTTAACAAGAAGAGACCACTGCCCACCACTGAGGTGATCAAGCTGACAGAAGAATGTAGTGCGGCCAACCTCAACAAACCACCGAAGAAGAAGAAGGATCTAGGATGTCCCACCATCGATTGCTCGATCGGAAACCAACACTTCAATAATGCACTTTGTGATCTCAGAGCAAGCGTCAGTGTAATGCCAGCATTAGTCTACAAGAAGCTTGAACATGCAACCCTAGAACCAACATCAATGTACTTACAACTAGCAGATCAATCAGTTCGACACCCGATGGGCATCGCCGAAAACATCCCAGTCAAGATAAGACATTTCCTTGTTCCAGTAGACTTCGTGGTACTGGACATGAGTCCCGACTCAAAAGTGTCCATCATCCTCGGAAGGCTATTTCTGAGCACCGCCAACGCCCACATTGATGTCGAAAAAGGAGAAATCAAGTTCAGCATAAATGGACAAGAAGAACACTTCACATTAAAGCCCAGACCAGAGAGAGACTCTATAGTGAAGGAAGTTCATGAAGAAGAACCACTGGAGATACCATCTCCGGAGGAAGGTCATTCAGAAGTTTAGAAGATTTGGAGGTCCAGCTTGGGGGACCTAAAAATCCCAAACCCTCGCCGGGAGGTAAATCGATATTTATCCACATCATTTAACTTCTTGCCTATTCAATTCTTGCATTAGTCATATTTATTCATAGCATTATTATAATAATCAAAAGCCCAATATAAATAATATTTGGTGTGTGACAACCCATATTTATTAATTATTATGGAGGCACAAAAATATTTTCCCATGATCATTTTCAATAAGTTTTAATTCTCATAGTTTTTCCTGCATTATATTTATTTATATTAACCTTCTAGAAGCATGACCCACACCCCTTGGGTCCCACATGTCATACACCAAACCTCACACACATCTCATCACATTATTTGATCCACCAACATTTCTCCACTCACCAGACATTTTTCCACCGTCCAACCACCACCCACTCAACGTTATTTTCCGTAAGAGCTAGCAAAGGAGGGAGTGGAGAAACATCAGCCACAAAGGGCACTAGAGGAGGGCGCCCGCCCTACTGTAGAGGGCGCCCGCCCTGTCCCCCCAGCCTCCTATAAAAGGCCACCTCCTGCCTCCATCTTCATCACACAAGCATTCCAGAAAACCACGCAAACTTCAGTTTTCGGTTTCCAGAGGAGCTCTATTAGTGAAGTGAGAAGGAGAGTAGAGGGGAAGAGAAGAGTGGAAGAGAGGTTGGTAGTTTTTGAGTGAGAGCAAGGTCCATTTAGTAAGTAGTGATCCCGCTGTCCAAAGTGGAATTAAAAGTTGCTTAGGGGGAAGTGCTGCCAAAATTAAAACTTGTCTCGGACGACTAACCCCTAGATGACTGACATCTTGGACGGCTAACCACTAACATTTTTCACTCACATTTCTCCATGAGTTTTTGTTTGTGTCAATTTTTCTGCAGGATGTTGAAGATGATGAAGAGCGCGGGCAAGGCCCTCAAGAACATGGGTACGAGGAGTTCATCCCGACTCTCCTCGCATCAATTAGAAATGAGTATCGACCTGATGCTCCCGCAAGCTCCATCGTCTTCGTCTAGTACACGAGTCAAGGTTCTTCTCAAGACAGGAGACCTTGGACTAAAGACCCGCAGGGAGAAGGAAGTTCTCCAGCAGCTGAAGAACAGGGAGTTCATTCACACACCCCACTCTCGATCCTATCCTACTGCAAGAAACAGGTATGGATACCGAATTTGACTTGATTTTCCAGATGGTGGGATGGACAAACTTTTGGGACATAACTGAGCTGGGTTCCCGTCTTCTCACTATTGAATTTCTCTGCACTTTGCAACATTATGAGGGGGGAATCGCTTTTCGGATGTTCAAACAGGACATTATGTTGTCTTAGAGAGAAATGAGCGACCATCTCGGTTTCTCTTCAAGATGCATCCTGGACATTGACTCTGACTTGCCGAATTTTTAGAGGCACCAGTTCTGGAGGGAGATTTCTAGGGATGAATAATATGTTCAAGCCCGAACCAGTGACATGGAACATCCTACTCTCCGGATGTTCCACAAATGGCATGGGTATAACCTTTTCCACCATGATGATATTAGAAAAGTCAGAGTAGGAGATTTGCAACTTCTTTATGCTGCTATAAATAAAACACCCACTTCACCTGTTACTCTTTTGGTTTCTCATTGGCTTAGTATACCTAGTCTTTAGGGACCGGTCGGTTGTACTTCACTCATCACTCGTCTAGCCTCTAGTCTCAATTTGCTAGAAAACTCATCATTGGAATTCATTGACGAGTTACAAATTTATCATGGCTATGACACATTTAGACAAGCTTGGATGCTGAAAGAAGAAGAGAACATAATGTATATGTTGTACGATAATAGAGGCAAGATTCGGTTACCTAACCCGAACCTCGGCCTCTATGTCGTTCAAAATTATTTGATTGAGATAGCAGTGGCACTGGTAAACCAGAGAGCTCCACAGCGAGTGGCATCCGAAAGGATGACCACCCATCAAGAACGCACCTGGTATGGAGCTGATTCTGGGCCGGAAGAAGCAGCGCACCTGCATTATTGCAACTACAACCCCCAAGTTCTTCAGGACCCGTGGGTTCAACATGCTCAGCCGCAGGAGCCAACATAAGAGACGTGGCCAGAAGGCCCAGATCACCAGTGGGCGAACCTGCCTTTCCGTACAGGCAGGTACTCCACTGATCCGTTTGGAGCTTCAGGGTCTAGGCCCCAGCCCCAATTTGATGCAGGAAGGTACTCCGACGCCTCCTATGTGTTCTTCGGCGACTACTACCAAGAGGCCAGCACCTTCTTCAACCGCACCGACAACACCCTTCTCGCCATCCAAGATAGGCAACCAGAACATGGACGACTCCTGGAACAGCACAAAAGTGGAACCAGGACCACGCCGCTGCAGTACAAGGACTAAGGCAAGACACCACGACGATGAACGACAATGTTGACGGTCCTTAAGTATCAAATTTAACTATCAAATAAACAAAGAAAAGGATCCAAATGAAATCAACGTCGAGACTTAGGGTTTTATCTGACAGAATTCCATGAGTTTTGGTGTTTGTCTATTTCTGTAGGGGGTTATCAGGAAATAAGGAAGAAAGGCCCACACGTCGGGATTACATAGAGATATCAACGTGCCGCGCAATTATCTTACATCTAGAAGACTCCAGAAGCCACGGGAAGGAAGCGGAGACCGAACGGAGTCAGGGACAGGGCGCCCGCCCAAGTCCTTAGGGCGCCCGCCCACATTTTTCGGCCAATCACGCTCAATCTCGCGGATTATGCTCCACCGACCTAAAGGATCAAGAATAACCGTTCAATCAATGTCGGTTTGATCCGACGGCCCAGGTTCACTTGAGGGGACTATAAAACCAGACCCCCTGGCCCCTGGAGGAGGCACCCCTTGATCATTATTCATTATTCATAGACAGAGCAAAAGCTAGGGTTTAGAGATGAGAGCTCTCCTCTCTTCTCTAAACTAGAGTAGATCTAGATAGTAGCGAGATGGAGAGCGAAGGAGGATTAGAGGAGAGGCCGGCCTGTCGGTTCTTCCTCCGGTTGTACTTCGCCATGATCAAGCTCTAATCAAGCTTGCTCATGGGATGACTCTGGTAATTTACTTCTAATTCATTATGCAATTACTAATCATGTATGTTCTGGTTCACAACTCTTTTGAGTACTTCTAATCTATAGGACCCTATAGGTTAGAGATGTAGTATAGGTGTAAGCGTGGTGCTTAGACCTAGATTACTTGTGGATATCCCCTGACTAGCTGGATCGTGTGGTAGGCCGCGTAGGTGACAGTTACGTTGGTCCCCTGTAGTCCACCTCTCGTTAGCAGGACGGGTAGGGTTTATCGGCCTATGGATAAGCATCCTTTGTGGTGTACTCTTATCACGTGGTTCGTCCCAGACATAGACATACCCCTTTGAAGTAGAGAAACCATAGTTATGCTCTCTATTCTGCTACCATCGCCCATATAATAGAATTGCTCTACTCTCTATTCCCATATTATCACTCACTGTTATCTTACCTTTAATATTGTTCTTATTCGATTCTACCATCTTTCTTATTCACACCTATTTACTTATCTTGGTTAAGTTAGAGCGTAGATCAGTTCTCCTGTTTCCCTGTGGATACGATAAAACCTTTAACCGGGTAAAAGCTTCAACGGTATCCGTGCGCTTGCGGATTATCTGTGTGCGTATAAATACCATAGTACACTCTAGTGTCATGCTGGGGATGACAACCTAGCATTCAAGTGGTGTTAGCAAGTGTCAACAAGCATTTTTGGCGCCGTTGCCGGGGAAACGGTTGCTGAGTTGACTACGAAATAGTTTAATCATTTTATAAAAAAAATAAATAAAAAAATATATATTTTCCTTTTATCCTTTGCCTCATCTCTGCTATTCTTTCTTCTTATCTAATCCTTGATCTCTGGTCTATTATGAATTCAAACATGTCTATCTATGAATTTCATAGACCTATGGGCACACATCTCGAACCACCAAAATCTTCAAAGCCTATCATAGCATCTAGTTTTGAGATAGACCCCAAATACATAGAATTTATTCAAAAACAACCTTTCTCAGGAGAAGGTGAGGAAAACCCATACACACACCTAAGAGAGTTTTATCGAGTCTGTGACCTCCTTCGCATAGAAGGCATGTCCGATGAGACCCTTAAATGGAAACTCTTTCCATTCTCTTTAACGGGAAAAGTTAGACATTGGTATAAACTCAAAGTAGGGAGTGTTCATGGAGATTGGAAGGAGTTATATAGTAGTTTTCTTTCTAAATATTTTCCAATCTCCAAAGTGGTGGAACTTCGGCGTGAGATTCTTTCTTTTAGACAACTGGAAGAAGAATCTCTTGGGAAATCATTGGACTGCTTTATTAACCTTACTCTCACTGGCCCAAAACTTTCTTTTCCACAAGAAGTTCTTCTAATTAACTTTTTTGAGGGCCTTAGTATGGAAAATAAGCAAACCCTTCATGCGGCCTCTGGAGGATCTTTCCACCACCTATCCACTAGTGAAGCTTGGAATTTGATTGATTTAATGAGCGGAAAGTCTCCTAGCTTTTATATCCCTGAGAAAGAGAAAGAACTAGTTCCTAGACAAGAAGAAGAAGTTTCGATAGCCAGATTACAACCACTTCAATCCCAAACTTTAGCTATCGATCCTAAACCATCAATACCCCAAAATTCTCCAAGGGAGGAAGGAATTCCGACCTTAAATCTTTTAGATGCTGATGGTTTAGACTTCTGGTTCTATAAGAGACCTTCAAGCAGGGATAATTCAAATCATTGCAATAATGTTTCTCTTAGAGAATGTCCTGGTTCCTATCATGAAGAAGTCGAGGATGACATATCAATTGAAGGAGAGCTAATCCATATTGAAAATTCTAACACCTCCCCTTTCTTGATCACAAGTTCTAAATGGCTAGAATGTGTAGAATGGATGGATAAGGAAGAAGCCTTAATGGATTCTGACTTTGGCTCAACTTCAAATGGTGAGTTCTTGACGCCCTTTGAAGATGGGATTCATCCAACTATAGAAGAGGACATAAGTGAGACCAATCCAAGAGAAACTATGAACATTCAGATTGGAGACGAAGATAGCATTAATGAGCACGGAATTTATTTCATAGCCACTTCGTTTACTCCATGCTCATATACAACATCTTCCCAATCTATTGGTCTCTCCGACATTACCACACTTGAGATCTCCAACCCCCTCTTCCTTTCTATTTATAAAAACTTTAAAAGGGCGGTTGTCGATGCATATGTCTATAATAAATATTGCAGATCTCATTGAGTTGATCTAGATATAGGTTGGCGTCGGAGGGGAAACCACTTCGCCAACATAAACTGATGGTTTCCCAAGGACAAGCTTAGTGTCTTAAAATAAGCATTGATCAGATCGTAACATGTGCTTTTAATTATTTGCAACATTACCTTGTGTATTGAGCATATAAGGATAATTGTAAAAAAAAATATTCCTTCGGGTATTCTTGTCACTAACCTTTCTAAGATTGGAGCAAGAAGATCGGATGAATGACAAGCACAAGGTATGTCCAACCAATCATCATACAACATTGAATTAAATTCATCCAAACTTGAATTTTGCAAAATTCAAGCTTGGGGGAGTACTTTACATAAAAACATCCTTTGCCATGTTGCTATGCTGGTTGTCCCTACCTTTGAGACATGCTCAATTTGTTAAATACTAATCACACTACTTCATCTCCACTTGAGTAAATCTCTATAAATACTGTCATGCTACCTTTGTCTATTTACTAGCAAGTGTTGGTTTGGAAGTACTCGCCATACTTCCATTGGCATTTCAATTAAGCATGGTGCTTAGGTTGAATAGCCTTCCTTAATCTGATTAGACATGGAGTCTAGTTTGGTTATTGAACTAAAAAAACTGCTTGAGTAGATACTGGTATATTTTGTCGGACTAACCCCTGCAGAAAAACTTTCGATATCGATTTGGGAAGTCCTGAGATAAACTCACATCAGAGATGAAGAAAGTGACACATGAAGTTTAACAATTAGCACAAGAAGGACATAGCTCATTCATCATAAAGAGATGATCCATGGAGGGTGCCACAAACACGATGCACAACCGCTAAGAAAGGAAAGCTTCCACAAGATGATATTGTACCATCACTCTTCGAGCAAGGTAACATCTTAAGGTACTTGACTATCACTTTTATAAGCTTCTCCTTGGTTCTGGCGTTCATATAAATAAAAGAGACAAACATGTATGATTTACAACTCTAGATTAACCAACCTAACGGATTCAACATGTTTAGTCCTTTAATCCTTGTTCTTAGTACTACCTCCATGATCCCACACTCCTAATCATATGAGCTAAAATGTTACACATTCAATCATTGAGAGATATAAAGAAAAAGACATATACATAGATAGATTATCTTTCCATAAGGTTGAGCGATCTGATCTGACAAATGTTATAAGTGCTATACTCATGAACTTATCATCCATCAACTTGTCTTGCTCACTATGCTTAAGGTTAGAGAAGAACAAATACACTTTTGGTTCTGTTGGTGTTTTCCACCAACAGGGCCCATGCACTTGATCTCTGCCTTGTCTCTATGAGCAGGTACACTACGAGCACAAACACACTGAGCAAGATACTGCTAACACCGCACTTCGAACTGCTGGGCAAATGAAGAACATGGGTGACACCGTATTAAAAGGTGCAGACGTCAAGGTCCGCACCTGAATCAAATGACGCACCTGAAGAATGAACACGGTGAGAAGTCTTGTCAAGAAGACTTAAAACATTGAACCCTCGCCGAAAGGTAAGATTGGTAGTTATCCATATTTATCCTTTCTGCATTCCCTTTTCCCTTTAATTATTTACTTGCCTTAAATAGATTATTAGTTAATCATGCTATCTTGAAAAGAAAATAAAAATGTTAAAAAAATACTAAGCCCCATGTGAGTATACGAGTGGCATAAAACCCATAAGTACCTTCACTGTGGTGGCATAAAAATAAAATAAATATTTCTTTTTTACTTTATAAAATAAAAATATAAAAACAGGGAGTAATATTTATTGAGGAAGCTCAACGTGATGAAGGCTAGATATTTATGCTAACACTTAATTAGTTCCACAAGCTTTGTTGTCTATTTGAGCTCCACAGAATTTAAGAATCAAGAAGACTAGCAGACGGAGGACATTCTAATCGCTGTCAGAATGCTGCTGACTTTCAAATACACCTCTGCCACCTGCTAGCTACATCAAGAGAAATTACATCAAAATTCAGCTTGGGGGAGAGCACCCCTATTTATCTCGCTAAGTATTTCTACCTATCTTTATACTTATATTATATTAGAATATTAAAATAAATAAACTATGAAAAACCAAATAAAGATTTTATGCTTATATATATATATATATATATATATATCTTTTCTTAGTTTGCTAAATAAATAAATAAATAAAGTTTGCTATGAATCTTAATAATAAAACTCTAGCATGGATATAATGAATAGTTGCTCTGCCTAATTTGCAAATTTGAAGTTCTCTCTCAAGTTTAGACATAACTGTTATAGTTTAAAGCTTGCTCTAGATCTAAACTTGTGGGATGAAAACTTGATCTGAAATCTAAGTTGTTAACGGATATGATATGGGAAGGTTGAGCTGCTGTTTATCTATTCCTAAAGATGCTAGAATTCTGGAGAATTTTATCTTTGAAAAATCTTTAAAATGTTGCATGATGAGTTCCTGTATGATGAAAGTTTAAATTCGTACCACAGCCATATATACATGCTTGCTAGACTTTGAGCCACACATTTATTATTTACTGCTTATGAGCATTGAGTGTGGTCAAGCTGTGTAGACCCTTAGGAGCTTGTCATGTGGTTAAATCAAGATTCACTTGCACGTTCACTCATATATATGCTACTTCTACTCCGGAAGTACCATCCACATATATCCATCCATTTCCATCTCCAGAATCACCTAAAAATATTCTACTCCTGATTCGGGAGAGAATAGCCAAAAACATCTGTGTTTTTCCCTTATGAAATAAATGCTCAAGTTATCTTGCTACTACCACTTGCTATATTATCTCAAGAGATGAGTGCTCTGAAAAAAAAAGAAGAAAAAAAAAGAAAAGAAAAAAAGAAAAAAAAATAAACGAGGAAATAAAAAGGGGCAAGTGCCCGGAACCTCGAAAGAAAAGAAAAAGAGTGAGACGAGAGGTAAAAATGGACAAGTGTCCGATAGTAGAATTAGGGGTACAGGATACCCACCTAAGAGGAAAGAAAAAGAAGAGCATCTCATTCTCCTCATAAAGTTTCAAAAAGCAAGGAAGGTATGTATCCCCTCATAAGAGCAAAGGTAGAATTAGACTTTCACCATTGTTATCACCATCATCACCATACACCATTCATTCGCCACATATGCACATCTTGATTTGGCTTATTGATTTGTTTCTCTGGATCCATGGTTTGACTACACAATAAATGTCTTGTAAGTATGTATACTTTATCTCCCACCTATAAGCTCCAGATATTAAAGTCTTATTAGAGTAGGGTGAGAGAGAAGGCAATGTCACTATGCCTTATACCACAAATACCACATATCTTGAGAGAAGGCATATACCATCACTGCCTTGGTAAGGATCCAGAAATACCACAAAAGAGAGATTTAGAGAGTCATACAAGGAATCTCTGAGTTTTATTTGAAAATCTACAAAAACTCCAGAGCTATAGCTGATCAAGAATAAGAGACATGGCACTTGGCTAGACTGTTCTATCTTTTAACCACTCAAGACAGAAGTGACGGTTACAAGTCCCATGGTGAAAGGTAAAGTAATTAAGTTTTAAGTCTTGACAGTTTACTCTAACTCAGAGATAAGACATCATTTAAAAGCATGTGTACCGTCAATTTTTAAAGATATTGCAACAACTTATGATCCATAGCTGAGTCTATCCTTGCTCAGGGACGAGCAAGAGGTAAGCTTGGGGGAGTTTGTTGACGGTCCTTAAGTATCAAATTTAACTATCAAATAAACAAAGAAAAGGATCCAAATGAAATCAACATCGAGACTTAGGGTTTTATCTGACAGAATTCCACGAGTTTTGGTGTTTGTCTATTTCTGTAGGGGTTATTAGGAAATAAGGAAGAAAGGCCCACACGTCGGGATTACATAGAGATATCAACGTGCCGCGCAATTATCTTACATCTAGAAGACTCCAGAAGCCACGGGAAGGAAGCGGAGACCGAACGGAGTCAGGGACAGGGCGCCCGCGCAAGTCCTTAGGGCGCCCGCCCACCTTTTTCGGCCAATCACGCTCAATCTCGCGGATTATGCTCCACCGACCTAAAGGATCAAGACTAACCGTTCAATCAATGTCGGTTTGATCCGACGGCCCAGGTTCACTTGAGGGGACTATAAAACCAGACCCCCTGGCCCCTGGAGGAGGCACCCCTTGATCATTATTCATTATTCATAGACAGAGCAAAAGCTAGGGTTTAGAGATGAGAGCTCTCCTCTCTTCTCTAAACTAGAGTAGATCTAGATAGTAGCGAGATGGAGAGCGAAGGAGGATTAGAGGAGAGGCCGGCCTGTCGGTTCTTCCTCCGGTTGTACTTCGCCATGATCAAGCTCTAATCAAGCTTGCTCATGGGATGACTCTGGTAATTTACTTCTAATTCATTATGCAATTACTAATCATGTATGTTCTGGTTCACAACTCTTTTGAGTACTTCTAATCTATAGGACCCTATAGGTTAGAGATGTAGTATAGGTGTAAGCGTGGTGCTTAGACCTAGATTACTTGTGGATATCCCCTGACTAGCTGGATCGTGTGGTAGGCCGCGTAGGTGACAGTTACGTTGGTCCCCTGTAGTCCACCTCTCGTTAGCAGGACGGGTAGGGTTTATCGGCCTATGGATAAGCATCCTTTGTGGTGTACTCTTATCACGTGGTTCGTCCCAAACATATTCATACCCCTTTGAAGTAGAGAAACCATAGTTATTCTCTCTATTCTGCTACCATCGCCCATATACTAGAATTGCTCTACTCTCTATTCCCATATTATCACTCACTGTTATCTTACCTTTAATATTGTTCTTATTCGATTCGACCATCTTTCTTATTCACACCTATTTACTTATCTTGGTTAAGTTAGAGCGTAGATCAGTTCTCCCGTTTCCCTGTGGATACGATAAAACCTTTAACCGGGTAAAAGCTTCAACGGTATCCGTGCGCTTGCGGATTATCTGTGTGCGTATAAATACCATAGTACACTCTAGTGCCATGCTGGGGATGACAACCTAGTATTCAAGTGGTGTTAGCAAGTGTCAACAGACAACATCACCACTATGATGCGATTCTGAAACATTGAGTAGGACCGGCGTAGCAACATCCAGCTTGGGGGAGTTCCTCCCCATTTTACCGAGTAAGTTTTTATTTGATTTTCTTATTTATTTTTTGTTTTAATATTTCATAAAAAACCAAAAAGATGCATGATGGAAATGATGAACAGTTGCTCTGTTTACTTACTTTCAAGTACCTAGCTTTCATATTAGAGTTCTCCCAAGAATTGCTAAAACTTGAAATTTAATATCTATAGGAGTATGAACCTAAAACTAAAACTAAAGTCTAGGTAAGAGAAAGGCATGATATAAAGTTTGAGCTGCTGTTAATCTTGTTCTTACTACACTAAGTTCTGGAGATTTATGTTGAAAACGTGCAAATCACATGATGAGTTCCTAGCATGACAAAATTCCTACCACAGCCATACTTGCTATAACATCTTTTGCTACTTAAATTCACATTGAGTTTGATCGAGCTGTGTAGACCCTTAGGAGCTTTTCATGTGGTTAAATCAAGATATTCACTTGCACACATCTACTACACCATCCACCACCATTCATTAAAATTGCTAAAAATATTATCACTCACTGTCCCAAGTGTTGTTATTCTCTCTCTCCAAAAAGATTCAATGCAGAAGAGGCATGAGTTATGCAAAAATATGCGAGGAAATAAAAAGGGGCAAGTGCCCGGAACCTCGAAAAAGAAAGAAAAAGAGTGAGACGAGAGGTAAAAATGGACAAGTATCTGGAGTAGAATTAGGGGTACAAAGATGCCCACTTGAGCGGAAAAAATGGACAAGTGTCTGACAGTAGAATTAGGGGTATTTACTACCCACCTAAAAAAAGAAGAGAGAGAAAAGAAAAAGATAGCCAAAGCTCTCCCAAAGCAAAGATCAAAGAGGAGGAGAGATAGCAATATGAGGAGCAATGAGAAGTAAGTTTTATCATTACTTATATATTTTCATCATTACTATCATTTACTCCACCACACATGCACATCTTGATTTAATTATATGCTGAGTTCCTTCGGATCCATGGCTCAATTAGACAACATATGTATGAGCTGTTTTTCACACCTATGAGCTCCACATAAACATTCCCTTAGTTATAGGTAAGTGACATTTTTGGTAAGGATCCACAAATACCATATATAGAGATTTGAGAGTATCATAGCTGGGAACTCTGAGCTTTGGTTTTGAAAATGTATGCAAAACTCCAGAACAAAGGTGAAGTATAGACAGGAGGAATAGTGCTTGACTTAATTATTTTGTCTTTCAATTACTTAAGACTTAAGTGCAGGTACTAAGCTCCATGACACTTCACTCTAATCTGGAGAATTTTTATGTGAAAGCATGTGTGCCTGTCAGGAAAGAAAACATCGAAGCAACTCCTGATCCATCTAAGTTTAGTTGTTTGCTCAGGGACAAGCAAAGGGAAAGCTTGGGGAGTTTGTTGACGGTCCAAAAGTGCCAAATTCAACCGTCAACTAAACATGGAAAAGGACCAATATGCACCAAACACCTAGAATTAGGGTTTTATCTGACAGAATTCCACGAGTTTTGGTGTTTATCTATTTCTGCAGGGGGTTATTAGAAAAAAAGGAGAGAATGCCCACACGTTAGGTTTACAACAAGATAATTATGTGCCGCGCAATTTTCCTCAATATAGAAGAGTCCAGAAGCCATGGGAGCGAACGGGAGGCCAGACGGGGCCAGGGCCAGGGCGCCCGCCCAACCCCCTTGGGCGCCCGCCCAGCCTCAGTGGCCAATCAGGCCAGATCACGCGGATCGTGCTCCACCGCCTCTAATCTTCAAGGAAAACTGTGCGATTAAGGTCGGTTTGATCCGACAGCCCACATTCATTTGAGGGGGCTATATAAGCAAGGCCTCTCGACCCCAGGGGAAGAGGAGAAATCATTATCAGAGGAAGCCATCAAAGTTAGGGTTTAGGAACTTCTCTCCCGCAGAGAATTAGAATTAGCTACTCCCAATTCCTTCAAGTTCTATAGGATTGATTAGATAGAATTAGAGAAGTAGAGCATTACGCTCTGGATTTTGGATCTTCATCAATAAACATTGGTACTATTTCATATCTTTCTCTACTACTTTATTCTAATTGCATTATGTCTCTATTTATTATGTTCTTAGTTTGCTCTAGTTCTATATTTGATATAGTTATGATTGATAATGAGTTCATGTATAAGTTTGCAAAGCACTTAGCTCTTGACTTGAGGGAGCTAAGTGGTAGATCATATGTGGGCGTGGTGCTTAGATATTATTTACCTGCAAATGTATCCTATTGGCCGGGTCGTGTGGTAGTTCGCGATGGTGACAACTTCGTTGATTCTTATATAGTCCACCCTCCGTTAGTAGGACAGGTAGAATTTGTATTGCGGAGTAAGTCTTGCTATGTTTTGATTTACTTTATCAATATTCCTTATACATGAATAAAGAATCTTTTGTGCTATATATGATCTTGTAGATGCCTAGAGTAGATTGTGACTTAGTAGATAGTAGATACTTAGAATCCATTCTCTAACTAATTCGACGTCACCTTACATTTGTGTGGAGTAGTCTATTTCTAATCGCTGTGTTATTTACCCATGAGCTTATATTTCATTATCTTTATTACGATGGCTTACCTCCTGCTAAAGCAAGTGACTGTGTGACGAGTTTCTCATTAGTAATCATGTTAGTGCAAGTTTATCTCTAGTCTATGCCTTGATAAATTTTACCCCTATTTTCACTTTCGCCGTTCTCTTAAGCAAAATATAAATAATGATACCCAGAATACTTTTCCTAGTGAAATGCTACAATGAGGTATTTTATCTGTGCGCTTGCGGATAGAATAGATTATTTTCTAGAGAGCCTTCATAAATACCTTAGTACACTCTAGTGTCATGCTAGGGATGACAACCTAGTATCCAAGTGGTGTTAGCAAGTGTCAACAATTACTTTAGCTCCCACTAAGTAAGATCTAAACTCATCAATAGCAAAAACAATAACTAGGAGCTCTTTTTTAGTAGTAGCATAATTAAGTTGAGGTCCTGTCAAAATTTTGCTAGCATAAACTATTGTCCTAATACTGCCCCCACAGCATAATCACTAGCATCACACATAATTTCAAAATGTAAAGACCAATCAGGGGGTTGAATGATTGGTGCTGAGATGAGTGCTTCTTAAGAATTTCAAAAGCTTATAGACATGCATCATCAAATTCAAAAGGAACATCCTTAGCCAATAAGCGAGTAAGAGGTCTAGCAATAAACGAAAAATCTTTAATAAACATACGATAAAAACCAGCATGGCCAAGAAAACTCCTAATTCCTTTTACATTTACAGGTGGAGGTAAACATTCAATTACTTCTATTTTAGCTTTATCTACCTCAATGCCTCTTGTAGATACTAAGTGTCCTAGTACTATTCCTTCTCTAACCATAAAATTACATTTTTCCCAATTAAGCACTAAGTGATTTTCTTCACACCTTTGCAAAACCTTATCTATGTTTTCTAGACAATCATCAAAGGTTTTTCCATAAATAGAAAAATCATCCATGAAAACTTCCATAATCTTTTCAATCATATCAGAAAATATAGACATCATACATCTTTGAAAAGAAGCAGGGGCATTACATAACCCAAAAGACATTCTACGATAAGCATAGGTTCCATAGGGACATGTAAAAGTGGTTTTGCTTTGGTCATTAGGATGGATAGGGATTTGGTGATACCCTGAATATCCATCTAAGAAATAAAAGAAGGAATGATTGGCAAACCGCTCTAGCATCTCATCAATGAAAGACAATGGAAAGTAATCTTTCTTAGTTGCCTTATTAAGCTTTCTATAGTCTATGCACATCCGCCATCCTGTGATGGCGCGTTGAGGGATTAACTCATTCCTCTCATTTTGGACAATAGTCATACCTCCCTTTTTAGGTATGACTTGAACAGGGCTTACCCACTCACTATGCGACACAGCATAAATGATGCCTGCATGCAATAGTTTTAAAACTTCCTTCTTTACAACCTCTCTCATCGCATTGTTGAGTCTACATTGGGGTTCTCTAGATGGTGGAATATTAGGATCTATAGGAATGTGATGGGTGCAAAGAGCAAGACTAATTAATTCCCTTGAGGTCCTGGAGTGAGTAGCCAAAGGCTGAGTGAAGTTTTTCTAGGACTACCATTAGATGAAGAGTTTGCTCCTGAGTGAGTTTATCACTTATAATGACAGAAGACTCTAGATCGTCACGTAGAAAAGTGTATCTAAGACCGGTTGGTAAAGGTTTAAGCTCGATAGGAGGTTTAGGTGGTACTGCAAACTCATCTAAAGGTTCTTCCTCAGAAGGGTCAGCTTCTTCTTTTATGAAGAATCTAGCTTCATCTTCTAATTCTGGTTTTGCTAAAAAGTCTAAGGATGCAACTCTAAATTCCTCCAACGGGTCTTCTTGTGGATAAGGTTCGGTTCTAGAGTTTAAAGAATGTGAGATGGACAATGGGAATTGAAGTTTTTTGCCTAAGCGAATTTTTAGCTTCCCAGATTGTCCTTCATAGAGAAGTCGTCTAAGAGGATGTCCTATCAACAGGTCAAAGTCCCATGTGTCAAAGATATAAAAGCTTAAATCCACTAGGGTTCCTTCTACTTGGATGGGTAGGATGTGTAGGATTCCTAAACTGGGGATAATATATCCTGAGAGACTTCTCATAAATTTTATTGTTGGGATTAATGACATGTCTTGTATTAAATGTTCTGCAAGAGACATAGACATGATATTTATCTCTACAACTGGATTATAGAGAGCATTTATTTGATCCGTATTGATTATGCAATGAATTGGAATAGAAGATGAATCTAAACAGATTATTTCAGTGGAAAGCTCTAATTCTTCTAACCATTTATTACTTATAACAGATACTAATCCTCCTGAGATTCTTCTAGAGGGAATATCCTTAATTAGGGGAATCAAAAGACTCTCTAGAGTTTCTCTGTGGCCTCTTCACAGAGTGATATTCAAAATGTTTCCAAATTCGGTAAAGAGATCAGGTTCTATGTCTAGCATAAAATCTAGAAACGGAATTTCTTCTTTTTCTTGCTCTAGACATATGTTAGCTGAAGTAGACATATGTTAGCTGAAGACATGTTGGTCTTAGTCTAAATCTTTTCTTGTTTAGGTTATCTGTTTGGTTGGCAGTAAACCCATATTTGCAGTCCGTGTGTGAACTTTCGGGCAAAATTTTGTAATAATTGGTCTGATTCTATCTATGGATAGATGAAGCCAGATATGAACTATCCATTATCTAAAAAAATATATAGAAGATAAACAAAAAAAAACTCAGACTTACTACTATAGCTATAAATAAGGCACTTCATTTTAGTCCACATGATTTGACAAGCCGATGTTATCGATCTCGACCCGCAAATAAGTCCATTTGCATGGTTCCAGTACAATGGTATAGACGACTGACGTGCTGCGAAACAACAAGCAGCATGCACGCTGACTACGGATCATTTTATTCGTTTATTATTAGTTACCTCTGCCGCCGGCGCTGGTATATAACTACGGCGGCCCGTCGTAAGCTTTTCTTAGTTCATGAAATAAGGGAGCTCCTTTCCCTCTATAGTAGAGGTATCACAAAGACTTTTAGAAAAGAAAAGAAAAAACACAGAAAAAAATTACAAGAACCCCTCTAGCCATTATTGCCGATCTGTTCCCTGCGCCGTAAGTTGGTGGACGAAGGCCGTATGTCGGTGGATCTTGCGCGGCCAGAACCCGGACTGTTGTCATCTTCTTCCTCGCATCATCTGCATGCATGGAGAGTCACGATGATGGCTTTTCTATAAATCCACTGGTGGTATCATAAATATAAAAGCGCTTGCTACGGGTGTGTTTTAAGACAATAATTTAGGCCTTGTTTAGTTTACCCCGAAAATCAAAAAGTTTTCAAGATTCTCCGTCACATCAAATCTTTCAACACATGCATGAAGCATTAAATATAGACGAAAATAAAAACTAATTGCACAGTTTATGTGTAAATCGCGAGATGAATCTTTTAATCCTAGTTAGTTTATAATTAAACAATATTTGCCACAAACAAACGAAAATGCTACAGTAGCAAAATCCAAAATCTTTTCGTATCTAAACAAGGCCTTAGACGACAGAGTATGCATGGCGATCATGTACCATGGGCTTCAGAGGTTTCATCAGCAAATGATGAGACAAGGAGTAGAGAAGCGAAGTACAGCACCACCAAGATTGTTCTGCTTGCCCTGACAGTCATCATGGTACTGCGATCCGACCGTAGTTGGTTACTCGCTGCTGCTGTAAGTATGGATCTGTGGGTGTTGGGAGGGCTAGCTAGAGACGGTTATTTATCATAAGCCTGCACACATATGCTGGTCAAGGCGCGCGCTCAGCCTAGCTACCACTGGCTAAGAGCAAGATCAATAATATAGCCAAGTACTTGACTATAAGTTAAGTGATAAGAGTCAAGTTATACAGTAGTTGTCTTATACGTGTCTCTGAAATAACTTCTCTTTCCTAATCCTCGATCTCCTCACAAACACTTGCTATTTGGGTCCACCGCTGTCTATACATTTGTGCTTAGTTTAGTGCTTACATGAGAGCCAAACTATCATCTCTCTTCTTCCCTCCACATCAGCATTAATTAGCTTATTGTACCTGCTCTTAAGCTATGACTGTAGTTTAAGCTGGTAGCGAACACATGACGGTCCAGCTCAGCCTGCTTGCTAAGCTCTGACTATAGTAACAAGATGGTAACGAACTGTGACGGTGGATGCTTCCTAGCTAGTAGCGTGCACGGTAAAGTAAGCTCTGTCTTCCGGATGTTGCCACTGAAAATTAGCCTAAGGCAAGACTTTTATCTTTTTCACCAGAATACATACCATACGCTACTACAGGACTAGCAAGGAAAATATTGACCAGGCCACCACCGCCGGACGTGGAATAATCGAGAGTGATTTTGGTAACTGAAATGGCAAACCAATTATTTGGAGTAACATGAGTGTTAACATACGTTTCTCAGCTTTTCTTAGTGTCTTGTAAATTTATAGTTGGTCAAATTTGTATGATATCAAGTTTAAGTTGTAGAATTGTACAAGATTTCCAGCGACTGATCATCAAATATTTCGTTCAGAGCAAAAAAGTACAACCAAAAAAATCAAAACACCAATATGTGTGTTGCGTACACAGGGTACTAGTCTTCACCAGCCAATCCGCTGCGGATTTTGAGATGATTCTCTAAGTCCCATAAAATGTTATAGAAGTTCTTTATGCACCACTTGATCGATCTAGAAAAGTATTAGTTGCATGCATACCTTATTACAAATTGTTTTCATCTTGCCATGCATGCCACTGCCGTCACAAGTTGCACTAATGATATATACCTAGCGTGAGAGTGGAAAGGACAGTTTGGCCTTTGGATCCGCTTATTTATTTATTTATTTAATTAGGGTTTAGGGTTTTATTAATTAGTTTTTAATTAGGGTTTAGCTTTTTATTAATTAGTTTTTAATTAGGGTTTTGTTATTTATTAATTAGTTTTTAATTAGGGTTATTTATTTGTTGTTTATTTATTTATTTATTTATTTATTTAATATTGACTAATTAATTATTTGTTTAGTTATTTATTAATTAGTTTTTAATTAGGGTTATTTATTTGTTGTTTATTTATTTATTTATTTATTTATTTAATATTGACTAATTAATTATTTGTTTAGTTATTTATTAAATAGTTTTTAATTAGGGTTTAGGGTTTTATTAATTAGTTTTTAATTAGGGTTTAGTTATTTATTAATTAGTTTTTAATTAGGGTTTTGTTATTTATTAATTAGTTTTTAATTAGGGTTTCTTAATTAGGGTTAGCTAGTTAATTAATTGTTAATTATTTATTTATTTAATAATTTAATAATTATTGATTAATTAATTATTTCTTAAGTATTGTTTTCAATTAGGGTTTGTTAATTAGAGTTTGTAAGTTAATTGTTTATAAATTATTTGTTTAATTAGATGAGTACTCCATGGAATGCTGAAGCCCAGATAGAAACACCGGGATCCGACACCTCTGGATCCGACACTTATAGAAGCCCGAGCGTATCACCACGTGAATCCCCCACAGCTAAGAAGGCTCGTCTAGAGTTGGAACATGACCCGACATACGAGCCTCAAGCTGATCCGGATGATGATGAGGTATATATTGTAGTAGTGTCTACACAATAGAATACATGTGTATATATGTATATACCTAACAATTGAATGGACAGGAGGTGTTATCTCAAGTTGTTGCCGAAATGGAGGCAGAAGAACAAGATGTTCAGAAGGACATGGCGCATCAAACGACTGGGACATCCTCTGAGCCAAGAAGTAAAACAAAAAAGAGTGATCGGGCACGAGGAGACAGAGGAAGGAATAAATTTCCAGAAGAAGTTTACCAGATTATAGAGTTAAGTCCGAGCGGAGAGCCCTTAGCACCTCTAGAGGCGCTACCCAAATTTAGGGCCGCAATTGGATATTTAGTAAAAGAGGAATTTGATATCAGTTGGAGTGATTGGAGTATGGTGCCACAAGTGAAAAGGACCACTTGCTGGAATCGCTTGTGCACTCGATTTATTTTTCCCGATGGTACAGATGAATTGGCCAAGGGTTATGTCATGAAGCAGTTGGCAATATCATTCCGGGGCTATAGGCACGATATGAACAAAAAGTGGTTGCAGAAGGGACGGGACCCGACGAAGCGGTACCCTATCACAGAGGCTCAGTGGGCACGTTTTCGTTTGATGAGAGAATCAGACGATGCGAAGGCTAAGAGCAAAGCCGCCTCTGAACTCGCGAAGAGGAACAAGTATCACCACCACCTTGGCACTGGTGGTTATAAGACCAAGATTCCTAAATGGAGGGCAGAAGACGATGCAAAGAGGAGAGAGGGCCATTTGGCATTGACCGATATAGTGCCTGAAAGGAGTGCGAATTGGCTTCGTGCTCGGAAGGCAAACACTGAGAGCGATGAGATGTCATGTCCCGATGAGATTAGAGAAGTTGCCGACAAGGTTTTGGAAGCATCAAACCTAGAAAAGAAAGGTGCCTTCAAGTCACAGAGGGAGAGGGACATCCTTACCCATGCTCTAGGTAACCCCAAGCATCCAGGACGTGTACGGGGATTCTCCTCCAGAATTAGTTGGAAAGAAGGATTCGGTGATGAGTGGAAAGGCATGTATAAGAAAAGAGACCGACATAAGGAGGAAATGAAAGATTTTTTTGAGCAGCAGGCTGCAAAAAAGTTTAGGGATATGATGGAAGACTTCTTTACAAATCCTGATCCTGAAGTGATGAAGCGGTTGGCAGGAGCAGTGTCTGCTCAACAAATGTCCTCACAAGCTCCTTCGCATATGCAGCTTGTACCAGCTCAACCCTTGGAGCGTCAGGAGATGGCCTCACAATCTAAGCCCTTTCCAAGCAGTATAGCGTCAACAACAAATAAGGACCATTATCCAGTTGATGATATTGATAGACCTTGGCCTTGCTCCTTGGTCATATCCTATGGCCTTAAGAATCAACATACTAAGCAAGTGGCCACCGGTAATGCTATCCCAGGACGTACATTCCATACTGTTGACATGCAAGATGCATGCTGTAGGGTGGAAGTGTTGACGGTCGAGGCCGGATATGAAGACGACTTCATAGACATCCCGACCTCTGAGGGTATAGAGAAGCTTGGACAAGCAATCAATAACTTCATACAATGGCCGAGACGGTACGTAAGGTTGATTGACCCACCAGTGCCACCCTGTTGATGCAAAACTGATCTGCAAACACAAAGGGCTAATACCCGATTCAAACGTTAAGGCGTGCCAGCCGATTTGACCTTGCTATCGGCAAAGGTGATAACTCGAATACTTTAGTCCTGACAACAGCGATGCGCCCGGATGTCACGGCTAAGAGGTACTCACGCGGAACTTGAAAACACGCCGAGCTTAAGTCGACGAATTCCTAAGAACTCGTAACAAAGGAAAAAGTATGACGAAGTCGTCGAAAAGTAAATGCTGGAATATGAGTAAAAACGTGTGTTTGATTCCTTGATTGATGATTTATTACAAGGCCCTAGGGTCTATATTTATACCCGGCTCAAAGAGCTACAACCAGACACGATTAGAATTCGAATTCCAAATTACATGGAATCCGTATACAAAACGATGCAAATAATTAAGGAAATAACAAAACTATCCCTCATGACAAACTGAAACCCCTCCACATAACGACCGGCAGCTTCTGGACTCCCTCTTTGCATCATCGGCAGACCCTTTGCCATAGTCATCGGCAGACTTTCTTATCTAGCCATCGGCACCATATTACTGCCTGTGGACTTAGTCACGTTCAACTTCTCCCTCATCGGCAATCATCCTCATCGGCAACCCACTTTGTAAACATCGTACTGCCACCTTATCCTGCCATCCCAGACACGTGCCCAAAAACGGTGTCAACACATGCCCCCCAGTTTCGGAGTATAAAACTATTAATGCTCCAAAATTCTCTGCAGTAATGATGCCTTTTCCCGCAATTAATGCTCCTAATCTGGTAACCGACAACCTCAATCTGAACAACTCTGATCCTATTCCTCCGCAGATTTCTCGAAATCCCCAACTTTCTAAACGGGCATTTTTCTCAGCCGTACATCGGCAACAATACCTTTACAAAGATCTGCCGATGTTCTGACCAGGATATTCGCACAAACGGTTACTTCCCCTCTATCCGCCCATCGGCAATATGACCGTTGTAGAATATTGCCGATGGACCGACCAGGAGATCTCGCACAGTAAAATATCTTCAAATAATGACCGCTTCCCGTCAAATCACCTGCACAATCCCTGGATTACCGTGCGAACAGTTACCATATCCACCTGAGTACCCTCGGATTTCTCGGATGCGGCAAAGAGATAAGTCGGATTTGCCCTTGCCCATTTTGTCCTATAAATAGTTCCTTCTTGGGTACTCCTTCCCCATCACACCATTCTACTACCCAACTTTACTTTTCCAGCGGCGGCGCCACCAAAAACTCCCAAGGTCTCCGACAAGTACCCCTCTTCACCAACTCCGGCGCCTTCAAACGCTTCCTTCGCAGCAAGATGGCCGTCGGGTTCGTCGTCCCTGAGGTCAAATCTCCACCCCGTCTTCTGTATTTTTCTTCATATCCCTGTTCACTCGCAATCCATTTTACTGAACATCTTCCTTTTCTTTCCTCTTTGTATTTCTTCTTACGCCCAAAATCACTAGGAATTGTCCAACAAAATTGTCATCCCCACCGATCAACCACACCTTCAATGCCTCGGCCCTCTAGGGGACCCAGATCCAACTGACCTTATCAACGCAAAAACCAACAGGATCCCCTTCAGAGCCGAAAATTTTTCCTTAGATCTGTGGAAGGACACCTTCCGCTCTTGGCCCAGCCAACTGTAGGGTGGAAAGACTGGTTCTTGAGGGTCAGCAACTCTAATGAAGTTCAGTGGGGTGAAAGGAATCTAGCCCAATGCATCAGATTGTCCATTGCCGATATGCATAGGAACGAGTCACTGCTGATAGCGGCATCCTACTTTTGGTCAGACACCCTCAATGCTTTTGCCTTTGGCCACGGCCCTGCTTCTCCTACTCTTGCCGATGTAGCCATGCTTACTGGTCTAGATATATCTTCTGTCGATAGCACCCACTTTTTTGATACTGCCCCTAGTGCCAAAGTGGAGACTCGCGCTATCGGCGGTTGGTCGGGGTACATTCAGAAGTACCGTGGGAAAGGATCTGTCACCATAAAGGAACAAACCACCTTTCTGAACATGTGGCTAGACAAGTTTGTATTCTGTGGTCGATCGGCAGGACCGACTTCTGTCTACCTATCGGCAGCAGAAAGACTGGCTAACGGTGGCCGATTCCTCTCGGCCGATACTTGCTTGGCGCTGCTTACCACCTTCTCCATCAAGTAGCCCAGAAACTTCTGCTCGGCCAATCCACTGGCAACTTGGGAGGCCACTGGTGGTTTGTCAACATGTGGCTCAATCTGCATCTGCACAAGCGTCTCAACTTCAACCTGTTCACACAGCGTTTCCCAAGAGATATAGCTGAAAACCATGTATTGGGTGAAGAGGAATCGGCAACACGCGCCCCCTTGAACTTTGGCGAAGCTGTCATAGTTCTGCCTGGTTCAGGGGGTAATCCAGATCAGATCGGCCGATTCTTCTAGACTCTGTATGAGGGTTTGACCAGAGACGAACGACCATGGTTGGCTTATGATGACCCAGATAGCATGCTCCCTCTGACCTTCAATCCATTTGATGAAGCTCTCGACAGGGACAATGAGGCGATGATGGCAATTGTGACTCCCAGAATCATTCCAGTGAATTTCTTTGGTAGCACAAAAACCTCCCCTCAAACTTACGAATTTTACAATCCATCGGCATTAGCTCGCTAGTTAGCTTTCGGCCAGTTGCCGATTGCACTTCCTTATGCCGATGTGATAAAACCCAGAGAAACTATCAACAACCTTCTTGAGTGGACTCGAGCAGCCCAACTACCACCAAACGCCGATATAGATGTAGATCTTTCAGAATGGGTCCCGGCTGCTTTTATCACTCAGGCATACAAGTTATGGTGGGCAGAATGGAAAGAGCATCTGTTCTGTAGATCGGCACTTTCATACCGCGGCATGATTGACTCTGAATACGAAGTTCCTGATGACACTGTAAGTAACTCAAACCAACGTTTCATTTTCTCAATATTACCTCCATCGGCAGCTTACCCTTGTATTCCTTTTGCAGGTTGACAATATTCCTCCGTTGGTTAGCAGGAGTGGCAGGCCGATCGACTTGTTTCCATCAGGCCCGATTTCCTCAATCGGCCACAATGCTCCCACTCTAGCTTCCATCGTGCATCGGGGTGTACGCCTCAGGAAAGTCACCACCAGAAGAGCCCAGACATCACCAACGGTAGCTGCTCCCACTCTTGCGCGGGCTTTCAAGGCAATTTGTCAAATCTTTTCCTTTATGCTGACTATCTTTATATCGGCTATATTTATGCTTATAACCTCTTGTTCATTATTGCAGCAAACCGGCGCATCGGCGAAAGCCAGGCGTGAGAGTACCGATGCCCCCCAGTCTAGCCAACCCAAGAGAAAGGGCACCACGGGTGCTAAGACTGGAACAAAGCGCCAGAAGGTAGCAATTACCCCTCCTCCTCCGGTATCTCCAATTCCGGTGGAATCTTCTCCTTCTTCTCCAGAAGCCCAGCCACAGCAAGCACCATCTCCCCCACCTATGCAGGAAGCACCACAGATAGAAGAACCCCAACAGGAAGGATCTCAAACAGAAGATACATCAGCTGACATAGGTGAACAAACAACTGGCCCGGTGGGTCCAGTTATACCATCGGCAGTTCTCCCGGTTCAGACAACCGTTGTCCCTCCTCCAGGTAACATACTTTAACAATATCGCTACCGATGAACTTATTCTTATTTAGTCTCATAACTCCTTTTGTCTTCTTTCAGTTGATATTGTTCCATCAGCAATCTCAGCCGATCAACCTGTAGCTCCATCGGCATCTTTGGCCGATCAGCCTGTAGCTCCGTCAGTACTTCTCAGTCAAAGACAAGAGATCGCCTTGAAGCAAGTAAGTCACCATTTACCGTTAGCATTATTTGCCGATTCTCTGAGTATGAGCTAATTTTGCTTTCCCTCCCAGGAACAAGATTCTCCCGATAGCCTGTTCTCCTTCGCCATCGATCTCTCTGAAGAAGAAGGTGAAGAAGCAAGCTCTTCTCAGACGGTCGGCATCACATCGGCAGAGATCAGGGTCAGGCTGGAAGAATTGTCAGCTCTCCTTCACCAGGACACAGCGCAATTGGTTGATGATTCTGACCCTACCAAGACCCTGTTCAGAACTCTCAGAGGCCAAATCCCAGCCGATGTTGAAGAAATCCTGTTCCAAGCCGCTCATCTGGAGAGTCGCCAGCTGCATTACCAGAGAGCTTCTCGGCGTCTTGCCGATAGAGCCGCTCAGACTCAACTCTCCGATGAAATGAGGAAAGAGAAGCTTTTGACCGATGAGAAGCACAAGAACATCGGTATCCTGAGATCTTCTGGAGACGCGCTGAAGCAGAAAATATCCGATCTATCGGCAAGAAAAGAATCCCTGTTGGCGGAACTCAAGGAAGTAGAGAACGCTCTGTCCCAAGCCCAACAGGAAGAGAGCCAATTGCCAGAGACCATCAGGCTTCTTGAGCACGAGCGAAATGCTCATGGACGCAAGGCACTTCAACTGAAGAAGAAGCTGAAGCCGATAGAAGGTTCTGCCGATGATGACATCAAGGAGATAGAAGCAGCCAACCAAATTCGGCTACGCGCTATATCGGCAATCCAGATGCTGCTTAACACATAGAGTTTCCATCGGCATTATATCTGCGCTTTCCTGCTTCCTCAGCTTTTAGTCTAGCCGATAGGACTGTTATCGGCACCTAAGCTTTTGAAACACCAAGTCTTGTCCCCAAGCATTTGGATCCAGCCGATAGGAGTCTTATCGGCACCTAAACTTCTATGCATCGACCCATATACTGGGGTAGTACTTCTTTAAATATTTGCCGTTTAATGCTCTGGGAAATTCAATTCCTTCGAGGGTTTCTAGAATGTAGGCATTACCAGGAGCCGATCGACTTATCCGATAAGGACCCTCCCAATTAGGAGACCACTTTCCAAACTTCGAACTTTTGATCCCAATTGGTAAAATTAATTTCCATACCAAATCCCCATCGGCAAACTCTTTAGCCTTCACTTTCTTATCATACCATCTAGCAACTGTCTTCTTATTTTCTTATATACTCATTAAAGCTTTTAACCGATGCCCTGCTAGATCGTCCAATTCATCGGTCATCAAAGTGGCATAACCATCGGAAGTTAATTGATCTTGAAAAGTTAGTCGCCTAGATCCAGCCTTAATCTCCCAAGGCAACACTGCATCATGTCCATACACCAATTGATAGGGTGATACTTTGGTCGATCCATGACAAGCCATCCGATAAGACCACAATGCTTCATTCAATAATGTGTGCCACCGCTTAGGATTTTCTTCAATCTTTCGTTTAATAAGCTTGATAATTCCTTTGTTAGACGCTTCGGCCTGCCCATTGGCTTGAGCATAATAAGGAGAAGAATTCAACACTTTAATTCCCATACCGATTGCGAATTCATCGAACTCCCCCGATGTGAACATGGTGCCCTGATCGGTAGTAATCGTTTGGGGAATCCCGAATCGGTAAATAATATGCTCCTTCACAAAATCAATCATATTGGCCGATGTGACTTTCTTCAAAGGAATAGCTTCAACCCACTTAGTGAAATAGTCAGTGGCAACTAGAATGAACTTATGCCCTTTGCTAGATGGTGGATAAATCTGGCCGATCAGATCGATGGCCCATCCACGGAACGGCCAAGGCTTTATTATAGGATTCATAGCCGATGCGGGTGCTCTCTGGATATTACCAAACTTTTGACAACCTTGACATCCCTTGAAATATTTAAAACAATCTTCAAGTATGGTTGGCCAAAAATATCCATTCCTTCGAATCATCCACTTCATCTTAAAAGCTGACTGATGCGCTCCACACACTCCTTCATGGATTTCCCCCATCAAACTTCTAGCCTCATCATCACCCAAGCATCGGAGAAGAATTCCGTCGATAGTTCGATAATACAATTCATTTTCAAGAAGCACATACTTGGTTGCTTGAAATCGAACCCGTCTTTCAACTTTTTTGGATAGATCCTTTAGATAATCAATAATTTCTTTCCTCCAATCACCGGCACCGACTGCCGATGTCGCATTAATCATTGGCTGATATCCCGAGGCATGCTGAGCTAACCGATTAGCGTCTCCATTATGCAATCGGGGAACATGCTCCAATCGGAAATCCTTGAATTCCTTTAACAGTTGCATACTTCTCTCGAAATAAGTTATGAGAACTTCACTTCGGCATTCATAGCTTCCGGCCAATTGATTTATAACCAACATAGAATCCCCGAATATTTCAACAGCATCAGCACGGACTTCTCTTAACAACTCCAATCCCTTGATCAGAGCCTGATACTCAGCCTGATTATTTGTTGATGTGGCAACAATCGGCAAGGAAAACTCATACTTCCTCCCCTTAGGGGAAACTAATACAATGCCGATTCCTGCCCCCCGGTCACAGGTAGATCCATCAAAGAAGAGCGTCCAAGGTACAATTTCCAAGGTTTCCACTAGACCGCAATGCTGAGTCACAAAATCGGCCATAATCTGCCCTTTGACTGCCTTAGCCGATTCGTAACGCAAATCGAACTCCGACAGCGCTAAAATCCATTTACCGATCCTACCACTCATAATCGGCATAGATAGCATGTATCGGACCACGTCATCTTTGCAAACAACAGTGCATTCGGCCGATAACAGGTAATGTCTCAGCTTGATACATGAAAAATATAAGCATAAGCATAGTTTCTCAATGGCCGAATACCTGGTTTCAGCATCAATCAACCTCCTACTCAAATAATAAATTACCCTTTCTTTCCCTTCAAATTCTTGAACTAAAGCTGAACCGATAACCGATCCATCGGTAGATAAATACAATCTGAAGGGCTTCCCTTGTTGAGGTGGAACTAGAACTGGAGGATTTACTAGATACTTCTTGATTTCATCCAGAGCCAACTGTTGTTCTTCTCCCCAAATAAACTCTTGATCGGCTTTCAATTTAAGAAGAGGACTGAAAGCACGAATCCTACCAGACAAATTCGATATAAAACTCCTGATAAAATTTACCTTGCCGATCAAGGATTGGAGCTCGGTTTTGTTGGTAGGGGCCACTATTTTATTGATGGCATCAATAGATCTTCGACTAATTTCAATACCCCTCTGATGTACCATGAAACCAAGAAACTGCCCTGCCGATACACCAAATGCACACTTGTTGGGATTCATCTTCAATCCATGCTTCCTTGTGCACTCTAACACTTTTTGTAAATCGGCAAGATGCTTTGAGAAATCTCCAGACTTAACCACCACATCATCAATATAAATCTCCACGAGCTTGCCGATGAACTCATGAAATATAAAATTCATAGCCCTTTGATAAGTAGCACCAGCATTCTTCAACCCAAAAGTCATGACTATCCATTCAAATAGCCCAACATGACCAGGACACCTGAATGCGGTTTTTGGAATATCCTCCTCCGCCATGAATATTTGATTGTAACCTGCATTACCATCCATGAAGCTGATGACCTGATGACCAGCCGCAGCATCAACCAGTAGATCGGCGACAGGCATTGGGTATCCATCCATCAGCGTAGCTTTATTGAGATTCCTGAAATCAATGCACACCCGAAGCTTCCCGTTCTTCTTGTAAACCGGAACAACATTGGAAATCCACTCGGCATACCGACACTGCCGAATAAACTTAGCTTCAATAAGTTTGGTGATTTCGGCCTTAATATCAGGTAGAATGTTGGGATTACATCGGCGGGCTGGTTGCTGATGTGGCCGAAATCCAGACTTGATGGGTAACCGATGTTCAACAATTGATCGGTCTAAACCAGGCATCTCGGTATAATCCCAAGCAAAGCAATCTTTATATTCCTTTAACAAACTAGTCAATTGTTGCTTACTCTCAGGATCTAATTTAGCACTAATAAAAGTAGGCCTAGGCTTATCACCACTACCTATATCTACTTCTACCAAATCATCGGCCGATGTGAATCCCTGGCCTAATTTTCCATCATCGGCGAATCTATCCATTAAAAACCGTCGTCAGAACCGACTGCTTGGATCGGTGGAATCTCATAATCGGCAACTTTGAGAAAATCTTTCTCCCAAACTTCTCCTGAAATGCACCTGGTCCTTTCGTAAGTATCCGCTTCTGCCGACGCGATAACATAAGAAGAATCTCCTGGGACAATCTCAATCTTGTCACCTACCCACTGAACCAAGCATTGATGCATTGTAGATGGGATACAACAATTGGCATGAATCCAATCTCTTCCCAATAATAAGTTGTAAGCACCTTTTCCGCTGATCACGAAAAAAGTTGTCGGCAAGGTTTTGCTGCCGATGGTCAACTCTGCACATATCGCCCCCTTGACTGGAGACACGTTTCCTTCAAAGTCTTTGAGCATCATATCGGTCTTGGTCAAATCTTGATCCCCTTTCCCAAGCTTCCGATATACTGCATACGGCATAATATTAATAGCAGCTTCACCATCAACTAGGATCTTGGTCATTGGCTGCCCATCAACCCTTCCTTTGAGGAACAGAGCTTTAAGATGCTACCTCTCGTCATCCGCAGGTTTCTCAAAGATAGCCGTCATCCGATCCAGAACCAACTGAGCTATCTGATCAGAAAATCCCAACTCATCATCACTGGCTGGTGCAAGAAACTCCATCGGCAACATGAAGACCATGTTGACGCCTGCCGATGGACCTTCCCTCTTAGTGTCTGACGGCTGCCGACTTCCAGAGTTCTCTCCCTTGTTTAGCTCTTCTTGCCTTTCACGTTGCAATCTCCTTTTCTGCGTCTTGGTTAATCCTCCAGGGCACCATGGAGGAAGTGGCCTTTGCCTTGCCGTCGGGCGTCGGTTCTCCCTTGACTCCATACGATGCGTGTTAGCATCCCTGCAAAATGTGAATTCATCGGGAACCCGCGCATCAGCCATTTCCTCGAGCTCTTCTTGGTTCCTGGGAAAATACTGGACACGGTCACTAAGTCTGTTGTGCCCACTAAATCTGCCCCCCAGCCGGTCATGAACTGACACCCTTCTTCTGATCGGCCCATTAAATCGCCGTTCATCATCATGATAATGTCGATCGATCCTATCGTACCGATCATAACCGTTGCACTCAGGGCAGTCTCTGACAGTAGGAAGCTTGATATTTTCCTCCCAACAATGGATGAAGAATGGACAATTCCAATGATCCCTGTGCCGATTCCACTCCTGTCGGCGTCTTTCTTCTTCCCGTCGATAATCTTCCTGCTGGCGCCGATACCGATCTTCCCGTTGTCGCCAATTTTCTCGAGGCCTTCTATGAGTTATGACGATACCAGATCGAGGAGGCCTTCCTGAGCTAGTTCCTTCCTGGACCAAGCCCTTACTTCTTGCATCGGCAGTAGTAACTTGATGCTGAGGATCTACCGATGCACTCTTCTCAGCTGTCTCCGATGTTAAGACCTTAGCCTTCCCCTTAGCATCCAACATGTTTGTCGGGAAAGGATGTTGGTCTATCTTCATCGGCTTCTGGGCTTTGGAACTGTCAAACTTGATTCTCCCTGACTCTATAGCCGATTGCAGCTGCTGTCTGAATACTTTGCACTCGTTGGTGTCATGGGAAGTTGCATTATGCCACTTGCAATATCTCATCCTCTTCAACTCTTCTGCCGATGGGATCACATGGTTAGGTGACAGTTTGATCTGACCTTCCTGAAGTAGAAAGTCAAATATCCTATCAGCCTTAGCGGTGTCAAAAGCAAACTTCTCTGGTTCCTTCTGCCCAAAAGGACAAGACATCGGCTTCTTGTTTTTTACCCACTCTGCCAAGCCGATTACTGGTTCTTCATCAGAATCTGAGCTTGTTGCTTCATCGACAAATGACACTTTCCTATTCCATGCTCTTTTAGGCTCGAAAGGCTTGATGTCTTGATCAGAAATCCTTTGCACCAAATGACTTAAACTTTCGAACTCCTGAGAGGCATACTTATCCCTGATATGTGGCAACAAACCCTGGAAAGCCAAATCGGCTAGCTGCCGATCATCCAGAACCAAGCTATAGCATTTATTCTTGACCTCTCGTATCCTCTGCACAAAACCCTCAACCGACTCATCATTACGTTGCCTCAACTTAACCAAGTCGGTGATCTTCTTCTCATGAACCCCCGAGAAGAAGTATTTGTGGAATTGCTTCTCTAGATCGGCCCAAGTAATTACTGAGTTGGGAGGTAATGATATGAACCAAGTAAAGGCCGATCCAGAAAATGATGATGAAAATAGACGAACCCTCAATTCGTCCCTGTTGCCAGCCTCTCCACATTGAATGATGAACCTGTTGACATGCTCCATGGTTGACGTGTCGTCCTGCCCGGAAAACTTTGTAAAATCCGGTACCTTGTACCGATGTGGAAGCGGGATCAAATCATACGCGGGAGGATACGGTGTCCGATAAGAGTAAGTGTTGACTTTGGGTTTTATCCCAAATTGTTCCCTCATTACTTCATCAATCTTATCGGCCCAATATGCATCGGCATCTTGCCGATGAGGCGGCTGCGGATCTGGCACTTGGTGGCGAACCTCCACGTGCCTGTTCGGGACGTGATCTGCACGGAACATTGTATTGATCACCTGTCCTCCAATCTGCGGACCACCAAACTGCTGTCCACCGATTGGCTGTCCTCCGAGTTGCTGTCCAAAATTCATTGGCTGGTTGGGAATCCCCTGACCTTGGAACCCGGGATAGACCTGCGCTTGCTGGAACCCTGTAGTCTGATAACCCTGCTGGGGCGATTGTGGAAAGGCTTGCTGTCCAAGCCATCCATTATTAGCGTTCATCGGCATAGGTACTGCCGATGATTGGTAATTAGGTACCGTCGTTGAATTGACATACCCCGACTGAGCCATAGACCTTTGTTCCATCAGCATTGACTCTGCCGATGCGTTGGGCATCTGGAACATTGAATCTTGAGGATTTCCAGTGTGAGGCCTTGCAGTAGTAGTTGTGGTATACCGAGGACTCTGGTTTACCGGCGCATTGGGAGGTGCCGATGTCATAGGAGTTTTGCCCCTCATGTCAGTTATTTGTGATGTTCCCGGTGTCAACTCTGGAGGCATACCGTAACCCCACCAGTTGGGAGGAAGAGTCAACCCTGACATTGCCGATGCCAACATATCTGTTGTCAGTTTATGCTGCCCAACTGAAATTTGTGGGTTGGTTGTCATCGGCATAGATAGTGCACCAGTAGTCCCCGATGTACTTGGAGGGACGGCAGATTGTGCACTTGCAGTCGTCAAGGCAGCCGATGGAGCCGTGACCTCTGGTGCCGTTGGCTGATGATGGGAGGGGCCCACATAATCTGGTGGGATTTGTCCTTCCTTGAAAGTTCTTGCCACGGCATTGAAAACCATATTAGACAGTACACCAGCTTGGTTAATCAACGCTCGATTGATGGCATTGTCAACCATATCTTGAAGCTTGCCAGGATTGGCGTCAAAGGTAACCTGCCGTGGTGCCGGCAGTGCATCTTTCTGGACCACTTCGCCGCTCCTGTTTATGCTGAAAGACCTCAGGCATTGCTGCTTGAACTCTTCCATGGCTTGGGCAATAGCTTGCTTCTGCTCATCCTTGAGGTTGGCCTCCGTCACGGGGATGACGTTCTCTTGATCGAGGTCAGAGATCGACATGTTGATCTTGATCTTGAATCCTGTCCCACCAGGCGTGCCAAAAGATGTGTTGATGCAAAACTGATCTGCAAACATAAAGGGCTAATACCCGATTCAAACGTTAAGGCGTGCCAGCCGATTTGACCTTGCTATCGGCAAAGGTGATAACTCGAATACTTTAGTCCTGACAACAGCGATGCGCCCGGATGTCATGGCTAAGAGGTACTCACGCGGAACTTGAACACGCCGAGCTTAAGTCGACGAATTCCTAAGAACTCGTAACAAAGGAAAAAGTATGATGAAGTCGTCGAAAAGTAAATGCTGGAATATGAGTAAAAACGTGTGTTTGATTCCTTGATTGATGATTTATTACAAGGCCCTAGGGTCTATATTTATACCCTGCTCAAAGAGCTACAACCAGACACGATTAGAATTCGAATTCCAAATTACACGGAATCCGTATACAAAACGATGCAAATAATTAAGGAAATAACAAAACTATCCCTCGTGACAAACCGAAACCCCTCCACATAACGACCGGCAGCTTCTGGACTCCCTCTTTGCATCATCGGCAGACCCTTTGCCATAGTCATCGGCAGACTTTCTTATCTAGCCATCGGCACCATATTACTGCCTGTGGACTTAGTCACGTTCAACTTCTCCCTCATCGGCAACCATCCTCATCGGCAACCCACTTTGTAAACATCGTACTGCCACCTTATCCTGCCATCCCAGACACGTGCCCAAAAACGGTGTCAACACACCCTTTCCAAGCATAGTGCCTCAACCATCCCAAGAGGCCGAAACATATCAACAACCACCATCACCAATGCATGCTCCAGCATCCCCGTACAATTATGAGCCACCACCATCCTCCCCAATACATGAGATGGCATTCTTGGAGAATGAGCCCGAGGTGCCAGCCAAGAACATGCCTGAGCAGCAGACTCCGCCATCCAAGGAGAATAAGCAAACTCCCCCACCACCTCCAAAGGAGAAGGAGGATGAGCAAACTCCCCCACCACCTCCAAAGCAGAAGGAAGATGACCAAACTCCCCCAGCAGCACCGGCGTCTAAGAAGGTGAAGAAATTTCCAATTCCAAAATTGATTTCTCCCTTTGAGCCAAAAAAGGGGAAAGCAGCAGGCACAACTCTCTTTCTGAAAGGACTTGGAAAGCAGCGGACAGCACGGCTTATTGAGCTCGAACCGTCACAGAAAAAGGAAGCCACCGCCCAGTCAATAGAAGCCATGCCCCCATCAAAGGAAGCCCCAAGTGGCGATGTACATGTCAAACAGCCATCAAGTCAACCATTGACCCTAACGGATATCAGAAAGCCAACGATTGATGATTATGTCAATGTCCCCAGTGACTATGTGCCCGGAAGGCCTATGCTCCAATGGACGATGCTTGATAAGATTCAATGGCCGATAAAAAGATTTCATGACTGGTACATGAGAGCAGTGCATGCTGGCCTCCATGCAATCAGAGTTGATATACCAGCAGACGTGTTTGCTACTGGTAACGAAAAAAGCAAGGCATTTGTTACCTTTGAGGACATGCACTTGTTATTGAACTATAGGCGGCTTGACGTCCAACTCATAACAATCTGGTGTCTGTAAGTATCACTCATGCACACACAATTATTATTAATATGTAGTGTGAAACTCTAATATGTAGATGTTGTCTGTAGTTTGCAAGATCACGAGCAGAGGTCATTATTATCTACCGGATCGATGGTCGGTTATCTGAGCCCTATCAAGTTACAAGAAAATATGCACAAATTTGTACTATCAAAGGACGATAGAGCAACGATAGAGAAAGACAAAACACCAGAAGAAGTTGCAGAAGCTATAAAAGAGTTGCAAAGAAAATACCAGGATAATTATGCCCTCTATCTTGGTAGATCAATGTTGAGGTATAAGTATAGGGATTTTATATTGGCACCTTACAACTTTAGGTAAGCTTGACTTCATATACGTACTTCAAATAATTATCGTGCAAACAATATACATGTGTCGCTCACTCATTTATTCTTGCAGTGACCATTGGATTGTTTTTTATATTTATCCCTTCGAAGAGAAGGTGCTTGTCCTAGATTCTTTACATGTTCCTCCCGAGAAGTATCAACCATTCTTGGTTCAATTAGAAAGGTGAGCCAACATATGAAACCACATGCGTACTTATATAAATTAGAGTTTCAAAATAACTTTAGTGATTTATATTCGATATCTACAGGGCATAGCGGTTTTATAAGAAACAAAAGGGACCAGTCGACGCCGCACGCTCAGATCCTAGGGTGCCATTGATGATACAACACCACTATCCGGTAAGTTGTCCAAACACATTTCATCATATAAATAATACATAAAGCATGACAAATTTAGAATAATCCATTGCTCATTATATAGAGCCACAAGCAACCACCTGGATCGGTCTATTGTGGGTACTATGTCTGTGAGTTTATAAGGCAGCGGGGACGTTATGTCAGGGACAAAAATATGGTAAATAATATATATGTATGAAGTTTTCTCATTAAAGTTGCAAAATTATATATTGAACATGTGTCAATCATGCTTTTAAACTTTGTTTCCAGCCAAAAAAGCAAGGAAAGGATGTGCCCTTTACACCAAAGACGCTGGAAGATATAGTAGCAGACTTGTGTGGTTTTATAATGAGAGAAATAATTCCAAGTGACGGTGCATATTTTGATCATGAGGGCGATTTAGCAAGTGATAAATTTAGAGTGCTGACAGACATAGCAGGTCTAAATCTGAAGCGAAATGACATGTAAACACTGTATGGTTGTGCGGATAACATGCATTAATTGACGTGTATATATGTAATTTTATGGTTGATGTTTGATTTCATGTTTACAATTCTATAATATATATATGTGGTGTATGTATGATGTATGTGTGTATATATATATATATGGTGTTTAGCACTGTGTTTGGTGGGAAAAATTAAAATTTGAAATATATATAAAAAATTATTTACACAGGCGGTGTAGTGTGAGCCGCCTGTGTAAATTACATTTATACAGGCGGCTCACATTGCCAGCCGCTTGTGTAAAAATTCATTTACACAGGCGGCTGGCTAGGTGCACCGCCTGTGAAAACCTAATTTTCACAGGCGGCTCACACAGCCCCGCCTATACTGTGGTCCATTTTGTACTGACCCCTGGTACAGGCGGTGGGCTTGGCCGCCTGTGAAGATGCCTTTAGCACCGTCTGTAAAAATATTTTCTGTAGTAGTGTTATGACATTCATTTTGAACATCACAAACGTTTATAACAACTAATTTTATGTCACAAGTTCTTAAACCTCACCACGTAAGTAGATGCCATGTAGGATGGGTTGTTGACGTGGCACTAAGGTGCCAGACTCCAAAAACATCATAATCATAAAATTGAATTCAGCCTATTTGAGCATAGATAAGCAGGATTATAGTGGGCTAAGCCCATTTAATTGGGCTTTTTTTCTTAGCCCATTATTCGTTTAGATTTTTTTTCTCCTCTTTTTTCCTTAGATCAGGTGAGTCCATGCCACAATTTAAACTAGGTCCATACCATAATTTTTCAGCCCATGCAGTCTTTCAAAATTATTTTCAACCAAATATTCAATACAACACAGACCACTTTATAATCGGCCCATATATCGTAGCCCATTACCATAAAAATTAATTAATATGACAATTAATTGTTATAGTACACATGAGAAGTATATTAACTATAATAATCTATATCTATACCTATTTCTAAAAGGAGAAAATTTCAGTCTGCCCATATTTTTCTGCCAACCGCTACTCCCTAGTATGTCCGTTTCCGTCTGGAATCAGTAGAGGAGGAGGAAAAAAAGAACTAGGGTTCCCAATGTAAAATCTCCTATACACATTAGAACATATTAAAATTAAAGAAAGTACAGGGGCTTAAGTGCAAATTTGTCAGCATCATCGGCCCCTACATAGACTGGAAGAAGAAAAAGAATAGAAATTTTTTTAGGGTTCCTGATGCAAAATCTTTTATAACATTAATAAATATATATAGTAATTCATAGAAAAATCTAAAAATTATAAAATAAATTTTGTTCAGCTCCACATATTTAGATCCATATAGTAAACAAAAAAATCATAAATTTTAGTATATTTTTCTGTTGGTAGATGCTTGCCTATGCTTTTTAGTGTAAAACTAAAATTGTAGTTATCTTGCTCCAATTATTATGAAACATTTTATAATAGCCTATTTAATGTGATGCTTGATTTGTGGTAAAAGTTTTAGCATAATTCCTGTATATCTCACTGATTTACTAATTAGACTAAATTTATGCTTGAGGATGCTTACACTACCTTTGCATTATGTGTTGTTATGTTATGTGAACACTTTTATAAGTTCATGTGTTTATAATCTACATACATTTAACTGATATATCATATTTTATAGAAATCCTAATCTTTCCCTAATACTTAATCATGAAAATTTCAGTCTGCCAATCCGTTTCTGTCCGCAACCCACGCCAACTTTTTTTACCGACTGTCTCCGTCTCCGTCTCGGTGTAGTGTTGTCTTTTTTTTTACCTGGCGGTACCATGTGCACCTACTTCGCTCTCCCACACGAGCCCGCAGCAACGCCAGCCGCCGCCGCTGCCGATACCCGCGCACCTCTTGGCGCCGCCCCCGTTGCTGCCCCCGCCCCAGCTGCCCCTGCTGCGCCCACCCCTCGAGCGGTGGTCCGCCACCCATGCTCGCACTCCTGTCCACTACCGGGTTGCTTCCAGTGCCTGTCCCGAAGCGGAAGTGGGAGGATCAGATTAATGGTGGTGTGCCCAGGGAGTCCTCCAGACGCAAGCAGCAACAGAAGTCTGAGATGCGTGCTGCGAAGCAGGTAAAAGTGGAGGAGACGGGGGTGGACCCGAAGGTGCTGAAGAGCGCCTTTCTTAAGATGGTGAAGCTGATGAATGAGAATGAAGCACATAAGAAGAATTACCGGGCCAATGGGAAGCTTTCCCTGCTGAAATGCCCTTGTATGTCAAAGGTATGCTGAAAAATCCGAAAGCCCTATTAGTTTAGTCTTATGTTTGGATGTGTTTATTGACCGTAGAATCAATAAAATTGAAATGTTCAGACTTGAGGTACGCTCATGAAGTAGATGTGCGTCTGACCTATATTAAGACTCTTATTCCATATATTAGTTTAGACTCAAGTTATTTTAACTCGTATAAGCACGAGTTATATATTAGTTGAAATAAAAGAAACTCTCTATCGTTCGGTAGTTAGAGGAAAATAGACAAAAAAAAAAAGGATGGACGAAAAAAAGAGCCTAAAATTTTGCCTCTTTATTATTAGGTAGGTATAGATATATATACAATTAGGTAATAGAGATATAGATATAGATTTGATAGTTTTCTTTTCTCCCGTTGCAACGCACGGGCATTTTTGCTAGTGTAATATAAATGCAAATCTTCGAGCACCAACAACGTGCAACCAGGTGCACCGAAGCTTCAAACACGAGCCAGCATCAGTGCTTGTTTTGTCTTTAAGTTGCAATGTACAAGTATTATTTTACTCCATTTCTAAACATGCAGCTAGAAATAAATCGCCATTCGCCAAGTACCTTTTCGCTGCAAAAAAACCCTGCAAGATGCTACCTTTTAACAAGACAAAAACTGCCTTTAATCTTATTTTATAGGTAATATCGTCATTCAGTACTTCATATTATTACAAAACAATCATCTAACAGATAGCTCAAGTTATGTTCATAGAAAAAAGATAATTTTGAGTCAGAACCAAAATAGGTGGTGTATGAAAAATACTTCTACATAATGAGCTGATTCCACCATAAGAGGGAACCACCATGCTGAAGAAATCACAAAAGCAATTAAAGCAGCACATAATAAGGTAATCACGGGTGTCCACTGCACATATATAGCTAAACAATTGAATGGCTACGTGAATAATGCACTCAGGTCCCAGATTTAAACAACTTTAGCACCAAAATAATCGACTATTGCATGGGAATCTACAAATCTCGGTCAGATCCTTCTTACGCTTCATTGTTGTATAAACTTTCCTACAAAATCCAATTGGTCTTCATACCAATTTGTATGATATGTCATACCACACAAGGATATGAAATACCATCCATGCTTAATTCAGGGACTCCATTTTTCTTTCAATTTAACTACTACACACATGATGAGCTTGAAAAAGGTGATAGTCTCAAAGATACCAACTTGTAGAGTGACCTCCATCTAAAAGTGTGCATGTAAGTGTGGAATACTTGTAGGAGAAATGCACTTAGACTTTTGAGGTCAAAATACCACTTGACACATAATGTTACTTGAAAGTGAACATCACTTGTGGGTTATAATTGGGGTAAGTTCTACAATTTGGACTTTGACACATGAGATGAACTAATTTAAAATGAGATATGTATCATGCTCTTAAGCAATTTAAACCATGTTGGCTTGCTCCAAGGGTAAGAGTGAAATCGAGCAACCCTACCATGTGATTTAACTAGTATATGCAAAAAGCAAGAATGTGCACATGCAAACCTAGGTATAAAAGGAACTAGAATTTGCAATAATTCAAATCTAATTGCCTATCATTAGTAGGGGAATTTGGGTCTATGATCTTCACTAACCCACTTGGCAATGACATGATCCAATGTGATGCACCACATGATACGCACCAAATTGTGCCAAGTCCAAATTCCCTAAAGTCCATTGCACTTATTGGGGTTCTTCATGGTTGAAATAATTTCTTTTGGCACCCAAACTTGTTTTTGACTCCTCTTATGTTGGCTTCTTGTTCGCCTTGATGGGCACCACCTTGTCATTTTTCTTATTCTTCAACAAGTATGGTGTAGTTGGCCTTCTTGTCCACCTGGTTGGCATAGATGTTAGAGAGATTGCTTGTTTTCTTTTTGTTTTTTTCTTTATTCTCCCCATCCTTCATCTTATGAGTCCTATGAAACATAGTTCCTTGAATTGCTCTCATTTTTCTGAAGCTTGAATTCATGGCATCGCATGAGACCTTCAAACGCTTCCTTTCCTTCATTATCCTCTAATTTACTATTGAAAAGGCAAGTGATCTCTGCTGGCATAGTGTTAAACCACATAGGGACCGGTCCTTCTTCGCAAAGAATCTGATATCCTTGAGGCTAAATGGATTGAGGAAAATCTATATGGCTCTATGAATCCAAGTACTTGGCGTAGTTGGCGATGAACGAGCAAATAATCTGATCAGCAATCATCATGCATAGCTCTACGAATCTAAGTACACTTAGCGCGATTGGCAAGGAACAAGGCGATATAGCCAATGTACATGTCACGACTCTGAAGCTTGGCATTTTAGAGGACGTTGATGCCATGGAACCCCTGGAGAAAGCGGACACCCGCGGTGCGGGAATAAGAACGACATGCGGAGGAAGGGGCTAGTGCTGCCACCACCGCCGCCATTGAAAAATCTTGGGCGTGTCTTTGCTGCTGGACGATGGTCTTGGTTTCCTGGTGTGTCTGAGGCTCCTAATTCGATAAAGAAACGGGTCAAGAATCTGAGATGAGATGTACGGGGACTGTACCCTGAGCACGAACATGGACAACGATGGACATGAATGCAAATAACGGTAGCAATGAGAAGTAAAGGTGAAGCGATGGAGAGAAAAGGCACACGCATCATGCCTACCAAACCGTGAAAAGGCAACCGAATATGAACAAAACGATATGGAGGGTGGAAAAAATCGGACCTACTATAACTGTTTAACTTTTTTTAATGACTAAGAAATATGCACGTGCGTTGCTACGGAAGAAGAATTGCATGGTTGAGAACTGCATGATCCTTCTTTCTATTTACCGGCGTCGCCTCCAATCCTGCTCTCGCTTGCGTCTACTGCCTCATGCACCCCTCAGTTGCCGCTCTTTTCATTAGGCTTCTAGCACCTACAGTCGGCGCCTCATACAGGATCGTCTCACCAACCTCCCACGACGTCCTACTTTAACTATAAGGTTCTTGTCTACCACTCCAGCATGACGCCCCCGCCGCTAGCCTATGTAAACTCTTACAATTTTTTTTGCTGAGGATGAAAAAAGAAAATAAAGGTTTTATTTATGTTCTTGATTTTCTAGTATTTATGTTTAGGTAGATTTTTGGTTCATCAGGTGTTTAGTTGAGTATTTTCTTCCTAATTTGTTCGGACCGAAAAAAGTGGATATACTAAAATTTTTATGATTAAATATTAGGTAATTTGTTGTTTATGGGTCCATCACTATTACAACAAATTTTTTATTACATGTTCTCTATTATAACAGATTTTTTATTAGCTGGGTCTGTCGCTGAACTCAACTGACCCGACCGGACTGTGTTCATATGCGGACAGAAAAGTGGGCAGACTGAAATTTTTATGATTAAATATTAGGTAAAGAATCATAGTTCTATATAGATGGACTGGTGAACAAAATTTTGTGGTGAACTGAAATTTTCATATTTTATTATATATATATGCTTGTGTGTTGCAACGGGAGAAAAACATCAAATGGCCATAGAAAGTGTTATATTTATTCTTTTTATAAAATTTAAAGTCCATAATTTATTTTATTGATAGCCATGACATCTATAGTATTAGATAGTTAATATTTATAATAATATATAGCTTGGAGACATATTTATTTAATAATAAAAATAAAAATTAGGCAAACCTTATTTTACTCTAATATTACCTCTTAATATACCTTAGTATTATATTAAAACATGAGAAGTTTGTTACTACCTTTATTTTTTATTTAGATTACGATTCCTATGTGAAAGGATCAAGATGTCCAAGAGGGGGGGTCAATTGGGCTTCTCTAAAGCAACCTATAAGCTGCAATTCAACCCATTGTGCCTAGTGTGACCTAGAGAGCTACCGGATAAAAGTTTTGTAACCTAGTTCCAATCCTATTCTAGCAAGGCAATTCTAAGAATGTAAAAACACAAAGTAAATGCTAGAATATAAAGGAGTAGTGGAAGAAAGTGCTCGCCGATGTTTTGCCGAGGTATCGGAGAGTCGCCACTCTCCACTAGTCCTCGTTGGAGCACCCGCGCAAGGGTCTTGCTCCCCCTTGGTCCGCGCAAGGACCAAGTGCTCTCTACGGGCTGATTCTTCGACACTCCGTCGCGGTGAATCGCCCAAAACCGCTCACAAGCTTGACACGAGCCACCCACGAGAACTCCGGGCGGTCTTCGTGCCTCCAATCACCACCAAACCATCTAGGTGATGGCGATCACCAAGAGTAACAAGCAAAGAACTTTCACTTGACCCAAACAAGGCTCTAGAGAGTGGTGGATGCACACTTGACTCTTGGAACTCACTAGAGAAGGATTCTCTCAAGAAATCACTCAAATCTCAATCCTCTCTAGGCTCTTGCTACTCTCTTGCTCCACAACAAGTTTCTCAGGTGTTCAAATGGGCAAGAGACCTCTCATGGACGAGGTGGAGGAGTATAAATACTACCCACGAAGTCCAAAGGTCAGCCAACCGTTTTCCACTGAAAACGGGGTCACCGGACGCTCTTTATATTGCACCGGACGCTCTGCACCGAGCGTCCGGTGCTCCATAACGGCTAACTGTACTTGCGTCTGACAGGTCACCGGACGCTAACTCTCAGCGTCCGGTGCACCGTCCGGTGCTTCGGGGAGTTTTACATGCTCCCTACGCATGGGACCGGACGCTGCCCGGTGCGTCCGGTGCTAGCGTTCGGTGCTCGGGGCAGGTTTACAACCTCCCTGGGTATGGGACCGGACGCTGCCCGGTGAGTCCGGTGCCAGCGTCCGGTGCTTAACCCTAAGCACCGCACTGAACCAACGGCTAAGGACCTCACCGGACGCACTCACAGAGCGTCCGGTGCAGCGTCCGGTGCCCCCTTGGGCACCCTAACTTCGTCGACACGCGATCGCTCCAAAACGAAGTTGGTTCCTCTCGATCTAAGGACTATCTCTGAGCTGCCTAGTGCTAGGTTTACCAAGTGTGCACCACACCTAAACCTAAAGCCTTGCCTAAGTCAAGCTACTAGATCAAAGCCTCTCTTAATAGTACGGTCAAAGGAAAACAAAGTCCTAAACTACTCTAAGTGCCCTTCTTCACCATATGGCACTTAGACCTAGTCTAGTCTTGACGATGTCCATCCATCTTTTGAAAACCAAAACGATTTCCACTATTAAGTAGGCATGTACGTCCCTGTCCATCGAGTACCTGTTACCATGACCTTACCTATGACTTTGCCTCTGCAAAACACACGTTAGTCACAGTAATCAATATTGTCATTAATCACCGAAATCACTAGAGGCCTAGATGCTCTTTCACTATGAAATATGATATATCAATTAAATACATGTAGATTATGAATACATAAGCTTATGAAGTGTTCATATGACATAACAACACATCGTGCAAAGATAGTGGAAGCATTTTTTTTATTTTTACATACTTAAATTGATTGTGAAAATTTTAGTTTGCCTTCTTTATTTTGTTCGCCAATCTTCTATCGACAATCGGCTCATCCGCAGCTTCGAGGCTCGTCGAAGAGAAGAAAGAAAATAGAAGCTTTTCTAGAGTTCCCAATACAAAATCTCTTGACACATTAATAGTTATTGACAATACACACCAGAGTACATTGAGAATATGGAAAGTATAAGGACCTAGGTGCAAAATGTTTATCCTATTAGTTTACTTTTCTTTTATTTTTTAAATCGACTGAAAATTGATAAACGCGTAGTAATTTATTGAAAAAATCTAAAAATTACGAAACAAATTTTGTTCAGCTCCACATATGTAGATCCATGCAGTAAACGAAAAATATCACAAATTTTAGTACATTGTTTTTGTTAGAGATGTTTGCCTATGCTTTTTAGTGTAAAATTGAAATTGTAGTTATCTTGCTCCAATTATCATGGGCAACGTATCATATGCAACATAGCTTTGTGTGCAACCTCTGCAACCACTAATTAAGGCTACAAGATCTAGATCCAACGTCTGAGGTTTTTTTCAGTTAAACCCCTTCACCTGTGGGTTTAAATCTAACCCATGTGTATCTAAATGAAAGGGTTTAAGTGAAAAAAACCTCAGACGTTGGATCTAGATCCTATGACCTTAGTTGATGGTTACATAGATTGCACATGAAGCTGGGTTGCACATGATATGTTCTCATTATCATAAAAATTTTATGATAACCTATTTAATATGATGTTTAATTTGTGGAAAAGTTTTAGCACCATTCCTATATATCTCACTAATTTACTAATTTAGATTATGCTTGCTAAAAACAAAAAAAAAGATAAACATACGTAAAGGGGAAAAGAAATATAAGAAAAAACGAAAGCATACGTACCTGCATACCGCGTCCGAGTCGGAATCGAAAAAAATTGCATACATATCGGAAACATACAGCTCGGTACCTGGACGTCGTTGTTGTAGTAGCTAGTCCCTCTTAATAGTACGGTCAAAGGGAAACAAAGTCCTAAACTACTCTAAGTGCCCTTCTTCACCATATGGCACTTAGACCTATTCTAGTCTTGACGATGTCCATCCATCCTTTGAAAACCAAAACGATTTCCACTATTAAGTAGGCATGTACGTCCCTGTCCATCGAGTACCTGTTACCATGACCTTACCTATGACTTTGCTTCTGCAAAACACACGTTAGTCACAGTAATCAATATTGTCATTAATCACCGAAATCACTAGGGGCCTAGATGCTCTTTCAATCTCCCCCTTTTTGGTGATTGATGACAATAACCTCGAGTATGAAAAGAGTTGAGGTTTTCAAATGACTTGGTTTCAATAAGCATGATACAATAAGAACAAGGGGATTAGACATGCTTATATCAACCAAGTCCAACATCCTGCATCCAAATATGTGAGTGGTATATGACAGGATATAAACACAAGGCTCATAAATACATCGGAGTAAAAACGCGAAAGCAAAGGTAATATGAGCCAAAGCACATAACATTAAGATATCACATTAAGCACTAGTCATGTCTCACAATCATAGAGTATCTCACACAAATGCAATGCATAAAGATAAACGTGATGCATGATGGAGTAGCAGACAAAAGAGTATATCAAAAGAATAAAAACCCTCTAATAAAAACCCTCTCTAGCTCTCTAGCTCCCCCTAACTCTCATACTCACAACCCTCTCTCCCCCTTTGGCATCAAGCGCCAAAAACCTAAGAAGTCGATGGAGGAGGTGAAGCGGTGGAGTCCCTCGGCACGGCCTCAAAGCGAGCTGCATCGTCTGAACCGTCGGCCGTCGAGGCGGAGGAAGTGGAGTGACCCTCTGAAGCTGCAGGAGCTGGCGAAGCGGTCTGGGTCTGCTCTGGAGGCGCTGAAGCTGTCACTGGCTGTGCGGGCTGCTCGAGGCCTGCTAACAAAGCTGGCACGGACTCGGTCGCTGTAGCTGAAGTCTCTGGCACTGTAGACGAAGGTGCTAGCTGCTCATACAATGCTACGGACGACGACAGACGCTCAGTAGTGGTGACTGGCGCCGTAAAGGCTGCAGGAGCCTGTAGAGGTGGAGGCGTAGGGTCACCAGTCAGAGCACTGTAAGTGAAGCTGAGGTGTGGGTCTGTCAACGAGTCCAACACGAGCTATGACGCTGACGCTGACTGAGGTGTAAAACCAGAGCGGAGAGGTGTAAACTGTGGTACCTGCTCAAAGCTAGAGGAGATAGCACCCTGGGAGACCTGGTGCTGAGGCGTCGAGAACGGCTGACTCTGAGTGGGGAGCTGTAGGGGTTGCTGTGACTGACTCTGAGTCTGAGGTGCTGGAGTGGGTGGCCTGACAGACGAAGTGCCTGGGAGCTGTATCTGCGGAATCTAAATCCCTGAGGCGGCCATGAGAGCGGCCATCATCGCTGTCTGCTGGGCCTGGAACGCAAGCTGCTGCTCCTGAAAGGTGAGAAACTATCGCTGGAGCTCATCCTGCCTGGCCTGCACGGCTGCATTGATGGCAGCCTGGTCCCTGTCTCTCCTCGCCTGCTCCTCAGCTGCACGACGCTGATCTACCCTCATACCCTCTAAAATAGCAAGCAAAGCGGGGTCTGAAGCACTCGAGGAGCCCCCTGCCTCGTGGTCGCGTGCTCTAGGGGGGAGGTCTGTCACTGGAGGACGATAGTCATCGTCCGAGCTGTCTGAAGCGAAGTCAAACTCTCCCTCAGCCTCAGCATCTGCAAACGCCCCAATGGCTATGTCCTGCTGCTCCTCGGTCTCTGGTACTGCTGCTGTACTGCGAGTGCCCCTAGGAGAAGGTGGGGGCACCGGGCCACGTAGTGCACGAGGAGCAGGTGTAGCTCTGAGGTCGTGGTGTGCTCGCAGCATCTGCCTGGGGTCGTAGTGGGGGAAGACGGTGTCTGACTCTGTCAACTCCCTCTGTAAGTGAGCTGGCAGGGGCACGGGCCTAGCACGAAGAATAAGAAGAGTGATCTAATGTGCATATGGCAACTGACGTCATCCCTTGAAGCTCTCTGAGATAGTGTCCTCGATCTCTGAGACTATCAAATCCCACAAGTCAAACGGTGTCTGCGAGATGAGGTGAGCTACGAGCCACTGCTGGATACGAGTGAAGCCATCTCTGTAGCCTGTCCTGGGGAGGAGTGTCTTCCTCAACACGAAGTCGAGGATCCTGGCTGGGCGTGTCAAGTCTCCTACTGTCCTGCTGGAGCCCTCTCCAAACGGTGGACGGAAACAAGGAGCCACGAAGTCTACAGGTGGTATCTCACCACCGTGAGGACGTTGGGGAGGCTCAAAGTTCCCGTAGCACAGCTGGTGAATCCTAGTAGAGTAGGCTCTCAAGCCAAGGACCTCTCTGGTCCTCTGTGCTGTCACTCTGTAATCTGTGTCTGCCAGTGCGTAGTGGATGTAGCTATGATCTGGAGATACCCACACTGACGCGTAGAACTCTCGAACCCACTGCTCACAGTAAGTACCTGGGAGAGCTAGCAACTCTGGGAGACCATGGAGGTAAGTGAAGTACTGACGAATATCTGCCCCAACCACGTTCCCGAGTATCTCAAGGTCAATAACTCGGTGCTCCCTGAACTGAGACTGCGAACGAACCAGTGCCTCGTAAATGTCCTCCTGGACCACTGTGTAGAACCTGACACCGGCTCTGGGATCTCTAGCAGCTGGAAACCAAGTAGGAAAAGGAACGAAGCGCAGCTGCTGGATCTCTCTAGCTGACACAAGGGTGAGGTCCCTGTGTATCCGCTGACGAGAAGCTGGAGTGCCTCTAGCTGGTGTAGCACGAGCAGCGGAGGTAGACTGGCCCGGCGTACCAGTCCGAGGAGTGGCCTGAGTACGTGCGTGAGTCGACCTCCTGAGGGGCTGCTCCTGTGCCTCTGCTGGACCCTCTGCCTGGGCCTCTGTCTCTGTATCTAGATCCTCCTGAGCTAGATCTCTGACCACAAGCCTGACCCGCTGACCCCCTATCATGAGTGTGGCTGGAGGGGATCCATGGAGTGCCTCTGTCTGAAGAACTGCACGCCGCTGCTGTAGCGTGAGATCGGCCCCTATCCTCAGGGCACCTAACCGTCCACCTCTCTCAGCTGCCTCAGCCGCTGCTGCAACTGCCTCTGCCACCTCTGCCTCTCTGTCACTGGCCTTGCACTTCTTGGTGGCTAGCTTCTTCCCCTTGCCTTTTTCTGCCACTGATAGGCGACGGGGAGGATCACCTCCACCATCACCGCCTGAGGAACCTCTAGTGCCAGCTACCGGACCACTGACGTTCTTGCAACGTGCCATTGCAAGAACAACTGACTGATCGAACGGCCGACAAATAACCAACCGACAAAGGAGATCAATGCGCTGCAGAAAATAGACAAGATAGGGTATATATAAGCAAACATAGCGACTAGAGGTGAGAAAATCCTATAGATCGCAAGAATAGATAAGAAACGAGCGCGAACGGCTTACGATCCGAGGACAAGACGTGTTCTGGATGTGATGTCACGATCGAAAACTGCCGGAGAACGCGAATCCTCTCCTTAAGGTGCTGCACAGGGGGAACGAAGAAGATCGGAGTCAAAAACCTTTTTCTAAACTGTTGAGACAAAACCTCAAACACCTTACGGGCAGGAAACTCAAGAGACTCACCCAAGCCTTCAAATCACCACGAGATTGGATCTGCGCGAGGGAAGAAGGAAAAGGGAGAGGTTCTGGAGTGGATCTGGCATGGGGGAACCTCCGAGGATGTCGAGGTTCGTTGATCCAACGGCGGCGGCGGCGAGCTACGGCGACTTAGGGCACGGGGGCGAACAGCGGCGTTACGGGGAGGAAAAGGAAACCGCCCGAAATTCACCCCCGGGCGCGGGTTATAAGCGCCCGCTGCGGGGTCACCGGACGCTCTTAAAGTGGCACCGGACGCGTCCGGTGACCACCGGACTCATGCGCAGAGAGGTTTGCAAAACTGCATCACACCGGACAATGGCCACCGGACGCTGGCTTTAGCGTCCGGTGCCCTGGGGCACGCCAGGTGAGCACCGGACGCACGTCACTGGACGCTGCAGGGACACTGTTCCTGCGTCTGGTGAGTGCAGTCTGGCACACTCACAGCACCGAACGCTCCAAGACAGCGTCCGGTGCATCGTCCGGTGCACCTCTGAGTCCTGTTTCAACTTAGCACTACGTCCGACTTTGACCCAACCAAGTTCCATCTTCAAAGACACACAAATAAACACCAAATGGAACTGGTATGAGTGACTTCTCTCAAACCCTCAAATTTTCACAAATAATTAGCCATAGGCTTAGTAGTTTTTATGAAAATAATTCGAGAAATCACCAAGGAGCATCTTATGGCCATAAAGCTAGGGGTTTGAATCACAATGAGCTTTAAATGCTCCACCTATCTATAGAGAACACAGCGGATGCTCAAAGAATAACCGAAAAGAAACGGTCAACCAACAAGCATGCATATGATATGAGTGATAATGCATTACTTGAAAGTAAACTAATGCTTGTCAAGTTTGATCCATTAAGCTTTTTCACACACACAAGTGGGTTATCTTAACCATGTTAGACAAGCCCTACATGCAAGTTTTGTATTTTAGTTTTAGTATGCATGATATGCAAAGCAAAATCTATTTACAAGTTTCAACACACAACTTTTATCTTTTAGTGAAGTTAGAGAGATCAAGCACATTAAGTTCATTTCTCAACATACAAAACCTAGCTTCATCTAGGGGTTTTGTGAAGATATCCGCCAATTGATTTTCTGTTCCCACATTCTCTAGAGATATGTCACCTTTAGCAACGTGATCCCTAAGGAAGTGGTGGCGGATGTCAATATGTTTTGTGCGGGTGTGTTGAACCGGGTTGTTTGCAAGTTTTACGGCACTTTCGTTGTCACACAACAAAGGTACTTTGTCTAGTACTACTTCATAGTCTAGCAAAGTTTTTTTCATGTAGAGTATTTGTGCACAACAAGCACCGGCGGCAATGTATTCCGCCTCGGCCGTTGACAAGGCAACACTATTTTGTTTCTTTGACATCCAAGAGACAAGTGATCTACCTAGGAAATGGCACCCTCCGGATGTGCTTTTTCTATCAATCCGGCACCCGGCATAATCCAAATCGGAATAGCCTACAAGTTGGAATCTTGCACCTTTGGGATACCACAAACCTAGGCAAGGTGTGTATTTTAGATACCTAAGAATTCTCTTGACCGCAATCAAGTGAGATTCCATAGGCATTGCTTGATATCTTGCACACATACACACACTAAACATGATATCAGGCCAAGATGCGGTGAGGTAGAGTAGACTTCCTATCATGGAGCGATAGAGAGTCTTGTCAATTGGGTTACCTCCCTCATCCAAGTCGAGATGCCCATTTGATGCCATGGGAGTCTTGATTGGCTTGCAATCCATCATCTTGAACCACTTGAGAAGATCTTGAGTGTACTTCTCTTGAGAGATGAAGACTCCTTCCTTCATTTGCTTGACTTGAAATCCTAGGAAGAAGGATAGCTCGCCAATCATGGACATCTCAAACTCCTTGGACATCAAATCACCAAATTCCTTGCAAAAATCTTCATTAGTAGAGCCAAAAATAATATCATCAACATAAACTTGGCAAATGAAGATTTCCCCATTCATTTTCTTGGTGAAAAGTGTTGTGTCAACTTTCCCAATCTTGAAGCCCTTCTTAATGAGGAAGTCCCTAAGCCTCTCATACCAAGCTCTAGGAGCTTGCTTGAGACCATAGAGAGCCTTGGACAACCGGTAGACATGCTTAGGGTACCTAGGGTCTTCAAAACCGGGGGGTTGCTCAACATAGACAAGCTCATTAATATAGCCATTTAAAAAAGCACTTTTCACATCCATTTGAAATAACTTGATATCATGACTAGATGCATATGCAAGTAGGATACGGATTGCTTCAAGTCTTGCCACCGGTGCAAAGGTTTCACCGAAGTCAAGACCTTCCACTTGTGAAAAGCCTTTTGCCACGAGCCTTGCCTTGTTGCGCACCACTTTGCCTTGATCATCCTTCTTGTTCCGGAAGACCCACTTTGTTCCAATCACTCTTGCATCTTTGGGTCGCTCTTCAAGTGTCCATACTTGGTTGCGAGAGAAATTCTTTAACTCCTCTTGCATGGCCATGATCCAATCCGCATCACGAAGAGCTTCCTCTATGGTCTTTGGTTCATCTTCAAGAGACACAAAAGCGTGATGTTCAATAAATAAAGCATGTCTAGAATGAGTAGTTACACCACGTGATGGACTCCCGATGATGAGATCTTGAGAGTGATCTTGGAGGAGATGTGATGTTCTTCTTGGTGCCACTTGAGGGGTTGGTTGGGGAGCATCAACATCTTGTGCTTGTGCCACCGCTTGCTCATGAGTGACTTGAGTGTCTTCATGAGCATCTCTCACATCCTTGTCTTCATCTTGTGGAACATGTGAGGTGGATGGTGGCTCAATGACTTGCACATCATCATCATCTTCTTTTGGCTTGATGTCTCCCACCGGCATGTTCTTCATGGCATCCCTCAATGGTTCACCACCTACATCATCAAGATTATCACTTGCTCCTTGGGAGCCATTAGTTTCATCAAATTCAACATCAAATATTTCTTCAACCATGTTTGTGGCATGGTTAAAGACCCTATATGCCTTGGACTTTGATGAATAGCCAACCAAATAGTCAATGTCACATCTTCTTTGGAACTTTTCCAAGTGTTGGCGCTTCTTGTAGATGTAGCATTTGCATCCAAACACTCTAAAGAATGAGACATCAGGCTTCTTCCCATTGAGCAACTCATATGGTGTCTTCTCTAGGAACTTGTGAGGAAAGAGCCGGTTTGAAGCATAGCAAGCGGTGTTGATTGCCTCGGCCCACATCTTCTCCGAAGTGTTATACTCATCTAGCATTGTTCTTGCCAAGGTGATCAATGTCCGGTTCTTTCTTTCTACAACCCCATTTTGTTGTGGTGTGTATGTTGAGGAGAATTCATGCTTGATTCCAACTTCATCACAATACTCTTCAATGTTGGTGTTGTCAAACTCTTTCCCATTGTCACTTCTAATCTTCTTGATCTTCACATCAAATTGATTTTGGGCATTCTTTGCAAACTTCTTGAATATTGATGCAACTTCAGCCTTGTCTTGCAAGAAGAATGTCCAAGTATAACGGGAGAAATCATCAACTATGACCAAACAATATTTGTTGTCCCCAAGACTAGCATATGTGGTTGGTCCAAATAAATCCATGTGAAGTAGCTCAAGCACTCTTGAAGTAGAGAGATAGGCCTTGGTTGGATGAGTGTTTGCAACTTGTTTGCCGACTTGACATGCACTACAAAGCTTGTCCTTCTCAAATATTACATCCTTCAAGCCTCTAATTAATTCTTTCTTCATCAACTTCTTGAGTGTGCCCATTCCAACATGTGCTAACCTTCTATGCCACAACCACCCAAGTGAGGTCTTGGTGAACAAGCAAGTCTTGACATCAACTTCATCGGATGAGAAATCAACTAAATATAAGTTGTTGTGTCGGAAGCCTTTGAATATCACTTCATTGTCATCTTCCTTGGTCACTATCACTTTCTTCTTTTTGAATAGGCATTCAAATCCAAGATCACAAAGTTGTCCAACCGAGAGCAAGTTAAAACTCAATGATTGCACATAGAGCACATTGGTGATGGAGTTGTCATTTGATATAGCAACCTTTCCTAGTCCCTTGACCTTGCCTTTTGAATTGTCACCAAATGTGATCTTCTCTTGGTTGTCAACATCTTCATCAAGAGAGGTGAACATTCGGGGATCTCCGGTCATATGTTGAGTGCAACCACTATCAATTACCCAATGTGATCCACCGGTCTTGTAGTTCACCTACACACAAGAGATCAAGCTTGAGATTTAGGGACCCACATTTGCTTAGGGCCCTTGACCTTCTCTACTAGTTGCTTTGGCACCCAAATCTTCTTTGGCCTTTGCTTGTTGGGCGGCCCCATGAAGCTAACCTTGACCTTGCCACTCTTGTCTTTCCTTACAATGTAGTGAGCATTGAAGGCAAATGGTCTTGCATGCTTGGGCAAGGGTGGTGGTAGTGGTGCCTTACACTCATGAGCAAAGTGTCCTTCTTGACCACACTCAAAGCATCTCTTTGGCTTTGGCTTGCTTGGTTGATCATGAGTGGCTAGTGACTTGATGAGCTTTGTTTGATGAGCCTTGTAGCCAATCCCACTCTTGTCCATCTTCATGACGGTGTTCATGAAAAGCTCACTTTGAAGGTCCTTCCCCTTTATGAACTTTGCTAACCCCATGGTTAGATGTTCCTTCTCTTTCTTGAGCTTGTTGTTCTCTTGAGTTAGCTTTTTGATGATTGGGTCATTGTTGCTAGCTAACTCATCTAAGATGAATGTCTCATCTTCTTCTTGCTTGTCATACATCAAACCAAGCTTGAGATATTGATTTTCTTCCTTGAGTAACTTGTTCTCATATGCAAGCTTCTTGTCTTGATCAAGTGACTCAATCACAATGGTCTTGTGCTTGGCTTGGTCTTGCAACTCTTTCTTGAGCATGACAATTTCATCCTTGAGCTTGATAGTGTCCTCATGGCTCTCGGCCACTACCACTTTCTTGTCCTTGCAATCAACACATTTGCTTGTGCTCTCCACAAGTAAGTCATCACAAGATGTGGCTACATCAAGCTTAGCAACATTGTTAGTAGCAACATGTGTTTCATCAATTGCAAGTTCATAAGCAATCTCAAGGTTGTCATAGTTTGCTTTTAGAGTTGTTAGCTCTTCTTTCATTGCTCTATATCTAGTGATAAGCTCATCATGAACACTCTCAAGTTTATCATGTTTTTCTTTGAGCTCTTTTAAAGATTGTTTGAGCTCCTTGAGTTTAGTGGTCATGATCTCATTTTGGTCTCTAAGCTCATCACTAGACTTAAGCTTTGCTAGAAGTGTTTCATTTTCACGTTCAAGTTTTTCATTTTCACTTCTAGACTTTCTTATAACTTTTGTGTACTTGTTAAGCAATTTTACAAGTTCATCATAAGAAGGTGATTCGTATTCACTATCACTTTCACTACTCTCATCCTGGATTTGTACCTTCCGGTCACCCTTAGCCATAAGGCATAGGTGTGTAGAGGATGTAGATGGTGGTAAAGATGATGGTGAGGAAGCATCGATGGCAATGGTGGCAACCTTCTCATCATCACTCTCATTGCCGGAGGAGTCACCACTTGAGCTCTCAATGTCGGTGAGCCAATCACCAACAATGTAGGCCTTGCCATTGTTCTTCTTGTAGTGCTCCTTCTTCTTACCACCTTTCTTCTTGTATTGCTTCTTGTCATTCTTCTCATCATCACTTGAATCATCTTGCTCTTTGTTCTTCTTTTTGTATTTGTCCTTCTTGGGCTTTGGACATTGATGAGCAAGATGACTAAGCTCACCACAATTGTAGCAATCCATCTCGGAGATGGGCTTCCTCTTGCTACTTGTGAAGAACTTCTTCTTCTTGGAGTCAAAGTTGACTCCATTCTTGTTGAGCTTCTTCAACATCTTTGTGGTTCTTCTCACCAAGAGAGCAATAGATGCATCATCATCACTTGAAGTTGATGACTCAACTTCAATCTTCTTAGCCTTGCCCTTGTGAGAAGCTTTGAGGGCCAAGTCCTTCTTCTCCTTCTTGGCCGATGAGGAGCCATCTTGGGGGTTCATGTGCATGTACATTTCATGAGCATTGATCTTCCCCAATATAGCAGTTGGTGTAGCGGTGGAGAGATTGCCTTGATGAAGCACCGTTACTATGTGCCCATATTTCTCAATCAGAAGCACACATAGTATCTTCCTTGCTACATCCGCCGCACTCATTTGAGTGAGCCCAAGTCCATTTAGCTCCTCTACAATGACATTCAAGCGAGAATACATTTCATTAGCATTTTCTTTTGGAAGCATCTCAAATGTATTAAGCTTGTTCATCACTAAGTGATAGCGTTCCTCGCGTTCACTCTTTGATCCATCATGGAGCGCACAAAGTTCCTTCCAAAGGACATTGGCGGTTTTGTGGCTCCGAACGCGGTTGAACACCTCTTTGCAAAGGCCTCTAAAGATGTGGTTTTTGGCCTTCGCATTCCACTTCTCGTTTTCTTGCTCTTGTGGAGTAAGAGCGGTGTCTTTTGCCGGAGGGATAAACCCTTCGATCGCGGCTTTTAGGCACTTTACATCGCATGCCTCAAGGTATGACTCCATCCGTATTTTCCAATACGGGAAGTCATCCCCATCGAACATGGGTGGCGGTCCATCCGCGTTAGACATCTTTTCTCTAGGCGGTGAAGCCTAAATAATGAGCACTAGGCTCCGATACCAATTGAAAGGATCAAGATGCCCAAGAGAGGGGTGAATTGGGCTTCTCTAAAAAATTTAAGCAACCTATAAGCTCCAATTCAACCCCTTGTGCCTAGTGTGACCTAGAGAGCTACCGGATAAAAGTTTTGCAACCTAGTTCCAATCCTATTCTAGCAAGGCAATTCTAAGAATGTAAAAACACAAAAAAAATGCTAGAATGTAAAGGAGTAGTGGAAGAAAGTGCTCGGCGATGTTTTGCCGAGGTATCGGAGAGTCGCCACTCTCCACTAGTCCTCGTTGGAGCACCCGCGCAAGGGTCTTGCTCCCCCTTGGTCCGTGCAAGGACCAAGTGCTCTCTACGGGCTAATTCTTCGACACTCCGTCGCGGTGAATCACCCAAAACCGCTCACAAGCTTGACACGAGCCACCCACAAGAACTCCGGCTGGTCTTCGTGCCTCCAATCACCACCGAACCGTCTAGGTGATGGCTATCACCAAGAGTAATAAGCAAAGAACTCTCACTTGACCCAAACAAGGCTCTAGAGAGTGGTGGATGCACACTTGACTCTTGGAACTCACTAGAGAAGGATTCTCTCAAGAAATCACTCAAATCTCAATCCTCTCTAGGCTCTTGCTACTCTCTTGCTCCACAACAAGTTTCTCAGGTGTTCAAATGGGCAAGAGACCTCTCATGGACGAGGTGGAGGAGTATAAATACTACCCACGAAGTCCAAAGGTCGGCCAACCGTTTTCCACTGAAAACGGGGTCACCGGACGCTCTTTATGTTGCACCGGACGCTCTGCACCGAGCGTCCGGTGCTCCATAACGGCTAACTGTACTTGCGTCTGACAGGTCACCGGACGCTAACTCTCAGCGTCCGGTGCACCGTCCGGTGCTCCGGGGAGTTTTACATGCTCCCTACGCATGGGACCGGACGCTACCCGGTGCGTCTGGTGCTAGCGTTCGGTGCTCGGGGCAGGTTTACAACCTTCCTGGGTATGGGACCGGACGCTGCCCGGTGAGTCCGATGCCAGCGTCCGGTGCTTAATCCTAAGCACCGCACTGAACCAACGGCTAAGGACCTCACCGGACGCACTCACAGAGCGTCCGGTGCAGCGTCCGGTGCCCCCTTGGGCACCCTAACTTCGTCGACACGCGATCGCTCCAAAACGAAGTTGGTTCCTCTCGATCTAAGGACTATCTCTGAGCTGCTAGTGCTAGGTTTACCAAGTGTGCACCACACCTAAACCTAAAGCCTTGCCTAAGTCAAGCTACTAGATCAAAGCCTCTCTTAATAGTACGGTCAAAGGGAAACAAAGTCCTAAACTACTCTAAGTGCCCTTCTTCACCATATGGCACTTAGACCTAGTCTAGTCTTGACGATGTCCATCCATCGTTTGAAAACCAAAACGATTTCCACTATTAAGTAGGCATGTACGTCCCTGTCCATCGAGTACCTGTTACCATGACCTTACCTATGACTTTGCCTCTGCAAAACACACGTTAGTCACAGTAATCAATATTGTCATTAATCACCGAAATCACTAGAGGCCTAGATGCTCTTTCACTATGAAATATGATATATCAATTAAATACATGTAGATTATGAATACATAAGCTTATGAAGTGTTCATATGACATAACAACACATCGTGCAAAGATAGTGGAAGCATTTTTTTTATTTTTACATACTTAAATTGATTGTGAAAATTTTAGTTTGCCTTCTTTATTTTGTTCGCCAATCTTCTATCGACAATCGGCTCATCCGCAGCTTCGAGGCTCGTCGAAGAGAAGAAAGAAAATAGAAGCTTTTCTAGAGTTCCCAATACAAAATCTCTTGACACATTAATAGTTATTGACAATACACACCAGAGTACATTGAGAATATGGAAAGTATAAGGACCTAGATGCAAAATGTTTATCCTATTAGTTTACTTTTCTTTTATTTTTTAAATCGACTGAAAATTGATAAACGCGTAGTAATTTATTGAAAAAATCTAAAAATTACGAAACAAATTTTGTTCAGCTCCACATATGTAGATCCATGCAGTAAACGAAAAATATCACAAATTTTAGTACATTGTTTTTGTTAGAGATGTTTGCCTATGCTTTTTAGTGTAAAATTGAAATTGTAGTTATCTTGCTCCAATTATCGTGGGCAACGTATCATATGCAACATAGCTTTGTGTGCAACCTCTGCAACCACTAATTAAGGCTACAAGATCTAGATCCAACGTCTGAGGTTTTTTTCAGTTAAACCCCTTCACCTGTGGGTTTAAATCTAACCCATGTGTATCTAAATGAAAGGGTTTAAGTGAAAAAAACCTCAGACGTTGGATCTAGATCCTATGACCTTAGTTGATGGTTACATAGATTGCACATGAAGCTGGGTTGCACATGATATGTTCTCATTATCATAAAAATTTTATGATAACCTATTTAATATGATGTTTAATTTGTGGAAAAGTTTTAGCACCATTCCTATATATCTCACTAATTTACTAATTTAGATTATGCTTGCTAAAAACAAAAAAAAGATAAAAATACGTAAAGGGGAAAAGAAATATAAGAAAAAACGAAAGCATACGTACCTGCATACCGCGTCCGAGTCGGAATCGAAAAAAATTGCATACATATCGGAAACATACAGCTCGGTACCTGGACGCCGTTGTTGTAGTAGCTAGTCGCTCGAGTTTTGGGCCGCGCTAGCTCCAGCATGCGCGGCCTACGATTTGGCGCCGACCGTCTGAAAGATTTCTTCCACAAGCATTGGCGCACGTAATAGAGTGGACAGATGGAAATTTTCACAATCTCCTACTACAACTAAAAACAACAAAAGTAAGACCACCAGATGGTGTGACTTTTTTTGGGGTCGATCCCCCGCTGCCCGACATGCGACTTGTACTATAGTAGGAGGTGGAAGGGTGAAAATTGAATAAAAAAACAACAAAAGGATTCCTGATGCAAATTTACAATAGAGAATAATATATAAACAGAGATGTGGAAGGGTGCGAAATGAAATAAGGAATAATACAGAATTCCTGATATAAAATTTCATCACCGTGGGCGTACCATGGTCGACAGGTGGGACCCTGCTGCTCGCGCATGCCCCTCCACCCCGAGCCCCCGATACCGCGAGATCACACACGCCGACCCTTTCTCTCTCCTTCCCTGACCTCGCACCCATGGCCGCCCAACGAACCCTACACGGCTAGGGTTTTTCGGCTACCTTCCTCCACCCCCATCCAACAAGGCAGCGCCGCCGACGCCGCGAATAAGCCATTGCTGCTCCGCCCTCGCCGGCTCCGATTTGCGACCTTCCCCATGGTGCTCAGTTCTCCGTCGCCACCACTGGATGCCCAGTCGGCTCCGCACCGTCGCTGCTGCCTGCACGATTTGCCACGGTGACACCAGGAGCCTTATGGTGGCGAGTACATAACAGATATGGCCACCATCTCTCTTCCCCTTTCATTTGGTGATACAGGTCTGATCTGATCTAATTACAAGTTTTTATGCCTACAACTTTGATCCCTTTCAAAGATTATCAGTCGTACATGTGCACACCCAATGCCCTTCAGTGGATCGGCGTCTGTAGTTCTGTGTGATTTGATCTGCTTGGCTCTGAATGTTCCTAGCCGCCCCTGTGCTCCTCAACCTTTTCTCTTGCCTTTATGCTCGGTTAAACCGAGCATTTGGCTATTTGTATTCAGATCTGATCCAATAAAGTGACCGCTACAAGTCAACCTTTACGAAATTGGCACCGTCACCGCTACATCATTCGTTTATGTCTCCAAGTGCACAACACACCTGCTTACCCTTAGCTAGACATGAATATAGTATTTTTGTTGTGCTTGATTTCTTGTTTCAGTAGAGATATCATCGTGTGGTAATATGTGCTGTGGTAATATGTGCACAATGTGATCTATAATTTTCTGATAAACAACTGGAATTTTGTATTTCCTAACACTTAGTGGAAATAGTTCAACACTATTCGGAAATCTGTGTTACAGTTATATTTTAGTATGGATCTCCGTTTCAAAACATTCCACCATGATTGCATTTCCATGTCACATGCATTTGTCGTACAACCAAAGTCATTAGTTGTAGAATGATGGATTTGAGGTGGGTTAACCTAATTGCTTTATATGTGCACATGTATTTAAATAAGAGTGCACTTGAGATGTTTCTTACTTTGAATTTTTATGAGTCAGATATCATAGTTCTACTGGTAGCCTGGTACTAGCGACAACTTGTTCACCAACAGCTGAACTGATTAAATGTGTATGCTAGAGCAGCTGCTGGAGTTTATTGATGATGTCACTAGAGAGCCCCTGTCCCTGCATCACCAGTGAGGACGTGCCTAGCTCCTCAACTTCCTGGTTAGAGTCGTTTCTAGACTTAGTTGAAAACATCATTGAAGAGCCAAAATCCCTGCCTTGTCGGCGAAGATGTGCCTCGCAATCAGGCACGGGCACCCATGGTGCTTGCTCGCCACCCATCCTAGGTGCTGCTCAATATTTTTAAATATTTTTATTCCAATTTCAATTTGCAACATTGATCTTCTCCCTCCTTTTGCATAGGTTGAACTATTGCTTTTATGTTTGCAAGTTTCTATTGCTTTTATGTCTGCAGGTTTCTATGATGGAATATGATAAGCTGATTTGTATATCTCACAGAAAAAAAAGAAAGCTGACATGCATGTCGAGAATCAAATCTGATGGGCGATAGGAACTAGGATATTCCTAGCTCTCTTGATCAGAATGGATCATCATGTGAGTACATGAGAGCCTCCCAAGCTCTCTTGACCAAACAAGCAGTCCATTACTCCATTGTATTTGGGTTATGTTTGCTGACAAATTTTCATTGAATTCAGTACCCTCGGTCAATGTTCTTTTCATTATTGTGGTAACTACTAAACTTGTTACTCGTTGTACCTTTTCAGTTGTGTTTCATCTAAGGGAACAATTGCAGCTTTGGAATTGATTTAAGAAGTTGTTCTATTGTGACCGCTTCAGATGATAGATCCTGTAATTGGGCGCCTTCCCTCTTTCAAGTTGTGATGTGATCATGTTGGTAAAGAACTGTTGCTTCAGCTCTGTGCCAGAGGGCTTGATTTTGTGACATCAAAGGGCCGCCCACTGTTCGGGATGTTTGAGCATATGTAGTTTTTCAACAGATGTTTGAGCATCTATTTTCTATCTCTTGAGCATTTATGTTGCTGCTTGGTTGATTTTAACCCCAATATACAATGTGAACATGCAGATAGATGGCCATGTATCTTCACAGGGACAGATTCGTCGGCACCGTTGAGCTCTGGAACCCAGGTGCACCGAGTACTATGCTATGTCTAATGGATCCTACTGGTCGAAGTGTGAGTGGAAGCCGCCGTCAGAGGTGGTCGGCGACTGTGCGCTGGTTCCAGGACGCGTAAAAGGAGGCTCGGAAAGGGGACATCGCCAACCAGGTGCTTGTAGCTCAGATGCTCTTCTCAGGTTACGAAACCCCCAAGAACGAGTACAAGGTATATCAACGCTGTGACAATAGATTAATCTGTTATATCATTCTCACGACCATATCTTAGATCTAACATTTTCAAAGAGGTGGTATGGAAGGGGGATGCTGGAAAAATCAGTAATAGAATTTCACTTATAAAATTCATTGTGTGAGTGTGTCACTATGATTTTGAAACTAGCTATTTCGGGTTTGGGTGTGAAGTCGATGAGGAGACATCTAACAAGCTCGAGCGTTCATTCATTCGATGCTCTATGATGCCATTATTCATTTGCTGTCCTTTTTGCTATATTTGATCTGATACATGTCTGATGCCGTTTTGTTTATGTTATTCTATAGGGCTTCTTGGTGTTCTCTTTGTGCTCTTAGATTCATATGTTTAGTTTTACAAACTTTATTTCTTTGACTTAAATGTTACTTTAACATTGATATTTAATTTTTATAGTATTATTATACTATCGTGCGATCTGTGTATTTTTAACTATAAAATGTTAGCTATCCCGTAGCAACGCACGGGCACGCTACCTAGTTATATATTAAGAATAAAATCATAGTTTTTACGAATAGATTGGTAAACATTTATAGTGAACTGAAATTTTTACAATTTATTATTAGATATAGATATATGTGTTTGGAATTATAAGAGCATCTCCAAGGGTTTTACATAATTGACTTGACATTTGTTGTTATTTGCAAACTCCTAAAACAAAATGCAAAGTCTAAAAATAGGCCATCTCTAAGAGTTTTACATAATTGACTTGACATTTACCAAAGTGGACCCAGATGCGTAGAGGAAGTTTCTACGCGATGGAGTTGGTCGCGATCGGCAGCTGACAGCGGCGCGTGGAGGGAGTTTCTGCACGATGATGTTGCTCGCGATTGGCAGTGGACGACGGCGCGTGGGGAGGGAGTTTCTGCGCGATGGAGTCGGTCGCGATCGGCAGCGGCGGCGCGTGGAGAGCCGATGCTCGCCATGGAGTCCCTTGCGACTTTGATCGGCTGTGGACGACGTCTCGTGGAGGGTCGGGGGGTTTCTGTCGTGATCGATGGAGCATATATGGCGCGAAGAAAAGTCCGGATCGCGTGGAGGACCGGGAGACGCGCGCGATTGAGCTTTTGCCAAGCCGTCCACGGCTTGGCAATTATGCCAAATTTATTCTCCCATTTGCCAAGTTGTCCAAAATACAAACTCCAAATATAAAACTGTTGGATACCTTATTTTATAATTTTTGGCAAATTACGAGAATACAAACCAAATGCAACATGCTTTGGGACTGCTCAGTGCCCAGCGCCTCAGGCTCTACCGTCTCTACACCGAGTCCACCCATCGCCCCGTGCACCCGTCTCCTTCCCCTTCGTACACCCCGCACGCCGCTGCCCACTCCCAGATCCCACTGCTCCCCAGATCCGCGCCCGAGCCCTAGTCCCCAGATCCGCCGCGGCGCCGGAGCACTCCTCCTCGCATTGGCGTCCGCGGCGCCATGGCGTGCCTCGCGATCTCCCTGCAGCCGGTGAACGGCCCGGACATCCTACTGCAAACGCGGTCCTGGTTCCCCGTCTCCCGCGCCCTCGCCGCCGTCTCCGCCTTTCGCCTCGCGCGCCTCCACCTCGCGCGCGGCAAGCAGCAGTCCTCCTCATCCTCCGCCTCCTCGGCCTCGCTCGACGCCATCGGCGACGACCCGCTCGCCGCCGCGTCGGGGCAGCTCGTTGTCGGCGTCGAGTCACAGTACCGCGTGGTGTACCGCCTCGTCAACTCCATCTACGTGCTGGGGGTCACCACCGCTGGCTCCGACCATGCCGCCCCCGCTGTCAACGCCTTCGCCGTCGCCGACGCTGTCAACCAGGCCGTCTCCGTCGTCGTCGCAGCCTGCCGTGGCGTCGACGTCACCCCCGAGAAGGTGCACCGCAAGTACCCCGAGGTCTATCTCGCCCTCGACCTCGTCCTCCACGGCGTTGGCTCCGTCCGCCTCTCCCAGATCCTCGCCACCATCCATGGCGACAACCTCGCGCGCATGGTCAACTCCTCCCCTGACGCCGAAGCCCGGGCCCGCGGCGCGGATCCCTGGCCCGCCGTCGAGCACCTCGCTCAGGACCGCCACGCTGCGAGGGAGGGCTTCTCGGGCGCCTCTTTCGAGCTTCCCCAGGAGACGCTCGCGGCTGGTGACGAATTCTCGTCTAACATCGCCCCTGCGACCACTGTTGCTACTGGTGATGAGCCACCACCTGAGGAGGCAGCACCTGTGGAGAAGGATCCTTTTGCAGCCAGTGACCTGATTAACAACAAGCCGGAGGAGGCATTGGTGGGTGGATTCAAGAAGAACAAGGAGACTGCCCTTGTGGTTGCTGATCCTGCAGCTGCGCTAGCTGGATTGGAGGTCACGACTTTACCGCCAGCTGAGGCGACTAAGCCGACATTTATTGGAGTTGAAGGGTTTGAGGGTGATTATGGTGGCATTGAGTTTGGCAATGATGAGGCGTCACTTGCTGAGGCATTTGAAGGGCTCAATGCGCCATTTGGTGGTGGGCTGGATGCTTCTGAGTTTGTTACAACAACGAAGAAGGATCACAAGGACAGGGCCGTCACTGGTCTTGAGCTGCTAGTATCAAGTGGGAAGCCACCGAATGCAGCTGCTGGTACTCCATTGGAAAATCTGTTGGTGACCAAGCGCACAGAAATGACTGCTCCTGAGTTGTTTATTGCTGAGGAGATCAATGCAGAATTCAAGGAGTCTATTCTTGTGCGTGTTGGCTTGAAGGGTACAATCTTCCTGCGTACCTTGCCGCTGAATAAGGCAGCGGGCAAGGAGACAGAGTTCTCATTTCGTCTTGAGGGCACATCAGGAATGAAGAGGGCTGCATTGCAGAGTAATGTGTTGAGCAACCTACAGAATGGACTGTTCCATGTCAGGACTGTGTCGAAAGAGGAGCCCATTCCCCTCATGAAGTACAGCTTCCTACCAAAGCACTCGCCTCTCCCTTTGAGGATGCGCCTAGTGAAGCGCCACAGTGGGACGTTACTCTCAGTGATGATACAGTACGCATCCAATCCAATGCTACCCCAGCCTCTGAGCAATGTTACATTCATTGTTAAGCTTCCTGTGGATCCCACTCTGCTCAATGTTTCACCCAAGGCTGTGCTAAACCGGGCAGAGAGGGAGCTTAGATGGCATATTTCAGAAATTCCCCTGAAAGGTCCAGCCGGAAGGCTCAGGGCACGGATGCCTGTTGACCAAGACTCCAAAGATGGTGAGCTAGAGGTTGTTGGGATGGTGAAGTTTGCTTACCAAGGTCCATTCACATTGTCTGGCATTAAACTACGCCCAGCCACTGATGGCATTGCCCAATTTAATGAAGTTGGCCATACCTTCTCCAGTGGGAGTTACCTGTGCATCTGATAGGTATCTTCTTGTACTGTAGGTGCTTCTTCATCTGTTTTTATGTTTGTTTCTACAGCAGGGTGTGAAAATCCTATTGTATGTAGCAAAGTGTGTTTTTTTTTCTGTGAGGCTGAAATTCCATCGCGTTTTTGAGTTGTCTGTTTCATGATATGTCATTTGTGATTACTCATGAAAGCTACTTTATACATCACCAAGTTTATCATTCATATGAAGAAACAATGTACTGCTATATGTAATTACTATTTTATTGCTTCTCTTTCTTCTTAGCATGCATTACTTAGAGATGTTTTTGCTTCTGTTCAAAAGAGAATGCCACTGTAATTAGTTACTATTAGATGATATCTAGTTATTCATGCAGGGCAACTGATTGATTTTTATTACGAAAAGATTCAAGTGACTGCATTCTCTGTTTTTATTGTATGATATCCCTGTTCATCAATTTAAAGTTAGGAAGATGGCACTAATGGGTTACTCCCTCACTTCCTGCTGATCGCTAATGTAAGATGCTTAGAGATATTGACATGTTCTACAAGGTGGAAATTTTATTGCCAATTTCTATGAAAAATATGTAGCTAAAATAAAAAAGAATCATGTCTTGAAACTATTTTTTATGAGATAAGTGTACCATCATCAATCTTACATTTTCAACCTATCTAGGTGTTCTTACTGTGATGTTCAAAGTTGAAAATAGGAATCCTAAAGTGACTTGTATGACGAGGAAATACCTGTTTAGCAACTAGGATCAAGTTTGAAGTTTCAATTTCAGTTTCATATAAAATCCACTGTAGAGCTTTCTCTGGACAGAAGAAATCCATACTGATGCAAGTTAACAGTCTTGGCAAAGATCAATATACTTGGCTGTATGTATGGCGCATTGATATTTCTGCAAATAACCAAAGAGATATGTCAGGTGACAACTGACAAGATTATTGGTCAACGTATGCTCAAGTGCAATCTTGATGTTGGGTCTAATCTGATTGGCCCAAGTGAAGGATTAGAGTTCCCTCATAATTGGGCTGACTTATGCCCAATTAGATTTAGTCAAACTATAACTTAAAAGTGATAAGAGGTAATTAGATTATTCAAATTAAAAGTGATAAGAGGTATGGGGGAGTTCCCACTTCTCACTTTTGGGCCACTCAGATTAGATCCAATACACAAGATTGAGTTTGTGCATATGTACTCTTATATGCACCTTATATTACCTCATAATGAAATTACTGATGAGCTGAGCATGTTCATGATTTCTGTGCCCCCCACCCAGTTTGGGAGACCAAACTGGTTTGAATGCCCCTAGCTTACTATTGGTTTCATGGCTGATTATTAGTGAATGAAAATGGTAGTGTATAAACATTCAATCATTAACCTCAAGTTTGATGCTGAGAAACCTGTGTTTCGTTTCTTTACACTTTAAGTATAAATAAATTCCTAAACTCCTAATAAGAGTATATGACACGATATCCTAATATTGCAATACTAAATCCCTTGCACCCATTGATTCATTGAAGTTCAAGTTTAACTGAGATCTTGTGCAAGTTATCATCACAGTCTCATATTGCTTGTGTCAATACCGGTTAATATGAAAGTTTATACTGCCTGTAGTGAGCATGGTCTCATCTTGTTGTTCAGATTTGTTAGTGCTGGCACATTAGATTAATATTGGTACCCTTAACAAATTATTGCTTCTACATTGCAGTGAAAGAAACTGTCTTGGCTTTATCATGGACAGTAGATAGTCCATTTAGTACAATGGTAAATAAAGAAGTGATGTCCTCAAATGTGTGATCTAATAATTTGTGTGGTGTCCAATACCTGCATGATCATGTAAATTGGTTACTTAAAAATGACATGATTTTAGTATGTTTCTCAGAAAATGTCTTCGGAGTATCTATCATTTTATATATGTATGTATATATATTGCTATTGAAATTAATGGCTGAACTTTTGTCTGGTAACTTTTAGTTCAGAATATATTGACAGGAAGTAGTAGCTGCTGCTTCCCTTCATTTCTGAAGTAGCCTAACAAAATGTCATCTTTTCACTGAAGGTTTTTAATGCTATGGTTATTTCTCAAATTGATGCTTACATTTAGCTGTCTAATATTGGCCTAACCAATGCCTTGTGATTATGAAGAATGTGTTTTCTAGTTTGTTTGAACCATTTGGAACCAAATAATATGTTTTACTTGGTTTAAACCACTGCTTGCATTATTCTTCCATAACGGAATTATTTTTTCTTATATAATTCTACTTAAATTTTATGCATCCTCAGAAACATCCTGAAAAGTATACTTTGCACTACTTGACCCCATCTGCAGTGCACGGAAACTTGGTTTTATTTTTGGGACAACTTATGCCCCATCCTGGACACACTATTAATTGAAACTTCGAATTTCTTCCATCAGTTTATCTTATTTGGGAGTGAAAGATTCTAGGCGCAACAAAAGGCCTACAAGGAGAAACAGTGTGGCTGAGTCGGGAGTTTCCAGGAGTTTCATCATCTTAGTTAGCACTTCAGGATAATAGGTCTTGTTGCGAGTTGGTTTGTTAGGAGATCCTTTTGGCAGATGTTTGAGTCAGTAGCATGTAATCTGTCCTATATAAGCTAGGCATTGTGTACAACAAACTCTTAAGCAATAGATTGATCAGTCGTGCTCCTCCCTGTGCTTCATGCCCTTTTCTTTGCAGTGCATTGTTGCTGGCCCACCAGCTGGAGATGCAGGGTGCGTGACCACGTAGAGTAGCTGAATATCCCTCCACCATAGCATGTAGCAGTGATGTGTATTATGACACAGAATTGAACTCTGCGCCTGCCATTTCTTAGAATCTATCTGCTCCTTGTGTATTTATTACTAATTCAGAAAGTTAGGATCCTAGTGCTGGTGTTGGTCGCCCTTCCAAACAGACATGGGCATGCTTGTATCCTAAGGATCAGAGAGTTTGGGGGAGTATGGCATAAGTTGGTGTGAGTGTGAGGGCTTGCCTTTTTGGCTGGCCTCGGGTGTGTTGTATGGATTCTTTTCCATTTTTACTTCTTAATATAATGATGTGCAGCTCTCCTGCATTTTTCGATGCTTTTGTGGCACGAAGACCCTGCGCTCGGCGACGTGCCAGGAGTCCCCGTGCTGCTGCCTGGAGGCGTACAGCTGCCCGGCGTTCACGGTCCTTCTCGAGACGCACCCGGAGGCGATCCAGCTGTGCGGTCATCTCTGCAGGCAGGCAGTTGTCGACACCCAGGGACAGCCGGTGGAGCGGATTGGGGCGCGGAGTTGGTTTGAAGCGCCTCTGCAGGAGCTCGGTGAAGCGACGCCATGCCGGGTATTCATCTTGCGTGACTTGGCGGAACCACTCGCGGGCATCATCTTTCAAATTGCGAGAAGCTAGCCATAACCGTTCTTCCACCATGATGCGCTCCCGGCGGAAGTAGAGCTCGCACTGGTTGATGAAGGCCTCCAGATCAGAGGTTCCATCAAACTGCGGAAACTCCATCATGTACGGGCGTCGACGGGTCGAGGTCGCGCCTGCTGGATGAGTTGGCTCAGCGGCTGGAAACGGGGTTGTGGCTGCGCGAGATGGTGGTGGGGATCGGGCTGTGGTGGTGGCAGCGCGTAGTGGGGCAGCGGCGGCGGCATGTTTAGGGTTGAGGTGACGCTGCTGCTGGCTGCCAGGATCGGCTTATCTCTTTTTTTTTTGGAAAGGAAGGGGATCGACGGGATAGTTGCTGTTGGCGCGGCTGATGGAGATGGAGGCGCGGCGGCTGGGAGCTGTGGTGGTGGATGGCCGTGGAAGATGGATCGGCCGGCGATCTGGATTGATTTTTTTTTGGATATGGAGGATTGGCAGCAGCTGTGGATGGATCGACAGACTCGTGATACCAGATGTTATGAACGTGATGGGTATTTTGGGATAGATAACTAGGCCTTATGCTTTGCCAAGAGCTTTGGGATAACTAAGCCTTATGCTTTGCAAAGAGCTTGAGAGATTGAGGGAGACTAGAATTGTTTCTTCATAATTCATTGCTTCCTTTCCATTGTGCCCCATGGGCTGAATATAAAAGGTACATAGGACTAACATCTCTTGTGCCTAGACAATATGGTACTATTCCTATAGACAAATAACTAAGAGAGACACTAATTAACACTAATGGGCTTAATGCCCAGCTAGGACACTTGCGCCCTACGGCGCCCCTCTTTATGCCCATGACAAGAAATTTATTGATTTGGTGATGCTTTATCTTTATTTCCTTAGAATTTTAGGTTGCCTACCTTGCTAATCTTCCAATTGCCACTTGTATTTGTATAACAACTAAGTAAAGCTAGGCTGCAAATAATTCTAATACCTTGTCTTTGTATTCCTTTTTCACCCTTTTGTTTTGAAAAAAGCTGCTAATCATTAAATTGTTTCTTGTTCTACTCAGAGAAATCTATGTTTTATTACATTCAAAACACTTTATGAGTATAATTTTTTAATTTAGTTGTTACCATATAATATCAGTTTGTCTGTAACTTCATATTCTGAGTTGTTTAATGTTGAGACAAAAAGTATGAAAAAGGTAACTGTGAAGTAGAATATGTGGGTCTTTAGCAATTGAAGTGGTATATGTATTTTGGTAAAATGACAGTTTTGGTGATGATGTAAGACATAAAGTACAGGTTGTTTGAGATGGTGTGTAATGTGGATCTGAACTTTTTTTTTGGTGTTATAAGTGTCTCAACACCCACTTTGTTTGGAGAGCAGTGGTGATACATCTTTTTTCTAGAAATAATCATGTATTGATCTCTGTAAGTTATGTGCAACTTGTTTTTCATTGGATAGATGTACAAGTTCAAACTATAACTTACTAGATTTATGATTAACTTTAGGTGGTTGTTTGGATCTTGAAAATAAAATCAGATTTAGCTAAACAATTTTTAGGAGGATTTTTGGTTAAGCTAGTTTTAGGTAGTTGTTTTTGCAAACGTGAAGTTTGACAAAACTTTGTGTGCTACAAGCACGCTGTCATGGCATTTGGCTGAGTTATGCACTGTTGAAGGTGCTGGGCAGAAGCGGGTTGCTTGCCGACAATTGAGCTGTTGCTGGTAGCACGGCCTAGTAAATGTGTTGTCTGTTGGAGCATGCGACATTGTTTATGTAAACTGGTTTGCCTAAAAACAAGTAAACGCTGTTTTTCCTCAATAGTCAAATTTCTTGTTTTACTAGAACCTTTTTTCTTAAGCATGAATTTGTTAGAGCTGCTGAACATTTATTGGTTAGGCTATAATGAGAATTAAGAAATTTGGTTTTGCTAGAATTCATGATCCAAACAGACCCTAGATATTTCAACCTTCCAGCTAGTTTGTGCTGGATCCTCTGATATTTTACTGAAACTGAATCTGTTACAAGTCAAAGTAACATGAAGTCTTTGCAAAATGCTACATGAGGTGAGGTGACTAGGCAATCCAATGATTGAATCTGAATGAATAGACAATAATTTGGAGCAAGATGACCCAGTAGTCTGTAAGCCTTTCGATATATCTTGGTCTGGTGTTGTCAGTAAGTGGATTATTCAAGGTCCTGCGGGCAGCTGCAACATCTTTTTTTGTTTTTTCTTTACTCAAATCTTTTTTGGGTCATTTTAGATGGAACCTTTCTTAATTGTGTTCATCATTTTCTGTTACTATTGTGAACCATGTTCTGCAAACCATGGAAATTTGGTGTGTGCAAATGATCCAATTTTCTTTTGTTGGGTGTTCATATGATGCAATCTATTGGGATCCATGCACACCACCTGGTTTAGAAGCACTTCTGTACTTAACTTTTTGAACTTTTTGTATGGTCCAATGTTGTAATGCAGCACCCTGCACCATCGAGGTCTTGCTCTTCTTTTCATGACATATGATCTCTCCTATGTCAAAAGATGAAGGCAGCATTCATTTATTCCCATTACAAAGAGTAACATGTTTGAAACTGCATCGTTCAACTGAAATCAGATTATATGTTTATGGATTTCCTGATTGGTGATGTAAAAGTTTCTGAAATCGAAAGAAGCAGAGGCGACGATGTTGCAGTATCATTTGCCTGTGCGGTTCCATTATCTGGTACAGTAAGTGCTTGTTACTGGATATATAAGTATTTTTGACACAAGGTGACCCAGTGGCACGTGCTTCAGATGTGTTTGTTATACTCGCCAGTACTATGGAGTAGCGCTCAATTTTCAGCTGCAACTTCCCTTGGTTGTATCAGCAGATTAAGTTAGCCATCTTCACACCACCATTTTTACCTTTGTTATTGAAATTGCTACCATGTCTTGCTGACTGTCTGATATGGCTCTTGAAGTCACGGTTCCTTTTGTCATTTTCAGCTTCGTTTAGTGAAATAGGCTGGATGTTTTAAGGCTCGTTCGTTTCGTTCAGTTCTGTTCCTGTCCCTGAATCGTTCCAGGCCAGATACAGTGGTTGCAGCTGTGTCACTCTATCCTGATTGGTTGCAGGAACTTTGGTCCGCGAGGTTACTCCATTTAACCAGACTTCGAATCAGGCTGCATGGATCCAGGCGGAATAGGCTGTGTTCTGAGCCGTTCCGTCCGAACCGAACAAGGCCTAAGTTCAAAATTTCTCGTCACGTCAAATCTTTGAACTTATACATGAAGCATTAAATATAGATAAAAAATAACTAATTATATAGTTTATCTGTAATCTGCCAGATGATTTTTTTGAACCTAGTTAGTATCTAGTTGGACAATAATTACTAAATACAAATAAAAGTTCTATTGTAGCCAAATTCAAAATATATCACAAACTACACAAGGCCTTAATCGTTGCACCAAAGGGCCGGGGGTGGAGGTGCGTGGACAGCAAGTGTCCGTCAACTCTGAAGTCTGAACACAGAGCATAGAAGCATCTTCCTTTCTGGGATGCGAGGCGCGTGCGGTGGGACAACAATTAGGCTCACAGATTCTAGGGCAGGTATTGGATACGTGTGATTACACTATCCACCTGTGTTAGTGAGTTGGGACTTTACCTGCTTCTACATTCTATTGTGATGTGCTGGGAGGCTACTATTTGGAAGTGGATGTAATGGAGAGAGAGAATAAATTGAACTACAAACTTTTCTATTGAATGATCTCGGTATTTATATAGAGTGAAAAGACATCAGGGGAGTAGGAAAAGTTCGGGGACACAGAAACGCGATTTGTTGAACGGATATCCCTCCTGTTGATGTCGGTTCCTATGTGGTGTCGGTTACTATAAGAGTGGAGTAGTCCGTACGAAACAACCGTAGTTACAGGGAGATATTACATTGATCGTTAGATTAGATCTAAGGCTAATATTAATCCATGTCACTAATATATGAGGATGTGATCGCTCTAATCCTATTGCATTGGTTCATCTCCTAAGGCAACAGGATTGCTTCTTAACACTCTCCCTTGATCACATCCAGTCTTGAGATCAATCAATAGCCTAAGAACCTCCAAAAAACCTTTTAGGAAAAAAATATGAGGTTATAATATTGTTGATATCTCATTAAACTCCTCAAAAACCCAGTGGAAAAAATCAGAAGAAATGATATGACATATTTTTATATTTATTGTCCATTCTAAACTAATATGAGAAAACTTTTATAGAAAAAGCCCATAATTAGTTTAGAATAATATTATGGGCTATGGGCCATAATTACTATAACCTCCCCCAAAACCACGTGGGAAAATATGAGGAGGAAAAATGTCTTTGATATTCCCTTAAAAACCTCTTATTAGGAAAATAGCAAATATGACATGTTATGAGTTTGATATTGCCTCATTAAAAACCTTATTTATGAGAAAGTTTATGAAAACTCACAAGATTATCACAAGACTTTATTTGCAAGATGTTGATTTCTCTATTCTGTTGTAATTCATGAGGACAAAACAACTTAGGAGAAATATGTTTAGTTATATTGCTTTTGATATAACTCAATGGAACCAATTCCACTGGATTGTTATATGTGATTAATCATCCCGTGAAGCCATACACATTCACGTGATGTTTCATATAGTGCAATAATGTCAGTATGATTGGTGGAGGTTGTTACTAGAGTCTGCTTAGAAGACTTCCATGATATGGCACTTCCTCCTTATAGAAATACAAAACTTGTCTGGGATCGGCCATTATAGGGATTAGAAAAATAGCCAGCATCAGCGTATCTAATCATAGTAGGATATTGGTTTCTTTGAAAAAATAATCCAAGATCTTTGGTGCCATTGAGATTTCTTAAGATTTGTTTAGCTCCTGTCTAATGATGTTTATTTGGAGCAACACTATCTAGCTAGCAATTTTACTGCAAATGCTATATCAGGCCTGATGCAATTTGCAAGATACATAAGTGCTCTAATGACACTGAGATATGAAACCTCGGGTCCTAGTATCTCTTCGTCTTTGTCTCCTGGTCTAATTGGATCTTTGTCCATGTCTAGAGATCGAACAACCATGGAAGTTCTGCAGATATGATTTATTTATATTAAATTTTTCTAGTGTTTTCTAGATATAAGCAGATTGATGCACTAAAATTCAAGGTGCTCGATTTGTAAACCCAAGAAAAATTTGGTGACCCAAATCCTTCATCCCAAATTATGTCTTTAAGTGATTGCCTGCTTCATTGATATCTTGTGGGTTGCCAATGATATTTACATCCATATATATAGATATAATGTAAAACCCTATTTGGGATTTTTTTTTATGAAGACACATGGGCAACCATCACTTTCAAAATCATCATTATTGATGTATCCCTTTTGTAAAAGGAATTCACTCAATCGGTTGTACCACATTCATCCTGACTGTTTTACGCCATACATTGACTTGTTAAGTTTTACACAATATGTGGTGCGACTTGCTTTAGGGTTCAAAATAGGGATTCCATTGGGAACCTTCATGTAAATGTTCGAATCAAGTGACCTATATAAATATGTTGTCACTATATCCATCAATAGCATAGATACATGATTTTGAACTGCCAATGTTATTCCACTCATAATTGGGAGAATATGTTTCATTGAAATCAATACCGAATCTCTACGTAAACTCTTGTCCTACTAGTCTTGCTTTGTATCTCACCACATCATTATTTTAATTCCATTTTTGAACGAAAACTCATTTAAATCCCACAGGGAAGATGTTTGGAGGTGTAGGTATTGCTGATTAGAATACATTTCTTTTTGTGAGCGAGGCTATCTCCCCTTGAATTGCTTCTTTCCATTTGTTTTAGTCTGAGTGTTTTTTGTACTCTGCTATGATCTTGGGATCTGGATCATTTTGAGCAATTGCTATAGCGAAGTATATGTCGACAATCGTAGTCTTTCAGTCATATGATTTTCTAGAATCAGTATAGTTTATAGAAATTTCTTGTACCTCTTGTGACAACTCATTATTTACTAATATGATAGCATCAGGGCGTTCCAATGTCCCAACATCATATATTAAGTGCACTGTTGATGTGAGACATAAATTTTGTTTATTCACTTGGTGTCTCTCAACTTATTGTTGAGTCACATTTACTAATTCAGAAACTTTATTGTTCTATTTCCTTTGGTGCTTAGGAGTCACATCCCGAGTAACAGTCTGAAGGGTCGAGATGGCAGACTAAAGGGGGTGAATAGTTCTTTCTAAAACTTATCACGTCGGCTAACCAAAATAAATGCGGAATCAAAACTATCGATCTAGCCAAGACTACACCCCTCTATCTAAGTTCTCTAGCACCTTTAAAAAGACCCTAAACAAGCAAACAAGGTGCTACCTAAGCAAGGGCTCACCTAACCAATTCTAGGAGCAAGGTCACACAAACATATGCCACTAGTACTTTGCAAACGGGAAGCTCCTACACAACTAGTAAGCAAAAGCACAAAGCTCCTAAGCTCACTAGCAATGCTCAACAACAATGCAACCAATGCCAAATTAGAGAGCACAAATTACTTAGCTACACAAACTAAGCAATGTGACTAACAAGGTCACACAAACCAAATTAGTCATGCAAGGGGAACTACTTCTAGCTACACAAGTAAGAAGGTAACTAGCAAGCTACACAAGCCAATAAATTACAAAAGCAACTACACAAGCACAAGTATATGAAAGTAAGAACAAGCTTGTGTTAGGGACATGCAGACCAACGGGAAGAAAAATGTTGACACAAAGATTTTCTCCCGAGGTTCACTTGGTTGCCACCAAGCTATGTCCTCGTTGTGTCGACCAACACTTGGTGGTTCAGCGGCTAAGAGGTGTATCACGAACCTCGTCCTCACTAGGACACCGCAAGAACCTACCCACAAGTGAGGTAGCTCAATGACACACATGATCCAATAGAGTTGCTCTTCGCGATCCCCGTGGGGTGAGCACCGTACCCCTCACAATCTCTTCTCCGAAACACCGCACAATCTCCTTGCGTGCTTCGACGGAGTCACAAGCCACCAAGCTGTCTAAGAGGTGGCAACCTCCAAGAGTAACAAGCACCACCAGCTTGCAACACGAACACCTAGTGCCACTCGATGCAATCTCTCAATGCAACGCACTAGAATCACTCACTCACACAATCAGATGATCACTATCAAGCATATGTGAGTTAGAGGCTTCACTAGCACTCCCCAAGCATGGACACTAAGTTTCAAGGGTGCTCAACACCAGCCAAGGCCGGCCACCACTTCTATTTATAGCCCCAAGGGCTAAACTAGCCATTGCCCCTTCACTAGGCAAAAGTCGTGAGCATCGGACCCACTGCAGGGAGCCACCGGACGCTGAAACAGTGCGTCCGGTGCTCCAGAAACAGCCACGTGTCACTAGCCGTTTGAACTCGACCGTTGCCGCCAATGGCTAACATGCACGCGCGCCTAGAACAGTAGCACCGGACGCTCTGCTGCTTCACACCAGACGGGTCCTATGCACACCGGACGCGTACGCAGAGAGCAACGCAAACTCGTAGGGGCACCAGACTCACACCACCAGACGCGTCCTGTGCACACCGGACTCATCTTGTGCACATCGGACCTGTATGCAGAGAGTAACGCAAACTTGTAGGGGCACTAGACTCACACCACTGGACGCGTCTTGTGCACACTGGACTCGTTCTGTGTGCACCGGACCCGCACCAACGGACGCGTCCTGTGCCTACAATTTAATTTGTTAGGTTGCTAACTTCTAGCTCCGAACTCCGAATTTGATGATCTTGGACATTTTGGAAAGCTTACTCAGAGTGCTATCCAATCCATATGAATACTCGGTCCAAATCAAAATGGATCAAAGCAGTATTTTAATCTAAAAGCCATCCTAATGTCCAGAGAACACCGAAAGACTTCTCTCTCTTCACCAAGTTGATCAAAATCAACTCCAACACCTTCTCCTTTGCAAATGTGCCAACACCACCAAGTGTACACCACCATGTGCATGTGTGTTAGCATTTCACAAACATTTTCCCAAAAGAGTTAGCCTCTCAAACTTGCCACGCCACTCGATCCTAACACGTATGCAAAGTTAGATCGTTCAAGTGGCACTAGATGACCGATATGCAAACAAGTTTGCCCCTCTTGATAGTACAACCATCTATCTTAAATCCGGTCATAATCTTCTCTACACACCTTTGACCGGTGAAATGGAAATGCCCTAGGTTATACATTTGCCTTGCGCTTTCCATTTCATCTCCTCTGATGTTGACGCAACACATGCACCAACCAATCACCAAATGATATAATCCACTTCATATCATCATGTGACCGTATTGGTTCATCGATCTTGACCTCACTTGCTCTTCACCGTTGCCTTGGTCCATCAGCGCCAAGTTTTACTCAAGCTTCACCATCACATGCGGTCCCTCGCTTCAAAGCCTTCGACTTGCCCTTCACTCTTGCAACCGGTCCATCGAGCCAAGCTTCATCTTGATCTTCTCCACCTTGGTCACATAACTCCATGTCATGTCTCATATGCAATGAGCTCCTCCATCAACACATAATCACCTATGGACTAATCTCCAGTGTATCTCACATAAACACTACTAGTCCATCTAAGTTGTCACTCAATTACCAAAACCAAACAAGGACCTTTCACAGTCTTACTTCTCCCCCTCTTACCTAGAACATAGTTATGAGTTGGGAGTTGAATAATTTTGTTTGGTACCTCTATTCGTTCAGACACATTTCTAGCAGGATGGTAGGATTTAGTAACACCTTTATAATCAGTAAATGTGTCTGCCATGTTATTTGTAATGTTCTGCAAATTTATAATTTTAGAGTTCAAACTCTTGTGTACGTGGATCAAAAGTGGAGATGTCTTGGGCATCCCAATTTGTTTTTGAGCATTCCTTTTGATACTTGAAATCTTCCCTTAACACCAGGAAATGATCCTTATTAAGATACAGTCAGCATATCGGGCGTAAATAGGTCTCGTGTAAGGGGCTCCAGGTATTTAATGATCAACGAAGATTGATACCCGACATAGATGTAAGCTTGGGCGATGAGATCGGTATGTATACAGCACAACCAAATATCACACAGATGGGAATTACTTAGTTGATTTCCACATACTAATTGTAGTGGGGAAGTTGTATGATATGCAGTTGGTCGCAATTGTAGTAAGTTAGCAGCTTGTAAGAGTGCATTACCCCAACATGAAGTCGGTAGATCACAATTCTATAATAGTGGTCTTGCTATAAGCTTAACTCTTTTGATAAGAGCTTCTGCTAAACCATTTTGAGTGTGGACATATGAAACTAAGTATTGAACTTGAATTACTAGAGCCATACAATAATCATTGAAAGTTTTTGAATCCCTATGCCACGATGATCAAGGCGATCATGGCAATCTTGGAATATATTGACATTCTGAAAAATTATTTTATACGCAACATGTGGTACGAGTTTGATATATGTATAATATATTCTAGATGGTAAAGAGGGAATTTTTTCCAAGAATTTGCTGATAACTTATTTGGAAGTGCATGTAATTGAGAGAAAGAATGAATTGAACTGCAAACTTTTCTATTGAATTGATCTCGATATTTATATAGGGTGAAAGGATGTCACAGTCACAGGAGTAGGGACGTTCGGGGATGCGGAAACACGGTCTGCCAAATGGATATCCTCCCGTTGATGTTGGTTCCTATATGACATTAGTTTCCATGAGGGTGGAGAAGTCCGCACGAAACAATAGTTACAAGAAGATATTACATTGATCATTGGATTAGATTTAAGAATAGGATTAATCCATGTCACTAATCTAGATATGAGGATGTGATCACTCTAATTCTATTAGTTCTTCTGAAGCAACGGATTGCTTCCTAACAGGAAGAATGGAATGGAGTAGCTGATGAGGACGCGGGGGACTGATCCCAGGCCGCGAGCAGACGAGCAACCACTACTACAGAATTGGTTTGTAAGAGCCAGGGCACTTCCACTGTAAGGGCGGCTGGTGATGTAACCGCCCTTACAGTGGATTTTCCATCAGCACCTGGCTTCTTGATCACGAGCTGCCCTTACAAATACCACAGTAAGGGCGGCTGGTAACACGAGCCGCCCTTACAGTAAGGGTGGCATATGAATGATGGAGTTTTACCTCTGACTATAAACTATTATCTTTTACCACTGCTACATTTCATAGTCTACTAATACTACAAGCTGCTACCATACTCTTCTCTTCCCTTTCCTCTCCTATCCTCTCCTCTTCTTTGTTTTGCTAATGATGAATGTCTAAATCCATAGTGAAAGAGCATCTAGGCCCCTAGTGATTTCGGTGATTAATGACATTATTGATTACTATGACTAACGTGTGTTTTGCAGAGGCAAAGTCATAGGTAAGGTCATGGTAAATAGGTACTCGATGAACAGGGACGTACATGCCAACTTAATAGTGGAAATCGTTTTGGTTTTCAAAGGACGGATGGACATCGTCAAGACTAGACTAGGTCTAAGTGCCATATGGTGAAGAAGGGCACTTAGAGTAGTTTAGGACTTTGTTTTCCTTTGACCGTACTATTAAGAGGGGCTTTGATCTAGTAGCTTGATTTAGGCAAGGCTTTAGGTTTAGGTGTGGTGCACACATGGTAAACCTAGCACTAGGCAGCTCAGAGATAGTCCTTAGATCGAGAGGAACCAACTTCGTTTTGGAGCGATCGCGTTTCGACGAAGTTTGGGTGCCCAAAGGGGCACCGAACGCTGCACCGGACGCTCTGTGAGTGCGTCCAGTGAGGTCCTTAGCCGTTGGGACAGTGCCGTGCTTAGGGTTAGGCACCGGACGCTAGCACCGGACGCACCGGGTAGCGTCTGGTCCCATACCCAGGGAGCTTGTAAAGTTCCCCTGAGCACCAGATGCTAGCACCGGACGCACCGGGTAGCGTCCGGTCCCATGCGCAGGGAACATGTAATGTTTCCCCGAGCACCGGACGCTGGAAGTTAGCGTCCGGTGACCTGTCAGAGAGAAGTACAGTTAGCCGTTATGAAGCACCGGACGCTCGGTGCAGTGCGTCTGGTGCAACATAATGTGCGTCCGGTGACCCCGTTTTCCGTGGAAAACGGTTGGCCGACCTTTGGACTTCGTGGATAGTATTTATACTCCTCCACCTCGTCCATGAGAGCTCTCTTGCCCATTTGAACTTCAGAGAAACTTGTTGTGGAGCAAGAGAGTAGCAAGAGCCTAGAGAGGATTGAAGTTTGAGTGATTTCTTGAGAGAATCCTTCTCTAGTGAGTTCCAAGAGTCAAGTGTGCATCCACCACTCTCTAGAGCCTTGTTTGGGTCAAGTGAGAGTTCTTTGCTTGTTACTCTTGGTGATCGCCATCACCTAGACGGTTCGGTGGTGATTGGAGGCACGAAGACCGCCCGGAGTTCTTGTGGGTGGCTCGTGTCAAGCTTGTGAGCGGTTTTGGGCGATTCACCATGACGGAGTGTCGAAGAATCAGCCCGTAGAGAGCACTTGGTCCTTGCGCGGACCAAGGGGGAGCAAGACCCTTGCGCGGGTGCTCCAACGAGGACTAGTGGAGAGTGGCGACCCTCCGATACCTCGGCAAAACATCGCCGAGATTTTTCTTCCACTACTCCTTTACTTTCTAGCATTTACTTTGTGCCTTTACATTCTTAGAATTCCCATGCTAGAATAGGATTGGAACTAGGTTGCAAAACTTTTATCCGGTAGCTCTCTAGGTCACACTAGGCACAAGGGGTTGAATTGGAGCTTATAGGTTGCTTAAATTTTTAGAGAAGCCCAATTCACCCCCCCCTCTTGGGCATCTTGATCCTTTCAATTGGTATCGGAGCCTAGTGCTCATTTTTTTAGGCTTCACCGCCTAGAGAAAGATATCTAACGGGGATGGACCGCCACCCATGTTCGATGGGGATGACTTCCCGTATTGGAAAATACGAATGGAGTCATAACTTGAGGCATGCGATGTAAAGTGCCTAAAAACCACGACCGAAGGGTTTGCCCCTCCGGAAAGAACCACCGCTCTTACTCCACAAGAGCAAGAAAATGAGAAATGGAATGCGAAGGCAAAAAACCACATCTTTAGAGGCCTTTGCAAAGAGGTGTTCAACCGCGTTCGGAGCCACAAAACCGCCAATGAACTTTGGAAGGAACTTTGTGCGCTTCATGAGGGATCAAAGAGTGAACGCGAGGAACGCTATCACCTAGTGATGAACAAGCTTAATACATTTGAGATGCTTCCAAAAGAAAATGCTAATGAAATGTATTCTCGCTTGAAAGTCATTGTAGAGGAGCTTAATGGACTTGGGCTTACTCAAATGAGTGCGGCGGATGTAGCAAGGAAGATACTATGTGTGCTTCCCATTGAGAAATATGGGCACATAGTGACGGTGCTTCATCAAGGCGATCTTTCCACCGCTACACCAACTGCCATATTGGGAAAGATCAATGCTCATGAGATGTACATGCGCATGAACCCCCAAGATGGCTCCTCATCGGCCAAGAAAGAAAAGAAGGACTTGGCTCTCAAGGCTTCTCACAAGGGCAAGGCTAAGAAGATTGAAGTTGAGTCATCAACTTCAAGTGATGATGATGCATCAATTGCCCTCATGGTGAGAAGAACCACAAAGATGTTGAAGAAGCTCAACAAGAATGGAGTCAACTTTGACTCCAAGAAGAAGAAGTTCTTCACAAGTAGCAAGAGGAAGCCCATCTCCGAGATGGATTGCTACAATTGTGGTGAGCTTGGTCATCTTGCTCATCAATGTCCAAAGCCCAAGAAGGACAAGTACAAGAAGAAAAACAAAGAGCAAGATGACTCAAATGATGATGAGAAGAATGACAAGAAGCAATACAAGAAGAAAGGTGGCAAGAAGAAGGAGCACTACAAGAAGAAGAATGGCAAGGCTTATATTGTTGGTGATTGGCTCACCGACATTGAGAGCTCAAGTGGTGACTCCTCTGGCAATGAAAGTGATGATGAGAAGGTTGCCGCAATTGCCATCGATGCTCCATCACCATCATCTTCACCACCATCTACATCCTCTACACACCTATGCCTCATGGCTAAGGGTGACCGGAAGGTACAAAGTGAGGATGAGAGTAGTGATAGTGATAGTGAATATGAATCACCTTCTTATGATGAACTTGTAAAATTGCTAAACAAGTACACAAAAGTCATAAGAAAAACTAGAAGTGAAAATGAAAAGCTTGAACTTGAAAATGACACTCTTCTAGCAAAGCTTAAATCTAGTGATGAGCTTAGAGACCAAAATGAGATCATGACTACTAAGCTCAAGGAGCTCAAACTTTCTCTAAAAGAGCTCAAAGAAAAACATGATAAACTTGAGAGTGTTCATGATGAGCTTATCACTAGATATAGAGTAATGAAAGAAGAGCTAACAACTCTAAAAGCAAACTATGACAACCTTGAAATTGCTTATGAACTTGCAATTGATGAAACACATGTTGCTACTAACAATGTTGCTAAGCTTGATGTAGCCACATCTTGTGATGACTTACTTGTGGAGAGCACAAGCAAATGTGTTGATTGCAAGGGCAAGAAAGTGGTAGTGGCCGAGAGTTATGAGGACACTATCAAGCTCAAGGATGAAATTGTCATGCTCAAGAAAGAGTTGGAAGAACAAGTCAAGCACAAGACCATTGTGATTGAGTCACTTGACCAAGATAAGAAGCTTGCATATGAGAACAAGTTGCTCAAGGAAGAAAATCAATATCTCAAGCTTGGTTTGATGTATGACAAGCAAGAAGAAGATGAAACATTGTAAGGAAAGACAAGAGTGGCAAGGTCAAGGTTAGCTTCATGGGGCCGCCCAACAAGCAAAGGCCAAAGAAGATTTGGGTGCCAAAGCAACTAGTAGAGAAGGTCAAGGGCCCTAAGCAAATGTGGGTCCCTAAATCTCAAGCTTGATCTCTTGTGTGTAGGTGAACTACAAGACCGGTGGATCACATTAGGTAATTGATAGTGGTTGCACTCAACATATGACCGGAGATCTCCGGATGTTCACCTCTCTTGATGAAGATGTTGACAACCAAGAGAAGATCACATTTGGTGACAATTCAAAAGGGAAAGTCAAGGGACTAGGAAAGGTTGCTATATCATATGACAACTCCATCACAAATGTGCTCTATGTTCAATCTTTGAGTTTCAACTTGCTCTCGATTGGACAACTTTGTGATCTTGGATTTGAATGCCTATTCAAGAAGAAGGAAGTAATTGTAATCAAGGAAGATGACAATGAAGTGATATTCAAAGGCTTCCGGCACAACAACTTATATGTAGTTGATTTCTCATCCGATGAAGTTGATGTCAAGACTTGCTTATTCACCAAGACTTCACTTGGGTGGTTGTGGCATAGAAGGTTAGTGCATGTTGGAATGGGTACACTTAAGAAGTTGATGAAGAAAGAATTGATTAGAGGCTTGAAGGATGTGACATTTGAAAAGGACAAGCTTTGTAGTGCATGTCAAGCGGGCAAACAAGTTGCAAATACACATCCAACCAAAGCATATCTCTCTACTTCAAGAGTGCCTGAGCTACTTCACATGGATTTGTTTGGACCAACCACATATGCTAGTCTTGGAGGCAACAAATATTGCTTGGTCATAGTTGATGATTTCTCCCGGTACACTTGGACATTCTTCTTGCAAGACAAAGCCGAAGTTGCATCAATATTCAAGAAGTTTGCAAAGAATGCCCAAAATCAATTTGATGTGAAGATCAAGAAAATTAGAAGTGACAATGGCAAAGAGTTTGACAACACCAACATTGAAGAGTATTGTGATGAAGTGGGAATCAAGCATGAGTTCTCCTCAACATACACACCACAACAAAATGGGGTTGTAGAAAGAAAGAACCGGACATTGATTACCTTGGCAAGAACAATGCTAGATGAGTACAACACTTCGGAGAAGATGTGGGCCGAGGCAATCAACACCGCATGCTATGCTTCAAACTGGCTCTTTCCTCACAAGTTCCTAGAGAAGACACCATATGAGTTGCTCAATGGGAAGAAGCCCGATGTCTCATTCTTTAGAGTGTTTGGGTGCAAGTGCTACATCTACAAGAAGCGCCAACACTTGGGAAAGTTCCAAAGAAGATGTGACATTGGCTACTTGGTTGGCTATTCATCAAAGTCCAAGGCATATAGAGTCTTTAACCATGCCACAAATATGGTTGAAGAAACTTTTGATGTTGAATTTGATGAAACTAATGGCTCCCAAGGAGCAAGTGATAATCTTGATGATGTAGGTGGTGAACCATTGAGGGATGCCATGAAGAACATGCCGGTGGGAGACATCAAGCCTAAAGAAGATGATGATGATGTGCAAGTCATTGAGCCACCATCCACCTCACAAGGTCCATAAAATGAAGATAAGGATGTGAGAGATGCTCATGAAGACACCCAAGTCACTCATGAGCAAGCGGTGGCACAAGCACAAGATGTTGATGCTCCCCAACCAACCCCTCAAGTGGCACCAAGAAGAACATCACATCTCCTCCAAGATCATTCTCAAGATCTCATCATCGGGAGTCCATCACGTGGTGTAACTACTCGTTCTAGACATGCTTTATTTATTGAACATCACGCGTTTGTGTCTCTTGAAGATGAACCAAAGACTATAGAGGAAGCTCTTCGTGATGCGGATTGGATCATGGCCATGCAAGAGGAGTTGAACAACTTCTCTCGCAACCAAGTATGGACACTTGAAGAGCGACCCAAAGATGCAAGAGTGATTGGAACAAAGTGGGTCTTCCGGAACAAGAAGGATGATCAAGGCAAAGTGGTGCGCAACAAGGCAAGACTGGTGGCAAAAGGCTTTTCACAAGTGGAAGGTCTTGACTTCGGTGAAACCTTTGCACCGGTGGCAAGACTTGAAGCAATCCGTATCCTACTTGCATATGCATCTAGTCATGATATCAAGTTATTTCAAATGGATGTGAAAAGTGCCTTTTTAAATGGTTATATTAATGAGCTTGTCTATGTTGAGCAACCCCCCGGTTTTGAAGACCCTAGGTACCCCAAGCATGTCTACCGGTTGTCCAAGGCTCTCTATGGTCTCAAGCAAGCTCCTAGAGCTTGGTATGAGAGGCTTAGGGACTTTCTCATTGAGAAGGGCTTCAAGATTGGGAAAGTTGACACAACACTCTTCACCAAGAAAATGAATGGGGAAATCTTCATTTGCCAAGTTTATGTTGATGATATTATTTTTGGCTCTACTAATGAAGATTTTTGCAAGGAATTTGGTGATTTGATGTCCAAGGAGTTTGAGATGTCCATGATTGGCGAGCTATCCTTCTTCCTAGGATTTCAAGTCAAGCAAATGAAGGAAGGAGTTTTCATCTCTCAAGAGAAGTACACTCAAGACCTTCTCAAGAGGTTCAAGATGATGGATTGCTAGCCAATCAAGACTCCCATGGCATCAAATGGGCATCTCGACTTGGATGAGGGAGGTAACCCTATTGACAAGACTCTCTATCGCTCCATGATTGGAAGTCTACTCTACCTCACCGCATCTAGGCCCGATATCATGTTTAGTGTGTGTATGTGTGCAAGATATCAAGCAATGCCTATGGAATCTCACTTGATTGCGGTCAAGAGAATTCTTAGGTACCTAAAATACACACCTTGCCTAGGCTTGTGGTATCCCAAAGGTGCAAGATTCCAACTTGTAGGCTATTCCGATTCGGATTATGTCGGGTGCCGGATTAATAGAAAAAGCACATCCGGAGGGTACCACTTCCTAGGTAGATCACTTGTCTCTTGGATGTCAAAGAAACAAAATAGTGTTGCCTTGTCAACGGCTGAGGCGGAATACATAGCCGCCGGTGCTTGTTGTGCACAAATACTCTACATGAAACAAACTTTGCTAGACTATGAAGTAGTACTAGACAAAGTACCTTTGTTGTGTGACAACGAAAGTGCCGTAAAACTTGCAAACAACCCGGTTCAACACACCCGCACAAAACATATTGACATCCGCCACCACTTCCTTAGGGATCACGTTGCTAAAGGTGACATATCTCTAGAGAATGTGGGAACGGAAAATCAATTGGCGGATATCTTAACAAAACCCCTAGATGAAGCTAGGTTTTGTATGTTGAGAAATGAACTTAATGTGCTTGACCTATCCAACTTCATTAAGAGATAAAAAGTTGTGTGTTGAATCTTGTAAATAACTTTTGCTTTGCATATCATGCATACTAAAACTAAAATCCAACTTGCATATAGGGCTTGTCTAACATGGTTAAGATAACCCCCTTGTGTGTGTGAAAAAGCTTAACCTTGGATCAAACTTGACAAGCATTAGTTTACTTTCAAGTATTGCATTACAACTCATATCATATGCATGCTTGTTAGTTGACCGTTTCTTTTCAGTTATTCGTTGAGCATCCGCTGTGTTCGTCCATAGATAGGGGGAGCATTCAAAGCTCATTGTGATTTAAACCCCTAGCTTTATGGCCATATGATGTTCCTTGGTGATTTTCTCGAATTATTTTCATAAAAACTACTAAGTCTATGGCTAAATATTTGTGAAAATTTGAGAGTTTGAGAGAAGTCACTCATACCAGTTCCATTTGGTATTTATTTGTGTGCTTTTGGAAATGGAACTTGGTTGGGTCAAAGTCGGGCGTAGTGCTTAGTTGAAAAGTGCTCAGAGGAGCACCGGACGATGCACCAGACGCTGCCTCCGTGCGTCCGGTGCGGTGAGTGTGCCAGACTGCACTCACCGGACGCAGGAACTGTGTCTCTGCTGCGTCCGGTGAGGTGCGTCTGGTGCTCACCTGGCGTGACCTGAAGCACCGGACGCTACAGCCAGCGTCCGGTGCCCATCGTCCAGTGCAATGCTGATTTGCAATCTTCTCTGCGCATGAGTCTGGTGGTCACCGGACGCGTCCGGTGCCACATTAAGAGCGTCTGCTGACCTCGCGGCGGGCGCATAAAGCCCGCGCCCAGGGGCTTCGAGCGGCCGTTTCTCTTACTTCCGCCGTCCTCGCCCAAGCCGCCCGTGCCCTAAGACGCCGACCCGCCGCCGCCGCCGTCCGATTCGCCGATTCTCCGGCGTCCTTGGAGGTTTCCCCACGCCAGATCCGCCGCGGACCCGTCCTCCTCCCTCCTCTTCTCGCGTGGATCTGATTTCGCGAGATTTCTAGGTTTTGGGTGAGTCTCTTGATCCATGCCCTTAAGGTGTTTGAGGTTTCGTCTCATTGGATTAGAAAAGGGTTGTTGACCTCGATCTTCTCCGTTTTCCCGCTGCAGCACCTTAAGGAAAGTTTTCGCGTTCTCCGGTGGTTATCGATCAAGAGATTTCTTCCGGAACGCGTCTCGTCCGTGGATCGTAAGCCGTTCGCGCCCATATCTTATCTATTCTTGCGATCTATAGGGTTTTCTCACCTCTAGTCGTTATGTTTTCTTATATATATATCCTATCTTGTCTATTCTCTGCAGCAAGTCGCTTGTTTTGCAATGGCTCGTACCAAAAACGTCAGTGGTCCAACAGCTGGCTCAGGAGGTTCCCCAGGGGGTGATGGTGGAGGTGATCCTCCCCGTCGCCTGTCAGCGGCAGAGAAAGGCAAAGGAAAGAAGTTGGCTACCAAGAAGCGCAAGGCCAGCGACAGAGAGGCAGAGGTCGCAGAGGCAGTGGCAGCAGCAGCAGAGGCCGCAGAGAGAGGTGGTCGAGCAGGTGCTTTGAGGATAGGGGATGATCTTACGCCGCGTCAGCGGCGTGCAGTTCTTGAGACAGAGGCATTCCATGGATCCCCTCCAGGCACTGTGACGGTTGGAGGACAGAGGATTAGGCTTGTGGTCAGGGATCTAGCTCAGGAAGATCTAGACACTGAGACAGAGACCCAGGCAGAGGATCCAGCACAGGAGCAGGAGCAGGAGCAGACCCTCAGGAGGTCGACTCGCGCTCGTACCCAGGCCACTCCTCGGACTGGTACGCAGAGTCAGTCTACCTCCACTGCTCGTGCCACACCAGCCAGAGGCACTCCAGCTTCACGACAGAGGCCAGTCAGGATCCACAGGGATCTTTCTCTTGTGTCAGCCAGAGAGATCCAGCAGCTGCGGTTTGTTCCATTTCGTACATGGTTCCCAGCTGCTCGGGATCCCAAAGCCGGTGCCAGGTTCTACACAGTAGTCCAGGAGGACATCTACGAGGCACTGGTTCGCTCTCAGGCACAGTTCAGGGAGCACAGAGTGATAGACCTAGAGATATTGGGGAACGTGGTTGGAGCAGACATTCGTCAGTATTTCACCTACCTCCACGGACTTCCAGAGTTACTAGCACTCCCCGGCACTTACTGTGAGCAGTGGGTCAGAGAGTTCTACGCGTCAGTGTGGGTTTCTCCAGATCACAGTTATATCCACTACGCACTGGCGGGGACAGACTACAGAGTGACAGCTCAGAGGGCTAGAGAGGTGCTTGGACTGTGAGCCTCTCCCACCAGGATTCACCAGCTGTGCTACGGGAACGTGGATCCCCCTCGTCGTCCTCACAGTGGTGAGATACCACCGGTTGACTTCGTGGCTCCCTGTTTTCGTCCACCTTTTGGGGAGGGCTCCAGCAGGACAGTGGGAGATTTGACACGCCCAGCTAGGATCCTCGACTTTGTGTTGAGGAAGACTCTTCTCCCCAGGACAGGCTACAGAGATGGCTTCACTCATATCCAGCAGTGGCTCGTCGCTCACCTCATCTCCCAGACGCAGTTTGATTTGTGGGATCTGATCGTCTCAGAGATAGAGGACACCATCTCCGAGAGCTTCAGGGGATGGCGTCAGTTGCCGTACGCACACTGGATTACTCTGCTGATTCTTCGTGCCAGGCCTCTACCCCTGCCAGCTCAATTGCAGAGGGAGTTGACAGAGTCAGACACAGTCTTCCCTCACTACGACCCCAGGCAGATGCTGCGAGCACACCACGACCTTCGCGCTGCACCTCCTCCTCGTGCTCCACGTGGACCGGTGCCCCCACCTTCTCCTAGGGGCACCCGCAGTACAGCAGCAGTTGCAGAGTCAGAGGAGCAGCAGGACATAGCGATTGGAGTTTTCGCCGATGCAGAGGCTAAGGGAGAGTTTGATTTTGCGTCAGACAGTTCAGATGATGACTATCAGCCGCCAGTGGCAGATCTCCCTCCCAGAGCACACGACCACGAGGCAGGCGGTTCTTCGAGTGCTTCAGACCCTGCCCTGCTTGCTATCTTAGAGGGGATGAGAGCAGATCAGCGCCGTGCAGCTGAGGAGCAGGCGAGGCGAGACAGGAATCAGGCTGCCATCAATGCAGCCGTGCAGGCCAGGCAGGATGAGCTCCAGCGTCAGTTTCTCACCTTTCAGGAGCAGCAGCTTCCTTTCCAGGCCCAGCAGACAGCGATGATGGCCGCTCTCATGGCCGCCTCAGGGATTCAGCTACCGCAGATTCAGCTCCCAGGCACGTCGACTGTCAGGCCACCTACTCCAGCGCCTCAGACTCAGAGTCAGTCACAGCAGCCTATCCAGCTACCAGCTCAGAGTCAGCCGTTCTCGACGCCACAGCACCAGGTCTCCCAGGGTGCTATTTCTTTAGGCTTTGAGCAGGTACCTCAGTTCTCTCCTCTCCGCTCCGGCTTCACTCCTCAGTCAGCGTCAGCGTCACAGCTTCTGTGGGACTCGCAGACAGATCCGCACCTCAGCTTCACCTACAGTGCTCTGACTGGTGACCCTACGCCTCCTCCTCTGCAGGCTCCTGCAGTCTTTACGGCGCCAGTCACCACTACAGAGCTTCTGTCGTCGTCCGTAGCGTCGTCCGAGCAGCTTGCACCGTCCTCTACCGTGCCAGAGACGACAGCTACCGTGACTGAGCCCGTGCCTGCTTCGTCAGCCGGACTCGAGCAGCCAGCACAGCCTGTGACAGCTCCAGAGCAAACCCGAACCGCTTCACCAGCTCCTGCAGCTTCAGAGGGTCACTCCACCTCCTCTGCCTCGACGGACGACGGCCGACAGTTCAGATGATGCAGCTCGCTTCGTAGCCATGCCGAGGGACTCCTCTGCTCCGCCTCCTCCACCGACTTCTTAGGTTTTTGGCGCTTGATGCCAAAGGGGGAGAGAGTGCGTATAAGAGTTAGGAGTTAGGGGGAGCTAGAGAGGGTGTTTAGGAGTTTATTCTTTTGAGATACCTCTTTATGTGTGCTACTTTATCATGCATCATGTTTACTTTCATGCATTGCACTTGTGTGAGATACTACGGTTATGAGACATGACTTCTGGTTATTGTGATATCTTAATGTCATGTGTTTTGGCTCATATTACCTTTGCTTCCGCGTTTTACTCCGATGTACTTATGAGCCTTATGTTTATATCCTGTAGTATACCACTCACATTTTTGGATGCAGGATATTGGACTTGGTTGATATAAGCATGACTAATTCTTTTGCTCTTATTGTAACATGCTTATTGAAACCAAGTCACTTTAAAAACCTCAACTCTTTTCATACTCGAGGTTGTCATCAATCACCAAAAAGGGGGAGATTGAAAGAGCATCTAGGCCCCTAGTGATTTCGGTGATTAATGACATTATTGATTACTATGACTAACGTGTGTTTTGCAGAGGCAAAGTCATAGGTAAGGTCATGGTAAATAGGTACTCGATGAACAGGGACGTACATGCCAACTTAATAGTGGAAATTGTTTCAGTTTTCAAAGGACGGATGGACATCGTCAAGACTAGACTAGGTCTAAGTGCCATATGGTGAAGAAGGGCACTTAGAGTAGTTTAGGACTTTGTTTTGCTTTGACCGTACTATTAAGAGGGGCTTTGATCTAGTAGCTTGACTTAGGCAAGGCTTTAGGTTTAGGTGTGGTGCACACTTGGTAAACCTAGCACTAGGCAGCTCAGAGATAGTCCTTAGATCGAGAGGAACCAACTTCGTTTTGGAGCGATCGCGTTTCGACGAAGTTTGGGTGCCCAAAGGGGCACCGGACGCTGCACCGGACGCTCTGTGAGTGCGTCCGGTGAGGTCCTTAGCCGTTGGGACAGTGCCGTGCTTAGGTTTAGGCACCGGACGCTAGCACTGGACGCACCGGGTAGCGTCCGGTCCCATACCCAGGGAGCTTGTAAAGTTCCCCTGAGCACCGGACGCTAGCACCGGACGCACCGGGTAGCGTCCGGTCCCATGCGCAGGGAACATGTAATGTTTCCCCGAGCACCGGACGGTGCACTGGACGCTGGAAGTTAGCGTCCGGTGACCTGTCAGAGAGAAGTACAGTTAGCCGTTATGAAGCACCGGACGCTCGGTGCAGTGCGTCCGGTGCAACATAATGTGCGTCCGGTGACCCCGTTTTCAGTGGAAAATGGTTGGCCGACCTTTGGACTTCGTGGATAGTATTTATACTCCTCCACCTCGTCCATGAGAGCTCTCTTGCCCATTTGAACTTCAGAGAAACTTGTTGTAGAGCAAGAGAGTAGCAAGAGCCTAGAGAGGATTGAAGTTTGAGTGATTTCTTGAGAGAATCCTTCTCTAGTGAGTTCCAAGAGTCAAGTGTGCATCCACCACTCTCTAGAGCCTTGTTTGGGTCAAGTGAGAGTTCTTTGCTTGTTACTCTTGGTGATCGCCATCACCTAGATGGTTCGGTGGTGATTGGAGGCACGAAGACCGCCCGGAGTTCTTGTGGGTGGCTTGTGTCAAGCTTGTGAGCGGTTTTGGGCGATTCACCGCGACGGAGTGTCGAAGAATCAGCCCGTAGAGAGCACTTAGTCCTTGCGCGGACCAAGGGGGAGCAAGACCCTTGCGCGGGTGCTCCAACGAGGACTAGTGGAGAGTGGCGACCCTCCGATACCTCGGCAAAACATCGCCGAGCACTTTCTTCCACTACTCCTTTACTTTCTAGCATTTACTTTGTGCCTTTACATTCTTAGAATTCCCATGCTAGAATAGGATTGGAACTAGGTTGCAAAACTTTTATCCGGTAGCTCTCTAGGTCACACTAGGCACAAGGGGTTGAATTGGAGCTTATAGGTTGCTTAAATTTTTAGAGAAGCCCAATTCACCCCCCTCTTGGGCATCTTGATCCTTTCACATAGATAATATGGGATATGAGCTGATGATCAATAACATGTGAGGGACTTGGCATCATCACACCAGCCGCCCCTACTTTACCCTGACTCTTATCTGTTATGATGCCATGGTGCTCCAAGTTCATGATCAAATGATGATTGACATATTTCTGAGGCCGTCCTTCTGTTGACGGTTCTTAAGTATCAATTTTAATTATCAAATAAACAAGAGAAAGGACCAATATGCAACCATCACCTAGAATTAGGGTTTGATCTGACAGAATTCCACGAGTTTTGTTGTTTATCTATTTCTGCAGGGGGTTATCAGGAAATAAGGAAGAAAGGCCCACATGTCGGGATTATATAGAGATATCAACGCACCGCGTAATTTTACATCATCTAGAAGACTCCAGAAGCCACGAGACCGAAGCGGAGGCAAAGCTGGGCCAGGCCCAGGGCGCCCGCCCCCCTGCTGGAGCCAATTCAGGACTCCTTCGCTCGGGATATTCCACCGACCTATTGGATCAAGAAAAACATAGTACCACCTCGGCTATTGACCCAAAAACGCATAGAAGGGGAGGACTATATAAGCGAGGCCCCCCTGGCCCCTGGAGGACATGAAGAAATTATCATAGAGACTGAGGGGTGCCCTCGAAGGAAAACCTCTTCTCTAATTAATATTTCTTTTTAGGCTTAGCAATCAATGTAAGGTAGAAATAGATCTTCTAGTTTCTACTAGATTGAGAGATATAGAGTGGAGGTGTAGAGTGGAGGAAGCCCGGCCTGTCGGTGTCTACTCCAAGCTTGTACCTGCGGGATCAAGTTCTCCTAACCCGAAGCTTGCTCCTAGGATTCTTCAGTAATTCGACTTCTAAATTCTAGTAAGTTCTTGTTTTATTGTTCTTATGGTTTATGAGTTTACTTTAATCTCTTCGCGTAGAGTTTAGAGTAATCATTGCTGGCGTAAACGTGGTGTTTAGGCTGGGGTACTCATAGATATTCCCTGACTAGCTGGACCGTGGTAGTAGTGAGGAACGTGACAATTCCGAGCTACCTTTGTAGATCACATCTCGTTAGCAGGAAGGATAGGGTTTATAGGTGCGGGTCGAACATCCTTTGTGTTGTCTAGATTCCGTTAGCCTCCCCATTAGAACAGTAGATCATCCTTACCAAGGTTAGAAGGAGACTACGGTTGCAGTCTTCTCTATTTATCACTCACATCGAAAGACATTCTTTGTGCCTAAAGGGATAGTAGCAATAGATTTGGTTAGTCAGATGCACCCTTTCTCCCAGTGGTAAAAATATAAATACGATACTCTGGAAAACCTCCCGGGTGAAATGCTCACCGATATCCGTGCGCTTGCGGATCATTTCCTTATTGCGTTACCAAATATCAACAAGCATTTCTGGCGCCGTTGCCGGGGAGAAAGACGGTTGCTGAGATAACCTGTGTCTTGCTATTAGCTTGTATCTATACTTTTATCTTTTCGTATCTTTTATATTCTTTATTTATTTTCTTTATTCTTACCTTATGGAAAACCAAAATTCTAAATCGATCCATGAGTCTGCAATCCCTTTAGCAACTGACCTTTTACCATGGGAATCATCACAGCCTATCCAAACATCCCAGTATAAGTTAAGTTCTAGGTTGATTGCCATGATTCAAAACCTATCTTTTTCAGGAAAGGAAGACGAAAACCCTTACCTTCATATTAGAGATTTTGAGCAAACATGTGATTGTCTTCGCATTGAAGGCATTTCTGATAAAACTTTACGTTGGAAGCTTTTTCCTTTTTCTTTAAGGGGAGAAGCTAGACAATGGTACAGTCAGAAGGTAAGTCAACAACAAGGTGAATGGGGAGTTTTACGAGCCAACTTTTGTCTAGATTTCTATTCCCTTGACCGTATAGCCGACCTTAGACTCGAAGTCCTATCTTTTAAACAAAAAGATAATGAAACTTTGGGAAAATCCTGGAAACGTTTTTCTGATCTTTTAGAATCTGGTCCAAACCTTAATCTTGAAGACCATGTTCTTTTATTTCATTTTTTTCGAGGTCTTCATAAAAATCACAAACAAATGCTACACACAATGTCTAGAGGTTCTTTCTTTCGCATCCCTGCTGATGAAGCAAGAGTGATCCTAGATAGAATCCTAGAAGCTGAGATGGATAATACCCTTCATGATGAAACCTACGAAGCCGAAGTAGACACTCTGCCAAATTCTTCTACTTTAGCTATCCCAAGTTCTGAGCCACAAGAGGAAGAAATTCCACTACCGGACTTCATGCTGGATATAGAATCCGATCTTTTTGCCGATTTTGGAAATATTTCAAACTACCATTCTATTGACAAACCCCAAAATGGCCTGTTTAGCATTTATTTGCCAAGTGAATATCAATTGAGAGAGCTTATCTCAGTAATGAGTAGCGAATGGTTGGAGGAATCAGAGCTTTCCTCTGATGTGATCCGATTGGACACACCCTCTATAACTATACGTTGTGCTTATAATTCTGATCGATTTAATGCTCTCTATAATCCTGTTGTGGGGATCAACATTACGTCTGAATCCTTTGCACTTAAACTATTTAAAAATCTTGTTTTAACCCCCACAACAAAGGTTATAAAGGAATCTTCGGGACGATTAGTCCCCAGTCTTGGAATTATTAATGTCCTACCTCTTACGGTAGAAGGATCCATGGTTCATTTGAACTTCTATATCTTTGATACATGGGACTTCGACTTATTGATAGGACAACCTTTTAGAAGACTCCTTTATGAAGGTCATACTGGAAAGCTACACATTTTTTTGGAAAAACTTTTCAATTCCCAATGATAATTTCACACTCCTTAAATAATAAGGCCGAGTCATATCTTTTGCCTGATCCTATGGAGGAGGTAAAGGCTGCATCTCTAGAGCTTTTAGATGAACCAGACTTAGAAGACGAAACTCCTTTCTTCACAGAAGAAGAAGACGAACCTTCTGAGCCTGAACCCTTAGATGTGTTTGCAGAAACACCTAGACCTCCTATAGAGCTCAAGACTTTACCACCCGGTCTTACCTATGCTTTCCTAAACAATAATCCAGAGTTCCCTGTGATCATTAGCGATAAACTCACTCAGGATCAAACTCTGCGATTAATGACCATTCTTGAGAAACATCAATCAGTTTTCGGCTACTCACTTCAAGATCTTACAGGAATCAGTCCTATGATTTGTACCCATCGTATTCCAACAGATCCTTCAGTTACACCCTCTCGAGAACCCCAACGTAGACTTAACAACACTATGAGAGAGGTAGTTAAAAAGGAAGTTATAAAGTTGCTGCATGCAGGGATTATATATCCTGTGCCGCACAGTGAGTGGGTAAGCCCAGTGCAAGTTGTGCCTAAAAAGGGAGGCATGACAGTTATTATGAATGAAAAGAATGAGCTAATTCCGCAACGCACCGTCACAGGATGGCGGATGTGCATAGACTATAGAAAACTAAACAAAGCCACGAGAAAGGATCACTTTCCTTTACCTTTTATAGATGAGATGCTAGAGCGGTTAGCAAACCATTCATTCTTCTGTTTCTTAGATGGATATTCAGGGTATCATCAAATCCCGATCCATCCCGATGATCAAAGCAAAACCACTTTTACATGCCCTTATGGAACTTATGCTTATCGTAGAATGTCTTTCGGGTTATGTAATGCACCAGCTTCTTTTCAAAGATGCATGATGTCTATATATTCTGATATGATTGAAGAGATTATGGAAGTTTTCATGGATGATTTCTCTGTTTATGGAAAAACTTTTGATAGTTGTCTTGAAAACTTAGACAAGGTTTTGCACAGATGTGAAGAAAAGCACTTAATCCTTAATTGGGAAAAATGTCATTTTATGGTTAGAGAAGGAATAGTGCTAGGACACTTAGTGTCTGAAAGAGGTATTGAGGTAGACAAAGCTAAAATTGAAGTAATTGAACAACTACCTCCACCTGTGAACATAAAAGGAATTCGAAGTTTTCTTGGCCATGCTGGTTTTTATCGAAGATTCATAAAAGATTTTTCATTTATTGCTAGACCACTTACTCTTTTGCTAGCCAAGGATGCTCCTTTCGAATTTGATGATGCATGTCTAACATCTTTCAATTTATTAAAGAGAGCACTCATCTCTGCACCAATCATTCAACCCCCTGATTGGTCGTTGCCTTTTGAAATTATGTGTGATGCTAGTGATTATGCTGTGGGGGCAGTATTGGGACAAACTAAAGATAAGAAGCATCATGCAATTGCTTATGCCAGTAAAACTTTGACAAGAGCTCAACTTAATTATGCAACCACTGAAAAAGAGCTTCTAGCTGTTGTCTTTGCCATTGATAAATTTAGATCTTATTTAGTTGGAGCTAAAATAATTGTTTACACTGATCATGCTGCATTAAAATATTTGCTCACTAAAAAAGATGCTAAACCTCGCCTGATTAGATGGATCTTATTACTCCAAGAATTTGACTTAGAAATAAAACATAAAAAAGGAGTAGAAAATTCTGTTGCTGATCACTTGTCTAGAATGTATTTTAAGAGTCCACAGGAAACCCCTATCAATGATTCACTCCGGGACGACATGCTCTACGGGATTAACAGGTCTGACCCCTGGTATGCAGATATTGTTAATTTTATGGTTTCAGGGTATGTACCACCAGGAGCAAACAAGAAGAAGCTTATTCAAGAAAGTCGTTCACATATATGGGATGAGCCATACCTCTTCCGAGTATGCTCTGATGGCTTACTCAGGATATGTGTGACCACTGAGGAAGGATGGAAGATCATCGACAGATGTCATTCATCACCATATGGAGGTCACTATGGAGCATTCCGTACACATTCAAAGATCTGGCAGTGTGGATTCTATTGGCCTACAATGTATGAGGACACGAAGCAATATATTAGAAGATGTGGGCCATGTCAAAGACACGGAAACATAAATACAAGGGATGCAATGCCACTCACCAACAACCTTCAGATTGAGCTCTTTGATGTCTGGGGAATAGACTACATGGGTCCATTTCCTCCATCAAAGAAGTGCGAGTACATCTTGGTGGCGGTTGATTATGTCTCCAAGTGGGTAGAAGCATTACCTTGCAAGCATGCCGACAACGTCAGTTCAAAGAGGATGTTTGAAGAAATTATATTTCCAAGATTTGGAGTTCCCAGAGTAGTGATAAGTGATGGAGGAGCACACTTCATCGACAAACGTTTCAAGCAATATCTATCAAGACATGGAATCCGTCACAACGTCGCTACCCCCTACCATCCTCAGACAAGTGGCCAAGCAGAGACTTCCAACAAACAAATCAAGAATATTCTTCAGAAGACAGTAAATGAAATGGGAACGGCGTGGAAAGACAAGTTACCCGATGCACTCTGGGCATACCGGACAGCATACAAGACCCCAATTGGGATGTCTCCATACCAATTGGTGTACGGGAAGACTTGCCATCTACCTGTTGAACTAGAATTCAAAGCACACTGGGCCATAAAGAGATGGAATATGGACCTAGATGTTGCTGGAGATTATAGAAGAATGCAACTATCAGAATTGGAAGAATGGCGAGAGAAGGCATATCGCAATTCAAAGATCTACAAAGAAAGAGTCAAGAGGTGGCATGACAAGAGAATCAAGAAGAAGGAGTTCACACCCGGAGATAAGGTATTACTTTTTAATTCCAGGGTGAAGCTTTTCGGGCATGGAAAACTCTGGAGCAAATGGGAAGGACCATTCAAGGTAATCAATTCATCATCCCACGGAGCTATCACACTTCAAAATAACGAAGGTACGTTATTCAAGGTAAATGGTCAACGTCTTAAATTATTTTTAGAGCCCAATGAGGAATTTGAAGAAATAGACGTAGTCCATTTTTACCTTCCCATAGAGAATTAGAGCCCGACACTTTTGGTCTGATGGTTTTGGGTCATATATATATTTTTCTAAATAATTTCGCATCTAGAAACACGCTCGGAGAAGTGGGCCCACAAAGGGGCCAAAGAGTGGGCGGGCGCCCTGCCCCTGTTCCACCTCGGTCCCGACTTTCTCTGTTATGGAAAATACACTTATGGTAATTCGAATAATCCCTCGGACGGAAAGTTTCCCACGCACATCGACGGGAGTAACCCGAACAACCCATAGAGGCATCCTTTTGACCCCTATATAAACAGACCCCTGACCTCAGTTTTCAAACACCAAGCCACCAAGCTTTCTCTCCTTCAATTAGAGCTTGATTAGCTCTCTTTCAATTAAAATTTTATTAGTTCCTTGCTACTCCAATGGCCGAGAAATACCACGATGATTGGGAAGTCGTCCCCTTCAACCTCAACATGGAGCCAGTGGAAGACCCCGATGCCCATGCTCTCGTCCCGACCAACACAGAGCGTCAGCTAGAAGCCATGCCATTACGTCAACGCAGCTCCGCCCAATCTTACCATGCTCAACCAGTTCTCACCGCACCACCACAACCCCTACTCCTCAAAGGACCATCATCCAAGACGAAAACCACTATCAAGGTGCCAATCGGCACAAGGATCCTTCCACCTAGACCCAATGAGAGGGTCGTTGGAGTCAAGACCAACCGAAGCGGCGAGATCAGCAGCGTTCGCTACACTACGGAGGAGGAAAGGCCTTACTTTGAAGGGATTAGAGCAGCCAAAGTCCGTTTCATCCCTCCAAAGGCAGCCCCAAAGCACTCTCTCAATGCTTTTGAGACACCTCCCAAGCGTCGCAAGACTATAATGGATATTGATGAGGAAGTTCGCAGGATAGATAGAGTTATCATAGACCTCCAGTCTTCGATTAATTCCCTCACTAGGCAGCTCTCTAACCACAACACCGTTATACTAGGCCTTAGGCAGGATCTTGCCAGTGCCAACAAGAAGATCAAGGAATTAGAGCGCCGCTAAGTTATCTAGATTAGACCTTGAGGCAATACATCTTAGTTATCTTTAAATTCGGTTTAAGTTTGCTTTTATAAGTTTGCTATTATTATCAGTTTGATATCAGTCTTTTGTAATAAATGCCTCAAGATCAATAAAGAGTATTATAATTATTATTATTATTATTATTATCATTATGTCTTGTGTGTCTCTACTTTACTTTTGTGCAAGAAAGCAGAAAACAAGTATGGGGGAGATCCCTCAACATGCCAAACACACTCCGACTACACCACTCCACGATTCAGGTACACATTCTGCACACTTTACTTTACACATACAACTATTTTGGATTATGCAGATTACTGTTTCCGACATGATAAATTAAAAAGATTAAAATATTTCTAATCATGATTAATCTCAATCTGTGATATTTCCTGAAAACTTGCAATTAGTATAAAATCATTTAAAAAAAACCTGTGTTACTTAAGTCAAGATGGAATATGTGATGGTAGAGTATGAGTTTCTTATTCTTGATATCATTGTTGCTTGGAGAATTTATTTCAAAATATTCAAATTTTTAGCTACCATCCTTAGTGTTTTATATGCCTGATAAAACTGAAATATTAATTATGATTATAAAAGCTATCTGCTCTGTATTGAGTTTGTTCAAAATGAGTTAGACCCTTGTTGAGAGATTTATCATGCTCCCAAGATCAAGACACTATTTCAGTAAGATTCACTCTTCCGAAGTATTATTGCATTAGAGGCATGGGCTATGCAAAAATAGAGATATTTCGAGGAAATAAAAAGGAGCAAGTGCTCGACAACCTCGCAGAAAAAATGGACAAGTGTCCGGCAGTAGAATTAGGGGTACCTCGGTATCCACTTGAAAAAAAAAATGATAGCCCATGGTCCCTCTAATAAGCAATATGCCAGCAAGAGATGACAAGTTTTTAATTTTCAAAGTCTTTGATCTAAGAGTATGACATTCCCCTCCTTGGATCCCGTTTTGATCAGGCAATAAATGCAAAGTAAGTATGCTTAAGAATTTTTGCAAAATAAAACAGCCTCAGTGAGATATATATAAAAGATAATGAGTGATCTGAGAGAACTTATGAGGATAAAAAGGTATGCTAACTTTCTTTCAAAAATATACAAAAACTCCAAGTGACAGGATTGAGAAGAAAGGATCTTTACTCTTAACCATATACTTCCATGACTATGGTACACAGTGGAATTTTTGACACCATGCAATTATAAAGAGAATGTTTTAAATGTTTACCCCAGATATTATTCTCAACCATCCTTTTCTCGAGGATGAGTAAAAGCCTAAGTATGGGGGTATTTGTTGACGGTTCTTAAGTATCAATTTTAATTATCAAATAAACAAGAGAAAGGACCAATATGCAACCATCACCTAGAATTAGGGTTTGATCTGACAGAATTCCACGAGTTTTGTTGTTTATCTATTTCTGCAGGGGGTTATCAGGAAATAAGGAAGAAAGGCCCACATGTCGGGATTATATAGAGATATCAACGCACCGCGTAATTTTACATCATCTAGAAGACTCCAGAAGCCACGAGACCGAAGCGGAGGCAAAGCTGGGCCAGGCCCAGGGCGCCCGCCCCCCTGCTGGAGCCAATTCAGGACTCCTTCGCTCGGGATATTCCACCGACCTATTGGATCAAGAAAAACATAGTACCACCTCGGCTATTGACCCAAAAACGCATAGAAGGGGAGGACTATATAAGCGAGGCCCCCCTGGCCCCTGGAGGACATGAAGAAATTATCATAGAGACTGAGGGGTGCCCTCGAAGGAAAACCTCTTCTCTAATTAATATTTCTTTTTAGGCTTAGCAATCAATGTAAGGTAGAAATAGATCTTCTAGTTTCTACTAGATTGAGAGATATAGAGTGGAGGTGTAGAGTGGAGGAAGCCCGGCCTGTCGGTGTCTACTCCAAGCTTGTACCTGCGGGATCAAGTTCTCCTAACCCGAAGCTTGCTCCTAGGATTCTTCAGTAATTCGACTTCTAAATTCTAGTAAGTTCTTGTTTTATTGTTCTTATGGTTTATGAGTTTACTTTAATCTCTTCGCGTAGAGTTTAGAGTAATCATTGCTGGCGTAAACGTGGTGTTTAGGCTGGGGTACTCATAGATATTCCCTGACTAGCTGGACCGTGGTAGTAGTGAGGAACGTGACAATTCCGAGCTACCTTTGTAGATCACATCTCGTTAGCAGGAAGGATAGGGTTTATAGGTGCGGGTCGAACATCCTTTGTGTTGTCTAGATTCCGTTAGCCTCCCCATTAGAACAGTAGATCATCCTTACCAAGGTTAGAAGGAGACTACGGTTGCAGTCTTCTCTATTTATCACTCACATCGAAAGACATTCTTTGTGCCTAAAGGGATAGTAGCAATAGATTTGGTTAGTCAGATGCACCCTTTCTCCCAGTGGTAAAAATATAAATACGATACTTTGGAAAACCTCCCGGGTGAAATGCTCACCGATATCCGTGCGCTTGCGGATCATTTCCTTATTGCGTTACCAAATATCAACACCTTCCATGCCTTTTATTGTCCAAGTCCATGCATTAAGTTAGAATATGAACTTCCCTATACTTGGCATCATCATCACTACTACTACTGCTAGCTTACTACTGCTGCTAGCTTACTACTACTGCTAGGTTATTACTGCTAGCTTACCACTCTACTAGTAGCCTACTACTATGATCTTTTACTACTGCTAGCTTACTTACTCTACTAATACTACTAGCTGTTGCCATACTCTTCTCTTCCCTCTCCTATCCTCTCCTCTTCTTTGTTTTGCCAATGATGAATTTGTCTAAAATCCATAGATAACATGGAATAGGAGCTGATGATCAATAACTTGTGAGGGACTTGGCACCATCACACTAGCCGTCCCTACTTTATCTTGACTCTTAACTATTACTGCTAGCTTACTACTACTGCTAGCTTATTACTGCTGCTAGCTTACTACTACTGCTAGCTTACTATTGCTACTAGCTTACTACTACTGCTAGCTTACTACTACTACGAGGTTACTACTCCTAGCTTACTACTACTGCTAGCTTATTACTCCTGCTAGCTTACTACTACTGCTAGCTTACTACTGCTGGTAGCTTACTACTAGTGCTAGCTTACTACTACTGCTAGCTTACTACTGCTGGTAGCTTACTACTAGTGCTAGCTTACTACTACTGCTAGGTTACTACTGCTAGCTGTCATACTCTTCTCTTCCCTCTCCTCTCCTATCCTCTCCTCTTCTTTATTTTGCCAATGATGAATTTGTCTAAAATCCATAGATAATATGGAATATGAGCTGATCAATAACTTATGAGGGACTTGGCATCATCACACCAACCGCCCCTACTTTATCTTGACTCTTATCTGTTATGATGCTGTGGTGCTCCAAGTTCATGATCAAATGATGATTGACATGTTTCTGAGGCCATCCTTGCTAATTTTTTTATTTCTTTTGTCTACTAGAACAAAGCACGAAATGTCGAGGTCGACAGACAGTGCAGCCCGAGGCCTCGGAAATTCTGAGTTGCCACCCCAGGAAGGGCAAGAGATAGAGGACCAGCTTACTCAGGAGCAGTTGGATGAAGAGTTACAAAATGATGTTGATGTAATGCTTACTCAAGAGGATGTTCACGAGGAGGAAGCTAGAGAGGTTGTTGAAGGCGAAGAAGAGGAGGATGAGGACGAGAGCTCATCCTCGGGGGGATATGTAAGTCCCGAGGATCCTCATCCAACAGAACCCAGACGGAGGCCAACAGAGGACGAGTTGGACCCTGATTTTGACATGACATCAGAGGTAGGGATACAGAGCCTTTGCATCCTGTATAATTTGCTAAGGCTCTGGTTATATACCTTTGCTAACAATATTGACATGTCTTATACGCAGCTCCCTCCTAGACCCTCGAAAAGACGACGTCGTCGTCCAGCATGTTTTGTCGATCATGATGAAGCACGTGAAAGGAGAGAGGATGCAACAGCCACAGAGTCTAACATTCAGACCTCTGCTCCACAGCCTCAAGGCACAACAACGACCACGACTCCCGCACCAAAGAGGGGACGAGGGAAAAGACGTTCAAACCAATATCCAAAGAAGGGGGTATGCTATGTGATAACAGCGGTCGAGCCAGATGGGGAGATCCTTGAGCCACTACAGTACGTCTCTAGATTTTGTAATGTAGTCGGGGCACTGGTAAGAGAGCATATGAACCGAGCAATCCGTATGTGGAGTGGCCCTGATGGTGTACCTGAGAGGGAAAAGAAAGTGCTATGGGATGAATGGCTGATGGTCACTTTTAGGTTGCCGGAGGGAACTCATGAACTGGTAAGACAACATACTTTCAAGATGATGGGCAACGCATTCCAACGTTGGAGGTCATATCTAAACGTGACGTATGCTTTGAAGGGGCTAACTCCCTTCGAAGAGTTTGGCAACATAACTCACAATCAATGGGCACAATTCTTGGCTGAGAAGACTTCACCTGAAGCATTGGCCATTAGCAAACGTAATAGCGAGCAGGCAAAGAAGAACAAATACCACCCTCGCCTAGGCCCCGGTGGCTACAAGGGCAAGCAGGACAAGTTTCAAAAGTTGGATGCAGCGGCCGAGGCTTCGGAGGATCGAAAGATGCAGAAATTAGTGAAGTTGAAGACACGTGTGAAGCAATGCATATATGCGAGGAGTGTGGATTCATCGGCCCTTAAGTTTGCTGAGCCAGACACCGAAGAGGCAGTATCGAGGATACTAAAATATGCTGAAGACTCAGAGAAGGGCACATTCACCCCTTCTAGAGAGAAGGATGAGCTGAGCCTTGGCTTGGGAAACGCCGAGCACACCGGGCGCACCAGAGGTCTAGGAAAATGGACGACCTGGAAGCAAGGATTCAGAGAGGATAGCAATATCTATAAGAAACATAACAGAAATCAAGAGGCCAGTCTTGAGCTCCATGTGAAGGCTCTAGTTGGAAGGCTGAAAGCCCTAGTTTGGTTTTGGATAATTGATGAAACCCTTATGCTAACCTCTATACTAAGTGTGTGTAGACTTAATGAGGTTGGTACATGCCAAGTGATGGAGCAAGTGATGATCATGGTGATGATGGTGATGACCACAAGATGATCAAGTGCTCAACTTGGAAAAGAAGAAAGAGAAAAACAAAACCCTATGGAGATCAAGGCAAAGGTATTGCTTAGGGTTTTCATTTTGGTGATCAAGACACCATAGAGGGTGTGATCACATTTAGGATAGATAGCCGTACTATAAAGAGGGGAATTCTTTGGCTAAGCGGTTATCGAGTGCCACTAGGTGTCATTGTTCATGTGCATGCATTTAGAACCTAGTGAGCTAACCTAACTCCTTCGAAGAAAATGATTGTGAAAATGCTAACACACGTGCACTTGTTGGTTTACACGTTGTGGTGTTGGCACACTTTGAGAAGGAGGTGGAGTTTGAAGGGTAGAGAGAGGATGGGTTCCTCTCTCCCTCCCGCCGAGAGGATTCGGCGCTTTTCGAGAAAATGAAGTGCATATTTTCTATTGCGCCGGTGGGAAAATTGGAGAAGTCGCGGGAGTGTTTCTCGCTGAGGAACACTCACCAGACGCTGGCTCAGAGGCACCGGACGCTGTGTCTGAGCGTCCGGTGTGCAGGCTGCCTGACTCGGTTAGGGTTAGGCACCGGACGATAGGCACCGGACGCTGGCTTGAGCGTCCGGTGGTTAGCGTCCGGTGTGCGGGCATTTTGCGACCCTCTCTGCGCATGGGTCCGGTGAGCACCGGACGCTGAGGGTGCGTCCGGTGACCCTGCGAGTTTGCGGAGCTCTCTGCGCATGAGTCCGGTGTGCACCGGACGCGTCCGGTGCCAACCTGCTCAGCGTCCGGTGCTCTACAGGTTACCGTTAGACTCTGACACACGGCTGACGTTGGAGCACCGGACGCTGGTGTTGAGCGTCCGGTGCCCCTTTAAGAGCGTCCGGTGACCCCGTATTTCGCCCAGTGAAAGAGCCAACGGCTCTATTTGCTTGAGGGGGTATAAATACGTGTTTGGCCGGCTTGGGGCTGACCCTCTTGGCATTCTAACATACTTGACATCCTTGTGAGCCTAAGCAAACACCTCCCACTCATCTCCTTCATAGATTATACATCTTTGTGAGATTGGGAGTGATTCCAAGTGCATTTGCTTGAGTGATTGCATCTAGTGGCACTTGGGGATCGTTGTAGCTGCGGTTTTCTTGTTACTCTTGGTGGTTGCCGCCACCTAGACGGCTTGGAGCAGCGGAGGAGGATTGGCACGAGTTGGTGATTGTTCGTGGCCATCTCCCGATGATTGTGAGGGGTCTTGTACCTTCCCCGGCGGAGAGCCGAAAGGTAACTCTAGTGAATTGCTCGTGTCATTGAGTTACCTCACTTGTGGGTAGGTTCTTGTGGTGTCCTAGTGAGGACGAGGTTCGTGCTACACCTCTTAGCCACCGAACCACCAAGTGTTGGTCGACACAACGGGGACGTAGCGTGCCGGCAAGCACGTGAACCTCGGGAGAAAAATCGGTATCTCAATTGTGTTTGATTGGCATTCTCCCGGTGCTTGATTGTTTATATTGGTGATTGGTTCATCTCCTACACGGCGGTATAAATATCTCATCTTATCTTTATTTACCGCAAACTAGTGTAACTAGTTTAGTTGCTTACTTTGACTTGTAGAGACTTAGTTCTTGTGTGCATAGAGATCTTAGCAACTAGAATTGTTGGGTAGGTGGCTTGCAAACACCCCTTTAGAGCTAGAGCAAAAAGCTTCGCTTTGTTATTTACTAACCTTTTGCTCTAGTGAGTTTGTAGAATTTTTAAATAGGCTATTCACCCCCCCTCTAGCCATATTAGGACCTTTCAAAGGCGCTTTCAGAGCAAGGTCTGTCTACGGAGCCAAGGACGCAAATTCAGCCGGTGGGAGAACTCGCTTTAGTTTGCCGCCCTTCGGATGTTCGTAGCAGCCAAGGCTCCACAACCTCAATCACCGTCGATCGCTTACGGGAGCCAGCTAGTTGCACCCTATTGGTTCCGGGCCGGTCAAGCAAGTTACGTGAGGTGGCAACCGGTAGGGCACATCCTCCTAGAGGCGTCTGGCATGGTAACCCCATCCCGGACGACTACACAAGGGTCGAAGTGCATACCGTGAATCCCAACTACATTTCTTGGGAGATAGAATACCCAACTCCCGAGGGGCTTGTTAAGCTTGGAGATGTCATAAATTAGTTTATCCTTTGCCATAAAAAGGACATTGTGTTGAATGTTTCTTCGCCCACTCTTAGTGAAGTACATATGCAGCTAGATGATCAACGTGGGGACGTGTATTCACCGGCTCGTGGCGACCACATGACTGATGAGGTGCCACATTCTTCCCAAACTCCTAGGGACCATGTGCCTGAGGAGAAACAGACTTCTCCAGCTCGTCATACCGAGCAAGTGAGTGAAGGGATGTCACAATGTTCTCCAGCTCATCATATCGAGCAAGGGCATGATGACATGTCATAGGCTTGTCCACTCGAGCACGGGCCTGATGGCGAGCGAGATCCTTCTCAACAGGCACGACAGGAACAACAAGGACCGCCTTCTGAAAAACAAGGTGAGCGTGTGCCTGAATCAGAGGCTCGAAAGAAGATTCCCTACCATACGAGGCCAGTTTATGTCCCGATGAGAGACGTCTCGACGGTTGACAAGTGGTTTGCTCGTGACAAGTTCCTGCCTGAGCACCAAATTAAAAGCCAATACGCTCGTGATTCTGAGCCGACCGACACTAGCACACTCCACCAACCACCAATGAAGTATCCAAATATTGAGGCCATCAATTGGACAGAGGATTGCCCAAAAAAATATGAAAGAGGCAAGAATTTCCTAACCAACCGAATCATGCAGCGCATGCCAGGTGGAATGAAAAGGTTTCATGATTGGTACTTGCGTGCTATGTCGATGCGACTAAATGAGATATATGTAACCTTCCCTAAAGGCACATTTGGAGGCTCAAGTGGGCATATTATATTTGACTTCGATGACATGCACGAATGCTTTCACCTCGGAATGATGGAAATGAATCTAGTCTGCGTGTGGTGCCTGTAAGTCCTTGCCGTCTCGATCCGATATGAATGAAATCTTTGGATTTTGTTGTACCTGACCTATGTCGTGATTTGTATAATGCAAGCACATATTGTGAAGCAGGCGCCAAGTCTCAGAGCTGGGTATATAGATCCTTTTTGGATCTCTTCATCAATTTTTAACGAACCCAAGCGCTGGAAACTTGATGGTGAAGAACTAGCTGCTGGAAAAATCGTTGAGGAGAAAGAGGCGATCCGGAAAGAAGCTATTCGCAAAAAGGCCTATATGGTTGCGGCACGGATTTCTAAAGCTCTTCCGAATCTCCAGCATAATGATATGATATGGATACCATACCACTTTGGGTAAGTTCGACTCTATACTTGAATAAAGCATTGTTCGATATATTTAGTTTGTTGCAAAAGACCTTATTTGTTTTTTTAATGATTAAATTCATGCAGGAATCACTGGATTGTTGTAGGGGTCGATGTTGGGTTGAGCATGGCACATGTCTATGATTCGGCAGATTATGCTCCAGCGACATACAAGGACTTCATATCAATTCTCAAGACGTAATACAAATCCTCATTTGCTTTTATATGTTGCTATACATACATGTAAACTTTGCTTTTTGATACTAACAAGTTGTCATTGATAAAACCATTTGAATAGGGCATTCAAGCACTATGTCGAATATCATAAAGGAAGGCATTGCCCAAAATTGAAGAGTGATTTGGCGATCAAGACGCTCTGTGCGATACGTGTAACTTACATCGTTATACTCGATTACGTTAGGAAATAGCATTACTTACTATTTCCATATGCAAAACACACAGAGTCTCAAGCAGAGGCCTGGAAGTAACCATTGTGGATATTGCATATGTTGCATGATGAGTCACACTAGTGCCTACACGAGACACCCCAATCTGGTTAGTTTCACACTTTGTTCCCTCATATTATGAAAACTTAGCTTATGTTATGAAATTTAGTTCCCTCATGTTATGAAATCTTAAACTTGTTCTCCTATAGTGGAAAGAATATAAAGACAAGCGAAGGAACCTAATCAAGGAGGATGAACTCCTAGGGCTCGTCGGCGACCTTTGCAACTTCATCATTGACGAGATTGTTGATTCTAGAGGCGCTTATCATGATGTAAGGTCCGACTTAGGCTCCAATCCACTTCACCAACACCTGCGTGAGACACACAGGCTTTGTCTTGGACGTTGATAACAATCTAGACTAAGATGCATATGGACTTGTAGGAATATTTGAACTTGTGAATTATGGTTATGTAATAGACTTTGCGATGAATTAGACATATAATTTGTGGTTTATATTGTTCATGTGTGGTTGTGGATGAATATATATATATATATATATATATATATATATATATATATATATATATATATATATATATATATATATATATATATATATATATATGTGGTGGTCAGATTTGAATTATATATTACATGCTCTAGTCATATTTGAATTCCAATTTGAAATTTTTTTTGCTGAAAAATAGGCTATAGGGGCGGCTGTAGATTGAACCACCCCTACAAATTATCACTTTAGGGGCGGATGGTGTTTCAGCTGCCCTTAGAAATACTATTTATAAGGGGGGCTAGGTCACCAGCCGCCCTTAGAAATACTATTTGTAAGAGGGGCTGGATCACCAGCCGCCCTTACAAATGGTATTTCTAAGGGCGGCTGATAACACTAGCCGCCCTTACAAATGTATTTGTAAGGGCGGCTGGGGCATCCGCCCTTACAAATGTTTTATTTGTAAGTGCGAGGCCGGAGGGGCGGCTTGGCCAGCCGCGGGTTCCTAGCCGCCCATAGAAATGAATTCTGTAGTGGCCAAGCTGGTAGAGCTGAACACAACGCCGTAGTACGTTATCCCTGGGCGGCTGCTCGACGGCAACGCCGCTGACCAGTGCATGACTTAAGAAAGTTCAAATGCAATTTATCATCTTGTAAGGGCAGGATGAACTGTGTGAGGTTGGCATCAACAAGTGCCAAACAGTAGGAATACATCAGGAAACAGCTCACCTTGTAGACGTACTCCCTCTTAAAGAATCAATTTTTAGAGTTGTCCTAAGTCAAACTTTTTAAACTTTGACCAAATTTTTAGAAAAAAATATTAAGATTTATGGTATCAAATTAGTATCATTAGATTCATCATAGAATATATTTTCATATGACACGCATCGTATGTCATAGATATTGTTACTCTTTTCTATAAAGTTAGTCAAACTTTAAAAAGTTTGATGGATTCTAGAAATTAATATTTTTTTCGTGCACGGAGGGAGTATTAGCAATGCTTGTTTCCATCACCTGCATGCCTCCACCAGTTTATGTTTCCATAAAAAATGACCCATCACCAACTTTAAAACCATTGGCACATGACAAGAGTTTACTGTGGGTGCTTAATTTCAGCTCGCACGCTGAATTATCAGAGCCATGCGTGTTTAGCAGTGCAAAAGTTTGCAGGTAATCTTTCAAAAAAGAAAAAAAAGTTTGCAGGTAATCTTCATAGGGTTCAAACTCTGAATCTTGAGCCAACAATGGAATATGGATGCTATCTAATAATTGTTTGCAACAAATTCTAAGCATTCCGCTGGACCGCTAGTGTTTATCGTTCGGTTGTTTGGCTAAGACATTATTGAGCTGGGTATTCAGAAATAGTACTGAGCTGAGTTTTGAGCAGACTGAATTTCTGCTCTGTCCAAACAACTACAGAACTTTGTTCTGAAATTTATTGTTTCGGCTGAACCTTTTGGCTTGCTACTTACTGATGAAGCTAATTTATTTTACTAAACTAAAAATTATGGAAATTAAATTTGTAAAAGTGATAGTAAAACTAATAAATACAAAAATCAAGCAGACTGGATGAGATGGATGGAAAAAACTGGTATGGTTCCAGAAGTTGATGTATTCTAAGAACTGTCTTGTGAAGATAGAAGTTGTACTTGCCTCCATACATACAAAGAAGATATCTGACATACAAAATAATATGAAGTATATATATCAATTCATATTTGAGCAAAAAAGAAAATCGTTGATATTTGTGAAAAAAACATTGTGATCATTTGGAAATAGATATAACCACAATGGCAACTTCAAAATAATAGACAAATTGATGATGTTACTGGACAGTGCATCAAAATAATATGGATTCACATTAGATTTTTCATGAATCATTGAATCATGATGTCATTGTTAATCCATGTTTTATTGGCTAATTACGTTTTCAGAAATCAAAAGTCAAAAAAAGCTATGGAAAACTGGAAATGTTAGGACACACTGATCAAGTCTAATCGACTGAAGAAGAGATACTTATTTCAGCAAAAGAATTAACCTCACCACAATTATTTCAATTATTAAGTCAGCTCATTGTTCAAATCTGACTGATGATGTCTTGTGTGTATATAGTTCATATTGTACGACTAACAAATAACTTGAAAAAAATAGTATCTCAATCTATCAACCATTCTATGCCATTACTACTGCAATTAACAAGGCATTAACTAGCTCAGTTGGATAGCCATCACGACAACAATAAAACAAAATGCTTGTATATGTTAGATATCCTAAGCACATGATTTTCATCAGAGAGAATTCACATAATCACATCAACAGTTATTCATAACTGAATTATTGACCTCACCATTAATTCTTGGATCAGCTAAACTATATATGAGATCGTTTTAAAACTCCACTTGCTCTGTCTGGAAGCAAATTCAGGGCTGCCACATCCATGAAGAACCTTGATCAAAATCACCCCATATCTGGACTGAGAAAAATTGCTAACATACAATATAAAGAAGTGGTAATCAATTATATCAGATTTTTGTTCAAAAAACCTAAGTACCTTATTATTTCATTCAGAGTTTCTCTGCGAAAAGAACAGACTGCTTCAGTTTTCTTAGCCACCAAATTTAAAACAACAGAACATAGGGCTTAGCGATAGCAGACAACACTATAGAAAAAGTACATGTTACATTATGCAAAACCATAGAACAATATGGCAAAAGATTGGACAGGCTAAAATGGCAGTAGGGACTGCACAGTTTTTTTTTCTTCTGACACCTCTTTTTTTCCTGTCAAAAGTGAATTCTGAGGATTGTGATTTTTACATGCCTCTATAGGAGAACATCTGGAATGATAATATGAATTCTAGACACATATCAAAACGTCAGATTAAGATTTTAGTGACGTAATAAAAGTATTTTTGTAGCAATGTTGTTACCAGCTAATGTTCTACCACCTCATTATTCATTGATATTAGACTTGCCAATGACTTGTAAATGATAGAAGACCACATAAGGAAAATGACTCAGACAGACAGAACAATATTGCTTAGGCTGTAGATAAAAATGTTATAAGTCATAACATTAATTAGGTACCATAGATCCATATATGGTGTGGCAGTCAGCCACCACCAACAACAAAAGACAAGTTTTGCAAAATGTAATACCCTCAGCCCCTAATATCCGCTTAAAGCTAACATTTCAGAAGGATGGTTATAATTATAAACCAAACTACCAATTCGAACCATGACCTAATTAGACAACCAAGGCATACTAAATCTTACGAGATTTGGCTGCTTTCTCCCAAATCTCTATAGTGAGAGCAGGGCATTCTCTTTTGAGGTCGTTGTACCCTTGGCTGGCCACCACATCATCCATTCTGTTTGAAGAGTTGATGAACTGAAAGCATGCATCCTTGAGCTTGCTGCAGTGATACTGATCAGCTAGAATTATAGTGGTTGCAATACTATCAATGGCAAGCTTCTTGCAAAGAATGTTCTCGCACATCAACTTCATCCTCTCCAAGCCATACCTATCAGCAGCCACAAGCAAATGCTTGACCATTTCATGATGGTCCTTTGCATCAAGATCATTCATGATGGGCAAAGAATCAGTGTAGATGAAGTGAAGCAGGGCCTTGAAAACAGGAGGCTCTATATCTTCAACTGCTATGCTCCCCTTTTTGTTGTTCCTCATGGGTCCATAGAGCTCAGCCTTGAAAACGGGCGATCTCATCGCAAGCACAATTCTGTGGGCTTGGAACACCTCATCCTTAACCTTGAATGTCACATCCACCCCTTCCTCCGATTCCAGAAGCTTTTGAAGATCATCCTGCAGATTCGGTGGCGGCACATCAATCTCATCCACCTTGATTACAGTGAGGTCGCACTCGATCTCGAGGCAGTCATCCTTGAGGTATCCTGATGCTTCCAGATCGCTCTTGATGATGAACCTCCGGGGCCCCCAGGTTGGCTTCTCATCGTTGAATACCGCCTTAGATGAGAACAAGGAGGATGAAAGGCCAGTGGCCTGGTTGACCAGCCTGAAGTCGTAGAGCACAGTCGCCTCGGTACTTTTGCTCACGAGCTCGAGGAAGACGGAGGCGTAGTTCTTGCAGTTGTCGGCGTTTCCGCTGGGATAGTATTTGATGCACCAGCTGTGGCCTCCGGCGGAGAAGGTGGCAGAGCGGATGCTCATCCCGACCGCGAAGCCCTTGTGCACGCTCTTGCCAACGACCTTGAACGAGTGCGTGACCCGCGCGGTCTCCGCGGCGGCGCACATCGACGCGATTCTCGTGCTTGGCCTCTCTGCTGCGGCTGACATTGGTGGGGTACCGCTGAGAAGTCGGGGAAGAAGGGAATGGCGGCGAGGGTTTTCAGCGGGCTGAGTCGGCTGACATTGAGCGGAGCGGAGCGGAGAAGGTGAGGAAGAAGGGAACGGCGGCGAGGGTTTTCAGCGAGCTTCGGTTCCGTCCCCTACACGAGACAAAAAGCGCGCTGAGTGTTTGGCGGCCCACTTGGGGCTCGATATTCCAATTTTTTAACCTCACGCTGGCGGCCCAGTGTCAAAGCCCGATCTGCTTCTTGGTCTGGACGTGAGCAAATCTTTTTTGGACACATCTGTGTTTGCTACTTTCCCTTAGAAAAACTGTGTTTGCTACTCTTTTTTTTCTAAATTATAAAATATTTTAGATTTTTCTAGTATATAGCGTTTACTCTATATATCTAGATCGAAAGTAAATTAGTTAGTTTTTGATTTTCTTGGCAGAGTGAATAGGAAACTACTCTGTAATTCAATATAAGGCCTTGTTTAGATGCGAAAAGATTTTGGATTTTGATACTGTAGCACTTTTGTTTGTTTGTGGCAAATATTATTTAATTATGGACTAACTAGGATTAAAAGATTCGTCTCGCGATTTACAAGTAAACTGTGCGATTAGTATTTATTTTCGTCTATATTTAATGCTTCATGCATGTGTCGAAAGAATTGATGTGACAGAAAATTTTGAAAACTTTTTGATTTTCGGGGTGAACTAAACAAGGCCTAAGTATTCTGCTACAGTGCTTCTTCCTTCTTTACTGTCTCTGGATCCTTGTAAACTTCTTTCTCCTCTATCTGAGGACGGGCCTCTAGGCTATAAAAAACTAGCGCTGAATCAGTGGCGGATTTAGGATTTTAATCGTGGAGGTATGGACGAAAACAATATAGTTTATCAATATGGATATAACATAATTAGATCACTAAATGATGATAAAATAGTTGTGAATGTAAAGTGTTAAAGTTATTGTACGAGTTGAACAGACTAGCAATTATATATAATAATGTATTATACATGTACATGTTATTATTAAAGGATATATATATATATACTAGATGTTTTTCAATAGGGAGACAACTATACCCCTTATGTTACTGCTCTATATCCGCCCCTACGCTCCACGACGGGAGTTGTCACTCCACCGTACTCATCGGCATTTTCTATGTACACATAACATTAGAAATCATTTATAAAAAAAGGACATTACAAAAGTAGTATAGTGCTCCTTCCTTCTTCATTGTCTCATGGACTTTCTTTTTAGGTACCTAAACTTTAGTTATTTTAGTAGTTAAAGTTTTAAACATATTAACTAAAAGAAGCTAAAATGGTTTAGTTCCATTCGTCATCCAAGAGTAACTAAAATAATTTTAGTTAACTAAAATTTAGCAAGGGAACCAAACATACAGAATGGTGGCTATTTGCTGGTGAACACTAGAAAAAATTAGATTGCTCAAAGACACACCGTTTCTTATCAAATTTGCTGGCGGACACTATATCTAATCAAATATTATTACAAAATAGATATAAAATCATATAAGTGCTAGAAAATTATACTATAATTTTTTTTACAATGTACATGATAAGAACTATAGTGTGAAAATATTGTTTTGCACTGAAATGACCATTTTGCCCCTCTTCATAAATAGACAAAGGTAACCATGGTTAATTAGTTAATATATTAGTAAGATACTAAAAATACTAAACAATATTTTTACACTATAGTTCTCATCATGTAGAGTGTAAAAAAATTTATAGTCTAATTTTCTAGCACTTATATGATTTTATATCTATTTTGTAATAATGTTTTGATTAGACGTAGCTGTCCGTCAGCAAATTTGACAAGAAACGGAGAGTCTTTGAGTAATCTAATTTTTTCTAATGTCCACTGGCAAATGACCATCATTCTGCATGTCTCACAGCCAATTCTCCCTATAAACTAACACTGAATCACTGTACGAAACGACGACGGGAGCTGTCATACCACCGTACTCTTTGCGCTAGAAAAATAATCTAATTTGTAAACTCAACAAAGATACCACACTAGTTTAGCTACAATAATGACAACATCCATCCTAAAGGGCCCCTAGCGCCCATGTTCACTTAGGCCCCCAATCTCCTCCAATTGACGAACTCGACGGTCGCTTGAACGCCCAACGAGCCGGCTATCACACCCTAGGCCCCTAGCACCTGCATTGGAGTCCCACGGGCGAGCCCCGCATGAGAAAAGTTAGGATTTCACCTATGACGGAAAATATGATTGGGAGAAAGGATAATAGGGGAAAATGGTCTTTTTTTCATGGGTGCCTTTCTCTTTTTTGTCGTTTAATTCCTAGATACTAAGCTAGGAGCAAATGGCCCGTTCCTTTCAAATCGTGAGGGTAGAATCACAAAGTTTCAAAAGTAGAGGTCAAATCACAATTGAACCCTAGAGTAGATAAACAAATACCAAATTCCCTTATAAAAAAGAAACTTAGAGTGTGATGTCCGCAAATATTCCATTTGTAGGCAATCATCGCAATTTATATGAGTTTCCATGAAGCATAAACAGCAAGAACATAATTTAAGTTTTAATATGAAATGAAACAACCTAGTTCTGTCGATGAAATATCCTTGATAGTCCATCACCATACAAAAAGTTGCGAGTGAACAAGAACTGGATGGAAACAAAGACGTAAGATTTAGATAGGTTTACATCGTCAACTTGATCATATGTTCTGCTGGATTGTCTTGTATTGAGGTGGAATAATGAGATGATGGGATATGTTTTGAGGGGCTCCCCTAACCGCCTTATATAGCTGGAAGTAGGATTATAGGTCGGTTAGATCTAAATCTAGTCAGTTACATGATAATGATTATAAAGAATACAATATCTATCATATCTAATCAGATCTATTGCTACCTTCATGATATCTTCTAAAAGTCTTGCGGTGTACGCTAACAAGTGCCATGTACCACAAGTCTTGATCTTGTGAGCCAAACCATCCCTAATGATGTAGCCCATGTCTTGCACCGTGGGTACCCGAGGTTATACCCCCACAAATTCACTTTATGGTAATCATTTTCATTACAACTATAGCAATGTTCAGACACGCTGCTACTAGATGCAAAAAAATCATGAGATATTGATATTGTCCGAGGATATTCGCTGCTAAGTTAAAAATCAAGACAGATGGTTCATGTCCATGTGTTGCTAGTTGTCTTAAGTGCAACACTTTTTAAGAAAAATTCATATCATCTCAATATGCAATCCGCATTATATTGCACAATTAAACTTAGGCCTTGTTTAGTTTCTAAAATTTTTTAAAATTCCCCAGCATATTAAATCTTACGCACATGCATGAAGCATTAAATATAAATAAAAATAAAAACTAAATACACAGTTTGCCTGTAAATCGCGAGATGAATCTTGTCAAATAAAAACGAAAATGCTAAAGTGCTCAAAAACCCAAAATTTTGGGAACTGAACAAGGCCTTAATGGTTCCTAGCAGAGATTCCTTGAAAAGATGTGTTGCTCTCTTGCGTTTTGAGGAAAAAAAGTTACTAAAACCAAAAAAAAGGGAATTCCCACCTACACTATTTTTACATAAACATTATCGTGACCCTGGTAAAGCAATTCCATATTTGCAGTTATATCCAATTTGAAATAAAAAAAATTAAAGGTCATCTAGACGTAAGGATAGGTTTGACACAATTTTAATATGAACCAGTATTAAATCAAAACATAGGAGTGAGGAAACACAAACTTCAACAAAACAATATGTATTCACTGTGGAGAGAGCACATGAGGGCACTCACAATGCAGACTCTATCATAGAGTCTAAAGTTATTTATTACCTCGAACGATGTGGACTTGGAGTCTAAATAAGACTTGAAGTCTTATTTTTTCTACCTCTTTCTTCAAATATGCTGCCACATCAGCAAAATACCATAAATAATATGTAATTAAATGTCTTGTACTCTGTGATAGAGTCTTGCATTGTAAGTGCCCTGAGAGGACTAGGATTTTCTTTCAGGATTCCTTGTCCATTAATATGGATACACAATACTTGCTAATTAAAGTAATTTAATCTCTGGGTAGAGCACATGAGACGACAAGGATTTTCTTCTTTTAGGATTCCTTGTCCATTAATATGGATACAGTACATGACAAATCAATGAACCAACTGTAAATTTAGTGATCACTAAGCACTCCAATAGTGTACACATTTTGACATTTGGATCCTTAGTACATAGCGAGAGTTAAAATCTGACATTCCTGTCCTTCTTTCACACCAACTACTATTGCCTATTTGCCTGTGCTTCACTCAATCAACTATTACCTGTACTTCATTCTTTAAGTACCCAGGTTAACGAGGAACTGAAGCATGCAACAATCTAGTCTTAATATAAAGGATTAAAAGCCAAACCAAACGACTTTTAACTAGACAAATAATGATGGTGCTCAAAGATTGAAGCATGCAGCAATCCGATGCAATGGTTGCAATCAAAGAGCACATGCATCTAGCGTGTCATTGGCTTGTCAGTAGAAGAAAAAATCATCTTGACCTTGTCCCAGTTCTCCTAGACCTCAATTCTGAAACCCTGACGGTGCTGCCCAACCTCCCTAAATCAATTGAATGGTAGTACTCTTGATAGTGTGCTGTCACTTATTGTAACTAGAGGGACTAACTATACATCAATACATGTTTTCCTTTTATAAAAGAACAAAACACGTTAAATGAATCTAGAATCTCTACAAAGTCAAGGGAACTTATTTATCATTGTCTTAGCCATTGAATAAAAACCAATAGAACATAGGGGCCAGAAAAGAGGGGGAAGAACTGATAACTAGGGTACATTTTTCAAAAGAAAATAACGTCTTTCATCTGGAAAGGAACAGCATAAAAGATATTATTACCAAGTTACTACACTAATCTAAAGAAAATATCAATGGACATGAGTCTAGAATGGCATAAGTGTTAATAAAAAAACTACATAGCTTATAATCTGATGAAAGGTATATTACCAACAAATGTAGAAAAGTGAATTCTACGGATCAAGATTTTTACATGACTCCATTTAAAGAGAACATGTGGAACTAAACTTTTTTCAGATGTAACAAAAATATTTTTGGAATGTCAAATATCACAGGTTTAATCAGCATGATCAAAATTGCAACAGTGTTGCTATCTGCTAAGGCTTCATCATGTCAGAATGAACATGTCCATACTTCACCGATATTAGACTTTGCCGATTACTCCATCAGTTCTAAATTTTAGGCCACTGTAGATTTGTCTCAAGTCAAACTAGTACCAATTTTCTAGAAAAATATATTGGCACCTAAAATTTCAAGTAACTATTAAGACATACTACATATCATGTTGGATTTGATAAAACTACTTTGAAAGTTGTTGATGTTGATGTATTTTTATAAACTTGGTCAAAATTAAAGAAGTTTAACTTAAGGCAAACTATACAATTTGGAACAGAGGAAGTACTTGTACTTTTCAGAAATAAAAAACACCACAAGATGAAAGCTGAAACAGTCAAAGCATACTAGCCTGTAGATCAAAACGACTATATGGACATTAGTGCGCTACATTACCATAGATCCATACATTGCAAAATAAAATACCCTCCCATATAATCTCTACTAAGAAATCTTTCAATTGAGAAGTTAATCTTGGAAGAACAATGCAAACTAAATCTTGTGAGGCACTGCTGCTTTCTCATATATCGCTGCAATGAGGGCAGGGCATGCCTTTTTTAGGTCCTCAAAACCTTGGCTTGCTGCCACATCATCCAATCTATTAGAAGAGCTGATGAATTGAATGCAAGCATCTTTGAGCTTGTAGCAGCGACACTGATCAGCTACAGCTAGAGTGGCAGCCACATTCTGAACAGCAAGCCTGTTGCAAAGGATGCTCTCACACATCAACTTCATCCTTACCAATCCATACCTATTTGCAGCCACAAGCAAATGTCTCACCATCTCATCATTCTCATCGCCATCAAGATCACCCATAGAGGGCAAAGAATCAGTGTAGATGAAGCGAAGCAATGCCTTGAAAACAGGAGGCTCCATATCTTCAACTATTATGATCCGCTTTCTCTTGTCCCTCGGGAGCTCAGCCTCGAAGACAGGCGACCTCATCTTAAGCACAATTTTGTGGGCTCTGAAAAGCTCGTCTTTAACCTTGAAGGTCACATCCACCCCCTCCTCTGACTCCAGCAGTTTGCCAAGATTATCCTGCAGATCTGACGGTGGCAGATCAATGTCGTCCCCCTTGATAACGGTGAGGTCGCACTCGATCTCGAGACATCCGTCCTTGAGGTATCCCAACGATTCCAGGTCGCCCTTCTTCATGAACTTTCTGCTACCCCGGGCTGCGTTTTCAGCGTTGTAAACCGCCTGACATGTGCATGAAATGGATGTTGAGATCCCAGTTGTCTGGTTGACAAGCCTGAACTCGCGGAGAGCCGTAGCCTCAGTGTTTTCACTCATGAGCTCGAGGAAGATGGAGACGTAGTCCTTGCAGTCCTCGGTGCGTCCATCTGGGTAGTACAGGATACACCAGTTGTGGCCTCCTACGGAAAAGGGCGCAGAGCGGATGCACCTCCCGACGCCGAAGTTCTTGTGGAGCCCGTTGCCGACGATCTTGAACGAGTGCGTGACCCGCGCCGTCTCCGCTGCGACGTACATCGATGCTGTCCTCGTGCCTGGCCTCTTGAGTGCCGCAGACATGGAGGCGTTCACGCTTGCGGCGCGGAGGAAACGAGGGTTGCGGGGAGGTGAGGAGGCGGCGGCGGCGATGGCGAGGGGAGTTGAGGCGGCGGCGAGGATTTTACCAGCGAGCAAGATAGAAGGAACCCAAACCTCGGTGATGGATGGAAGGAAGCCCACAGCCCAGCAGCGGCTTCAGAGGCCTCGCGTCAGCTCTCGGCCCAGAAAGCCCAATTCTATTCTCTTGGGCGTTCTCCAACGTAGATGAAGAAATCGCCAGTGATGTAAACTCCAAAAACCATAATAAAGGAAAAAGAACGTCCAAACGTAGAGTTGTGCATGGTGTGAGAGATTTAGGCCTAGTTTAGTTTTAAAAATTTTCACCGTCACATTAATTTTTGGGACCAATGCATGGAGCATTAAGTATAGATGAAAATAAAAACTAATTGTACAGTTTACCTGTAATTTGTGAGGCGAATCTTTTGAGTCTAGTTAGTCTGTGATTGGACAATTTGCCTTGTTCGTTTGGCTGATAAGCCCTAATAGAGAAAAATACTGCTAAATGGCTGTAGATTCAGCTGATAAGTTCAAAGGCTGAATACTTGTCAAAGCTAAAAATTTTCACGAACTAAAAAGGACTTTATTTAAAAGATGTGCCAGACTAGTTAATGTTCTCCATAGATGAAAACTAAAAAGGACTTTATTTAATTTTTGGTGTTGGTGACGCCATCATTGGAAGCGAGTGGATCGACTAAGGGCATGATTGGTTTTCATATCGGTCTAGTTTTACTCTGTTAATAGCAATTTTTAGAGATAAATATTTGAAATGTTCGTCTTTAAAAATCAATTTGTATATAGATGAATATTCTAAGTTGATTATATCTTAAGATGTACGTCTTTGTAAATGATTTTCAAGGGTAAACATTTACCTAGAGGCTATTAATTATTAGGGCCTTGTTTAGTTCCCAGAAAATTTTGTAAAATTTTTCACATTCCCCGTCACATCGAATCTTTAGACGCATACATGGAGTATTAAATATATACAAAAACAAAAACTAATTGCACAGTTTGATCGGAATTGACGAGACGAATCTTTTGAGCCTAGTTAGTCTATGATTGGACAATATTTATTAAATACAAACGAAAGTGCTATAGTGTCAATTTTCTAAAAAAAATTTGAAACTAAACAAGGCCTAGATATTCTCTTGATGTATCCACCTCTATTAATCAGAGAGATTGTGCCCAAAATTCATTTTCATGGTAATATATTTGTTAGTCATTAGTATGACACGGACATAGAAGTACAGTACTTTTATCTTTGTAGTATAGTTTGGCCTCCCTCTTATTCGAGTTCTATATATCGACCCCTGTCTTATTGGAGTTCTATATCGACACGGAGTTATATATATTAGAATGACTCATAATTTAAAATTAGAGGAAGTATTGTTTTTTATTGTAAATCTTTAAGTCATTTTAGTTTTTAAGATACATAGTTTTTACGTATCGCTTAATATACACTATGTTTAGATATATAGTAAAATTAATATACAAAAAAAGCAAAATATTTTATAATTTGAAACAAAGGAAGTAATATACAATTGGTAGATGTCCTGTTTGATTATTTTTCTTGTATATAAAAATGAATGTTTCTTTAAGAATAAGTTGAAATAGCAAAACAATATGGTAGCGCATCTCCGATGGTCAGCATCTCCAACAATAAGTTGAAATTATATCTACCACTTGTATTTTTCATATGGTAGCGCAACGCCAGACATCGGCACATAATCTGCTCGCGTAATCGTAAACCATACTCACTTCGTCCCAAATTATAAATCATTCTAAGAATGTTGGAGAGTTAAAGTTTTTCAAGTTTGACCAAATTTATATAGCAAAATAATAATATTTTTGGTACCAACCAAGTATCATTAGATTCTTTGTTAGTTATATTTTCTTAGTGTGACATAAATCTTTATATTTCTCTCTATATTTTTTATCAAACTTGAAAATACTATAACTCTCCAAAATTCTTGAAATGACTTGTAATTTGGAACAGAGGGAGTAACTTTTTTTGACCAAAGTGGTCGGAAATCGGTAGAAAAGCAAAGCACTTACTCCAATGGTCAGCATCTCCGACGATCGCATTCGACGCACGCAAGCATCCATTGTGCGGTCCAGTGCAGATGGACAGGGATATATAGGTCGTTTGTGATTCATCACTTGGCAGATGTTGTATCTGTCGAAAACGATGCGACTGGCGAGGTTCACATCTGCCTCTGATCACTTGCCATCACGGGAGAAACGGCTGAAACAACGCCGTCGCTCGTGCGTCCTGCTCGACGTACGATCCATGGCCACAACGACAGATCTGTCAGAAACTGACGTGCCATGACTGACCACACTCGGGCACAGGCTTGGCCGCTTGCTGCTGTTTCGGCTTGGCAGATGGTTGACGTTTCAGGACGGCCGGTTTATTAGTACTGCTCATTTCGTTTAATTAGCTCTTGATGATGCACTGGATAATATTGCAGGTATAATCGACCCAGATCGACTAGTCGCTACCCAAAAAATTATCGACCGTACACGAGTCGTCGTGCTCATACGCATGCATCCGTTGAACAAAAACAAATTGGATGGGTCGCTTACCTTTACCCGGTCGTGTTGTCAATTTTGTGTCCTTCCGATCCACACCACACCGGCCGAGAGGGAACACTGTACGAGTGTCACCGTCGCAAGCATGCCGTTAACTGCAAGGGACAACTCCGGCGATCCAAGATCGCTGGTGACGAGACTAGTCGATGAAGGCCCTTGTCGAGACAGAGAATATCAATCGGCGAGCGAGGAGACACTGGTCTGTTGTCTCATCCTCATTTGCTACCGGCCTAGTAGACGAGGCCTTGTTTAGTTTCAAAATTTTTTCTCATATTTCTCGTCACATCGGTAAATACATAATGTATTAATTATAAATAAAAAATAATTAATTATATAGTTTGTCTGTAATTTACGAGATAAATTTTTGAGTCTAATTAATTCATGATTGGACAATATCTGTTAAATAGAACGAAAATACTACAGTATTTATTTTGCCAAAAATTTTAGAATACAAGGCCTTGATGTGGTGGATTGGAGGTTGGGGTTGGGGTGGAAGAGTATCTCCTTTTGTTTTTTTTAATAACCCCCTGCACTGTTGCTTGTCCATATACTGATATACACACAACCGGAGATCAATGTAATAGACGAAGAGTTTTTAGATGTGAAACTAAATAAGATCTAAAAACTTGTGTTTTCCACGACCACGGAGAAGAAATAAAGGACACAGAGCTTCTGTAGCTTTAACAGTTTATGCCTTGTTTAGTTCACCCCGAAATTCAAAAACTTTTCAAGATTTTCTGTCACATCAAATCTTGTGGCACATATATGGAGCACTAAATATAGAAAAAAAAACAAAAACTAATTGCACAGTTTGTCTGTAATTTACTAGACGAATTTTTTGAGCCTAGTTAATTTATGATTGAACAATATTTGCTACAAACAAACGAAAATGCTACAGTACCAAAATTCAAAATCTTTTTGAAACTTCCCTTGTTCAACAATTTAATTCGCGTAGCAAGAATGGAACGTATGGTACAGAATGCATTTTTTTTCGTGAGCGTGTTAACACGTGTTTCATTAAAAAGAAGTGTGGGTATAGAATGCTTTTCAGAGGCGAGTGTCACAGCAGCTATGCATCTTTAAAAATACTCCGTCCATTAAAAAATATAGGTCGCTTTCACTTTTTTAGAACATTCATTATATCTAGATATATACCTCAAAAAATAAATGTACTAAAAAAAATCAAAGCTACTTGTGAGAGAGTAGATGACATGTAAACACTCACCTAGAAATTAATTACTTCACGGGATTGAAAATATTGACAATGTCTACAAATCGTTTAGGAGAGTCTCGTTTCATTAGGATGTCATACATATTTATTAGAGTGTTATGTCAGTAAAACTGTACTTTTTGCATGAAACGAAGATGAGAGAGAAGGAAGTAGTTTCACCATGGTGAAACCCCGCGGGCGTTATTTCCCACGCGGTGAAACGGGATGAAATCCCCACTGAGGGTCAAATCGTTTCACCATCTTGCATGTGATCCAATTATTTTGCAGCAATTAAATGCTTTACTTAGCCTTGGAAACAACAAAGTGAAATGCTTCATTGCTGGAGTTATTTCATAGATGGTTTCATTCTAATCTTGATGATGTGTTAGTATGTGAAACCGTGCAGTGATACTGTCTTTTGAAACTAGCCTAAGAAGAAAAAATTATCTGTGTCTATCATTGGATCGGGCCATGCTTGACACTGCCCGCCCCGGTGCTGCGCCGCCCGCCGAGCCCGCCGGAGCTGCATCAGACCGCTTGCCCGCCCGTTCTCACAGCGCGCTGCCCGACCATTGCCCACCACCCGCGGCCCGGCGCACCTCCCGCCGCGAGCGCGGCCGCAGCTCACTCGGCCGCTGCTGCTCGGCCACCGCCCGCCGCCCGGCGCACCGCTGGCCTCGAGCGCGACACCCGACGCCGGTGCCAGAGCCGTGAAACCGTCACCATACTCCGTCCGTCGCTATAGACGGACAGAAAGGCATCCATGCAAATAGAAACTTTTTACCGTGTTCACTTTGTAAAATTTCTAGAGAGAAGAATTTTCTGATTTGGGTTTGATTAATTACGAGAAAGTTTTGTGTTCATTTTGCAAATAGCCCCAGGAAAAAACCACACTTATGGTGATTTTACCAAGTTAGAATACTAAATTGTTGGAGAGAGATCTTTTTTTGACTTACCAAATAAAATAGCGACTTGTTAAAACTAATGATTGCCAAATAAATCTTTATATCATAGCAGTAAAGGGGATGGCTGCTGCTTTCTTGACCATGCTGGCATAGCGAGCGGATCCCATACCAACTTGAGAAGATTCATGATTTTTTTCCATGTTGTATTTAATTGTTCCATCTATTTTATCTTCTATAGTTCCTGCTTCAGATTAGTAAAGAAGTAATATCCTGTCAATGGCTTTAGTATTTGCATGAGTTTGTTCATACCGTATGTTATTTCACTTGAATAACAGAACTAATTTGATGTGAGAATAGATGAGGCTCATTAGCTTTTTTCAGTCTAATTCACCAGATTGTCAGATCAATTGATCAAGACTTGGAATGATCTTAGTTTGAGTATTTGTGCATTACAATTATACAAATTGCTTATAGTAAAATATTATATCTGGTGATTGCTAAGTTTTGACATGGTAAATGTGTTCCTAAATTACAAAAGTTGGTGCTAATTTAGTCTTCAATAGTCGGGCCTTAATTTGTGGTTTTGCTCCAGGTTCAGTATTCAAGACTGAAAATTTCTTAAAACTTTGATGAACTTGGCAGATAGTCCTACCAGCGTGAGCACCAGCCAAAAATGGAGAGAATATAATGTTACACACTAGAATGCCAACTTTATATGCACCCTTAATTCGTGATAGGAGAATAAATAAATTCTTCGTGATGGGAGAATAAATAAATTCTATCTGTATGTTCTCCTATGTAGAGCAGTTTTGTACAATGATCTAGACCATCTGAAACTTCTGAACAGGAGTATTTTAATTTCCCTTTAGCCTTGTGTATAATTTAGTGTTTGCTTGTCTTCTTGGCATTGCGTGATAGACTGAAGATAGGTGCCTGATTTTGTTAGACATTTTTTGTTTTATTATTCCTTTAATCGATCTCTACAATTTTGTTTTTCTTGTTTGTTTGTCCAGTAAGACAGATATACGCCTACACTAACTACAATCAAGTATCTCATTTTTTATGGACTTGTTACCAAGGTTACAAGACAAGTGATGTGCATTTATAGATCAGTTGTGTTTCTCAACTTTTCTACATAGCATTTGTTAAAACCAAATATACGTTCCCAAATGAATTAGTACCATAATTTTCATATAGACTTTTTTGGTTAGTGGGGTAGGTTTGTTTTTTAGTTTTATAATTTATTTTAGTTTTATAATTTTTTTCTAAATGTCACCGTAGTGTTAGCACGGGCAATATAGTAGTGACATGTAAACACTCACCTAGAAATTAATTACTTCGCGGGATTGAAAATATGGACAATGTCTACAAATCATTTAGGCCAGTCTCAGTGGAGGTTTCATTAGGATGTCATACATATTTATTAGAGCGTTATGTCAGCAAAACTGTACTTTTTGTATGAAACGAAGATGAGAGAGAAGGAAGTAGTTTCACCATGGTGAAACCCCGCGGACGTTGTTTCCCACGCGGTGAAACGGGATGAAATCCCCACTGAGGGCCAAATCGTTTCACCATCTCGTATGTGATCCAATCATTTTGCAGCAATTAAATGCTTTACTTAGCCTTGGAAACAACAAAGTGAAATACATTGCTGGAGTTATTTTATAGATGGTTTCATTCTAATCTTGATGATGTGTTAGTATATAAAACTGTGCAATGACACCGTCTATTGAAACTAGCTTAAGAAGAAAAAAATTACCCTGCATGTCCCGCCATTAGCCGACACTCTATCATTGGATCGGGCCATGCTTGCCACTGTGAGTAATAGATCGTTAGCAGTGGCGGTTCTAACTCTATTTTTACTTATGTTTTTACCAACCACCAGTGTAAAAAGGCTAGTAAAAATTATGAACTTTACAGATGTCTTTTAGATGTATGCAATTACAAATATTTGTATTGGTGCACCAATGTAAATTGATTTACACCCAGAGGCGAAAAGCTACATGTTAATTAAGTGATGCAAATGTACCCTTTAAAAATTGTAAAAATAAAACAGTGATTAGGTCCAAAATTTCACCATATATACACCTCCCACAAAAAATGTTTATGCACCCATAAGCTAAATGCACTTCCATCTAATTTGTTCTAGCTTCACCACTGTTTACACCGATTGTTTTTCATAAGAAAATCACCACTGTAAATACTTGGAACACTTGATTGTGTTTAATATCAACATCCTTCAAGCATAAAATTTGATGCAAATATGAGGCAAAAAAATCAACTATTGAAACTCTCTAAGACTTTCATGCAAAAATTAACATATCTAAAATATGAAAGGACATGACACCTGTGTCTCACTTTGCTAAGGAGGACAGAATCGAGTAGGGTATGGTAGCACCAAAGGTTTTGAAAACATGCTGGCGTACATAAAACAATCGATTGGTTTCACTTTCACCGCAGCTTTAGATCCACTTTTCTTTACCATTTTTCTTCAACCTTTCCATCCATTAACCTTTTGCCTTTTCTTTTTTTTCTCTCTCTAATCCATCACTTCCCTCTTTTTTGCTACCATGAAGCTCATCTAGAGCCTAGAGGCCTGTCGCTTAAACTGTTAGCTCGAATCTTCTCAATATATAGTTGATAGCCTTCTCTATGCCTGTCTACTAAGCTCGAGATGTCGATGCGCATTCATATATATCCACCTCTACCCTCGACAAAAGGAAAAGGAAAAAAGGGACGTCTAAACGCACAGAAAAAATAACCTGAAATAATGTTGTCACGGAGCCATATCCATATATATATTACTGCTAAATGCCACAGTACTGATACATTATAACTGAGCGTTTATGCATTAGCAAAATACGAAATCATATGATGCGGTTCTCCTTTCTAAATTATAGTTCACTTTAGGCTTATTAAAAGTCAAACTTCTATATAACTTTTTGACAAAGTTATTTTAGAAAACATATTAACGTATCTACAAGTTCCAATAATTCGCTATCAGTACATACTTATTTCGTTGGGAATTTTTTTTGAGAGTTATTTCATTGGAAATTTAATGACAATGCTTTGATTCTAGTGTATTTTTCTATAAACTTGATGAAAGTCGGAGAAGTTTGACTCAGGATAAAACTATAATTTATAGGAGGTATTTATTTGTAGAATTAGTCCTAGAATAGTTGTGCAATAATCAAAATTACCTAATGTGATATCATTAAGTGATTTTTTGGCTATACTTGTATTCACCTCAGTACACATATGTTGGAGTGGATTAAACTAAAAACTAGTTAATTCTCTATTCCAGTCTATCCTAATACATATGGATTGAAGTTGTTAAAATGAATACAGCCAAACAAATCCTGCCAAACAAGTCCTAGAGTGGGACAAGAGGTAGTTTTAAGCCCAAAAATATTGTTAATCATATATGGATCAAATGGGGATCGGAGCTTTGACTTGATGAGAACCTTACCCCCAATTTGTTAATTTACCTGGGCCGCTGGGGTCCACTCTGTGGATTAGAGAGGTCCATTTCTCAGCGTTGTTTAATTAAAAACTTATAATTAAAAAGTTACTGTAGGCGGCTGTGTCTTTTCCTCGAGACGCACGCGCGGCACGCCTGCGTACATACAAATCCTCGATGCTCTCGTGCTTAGCCACCGTGCTCATACTCCTTTTTATACAAAAGAAAGAAAACACAACAATCCTCCAACGTCAACAAAAATTGTAACCATGCACGTTACACACAATGTTATGTCTCATTAGATGATTTGGATATTAATATCATGTCCCCTTGATACTTGATTAATCTATACTATCTACTATCTACAATCTATATCTATATCGTCTACACCTAATATTAAAGAGCAAAGATATTCTTTTGTCCATCTTTTCTACTTTATACAATTTCTTCATGCTATCTTGTTGTCTCATCTATCATACAAACTCAAGACCCATGCTTATACGAATTAGAATCTCACACGTTTGTGCATCCAATAACTGAACAGAGTCTAATTCTCCAATACGTATCACAAGAGATTGCATGACCATTACAACAATCTTCGAGCTGCAGATCTTCTAGTGACCCTGCATGTTTCCGTTGCAACATGCATTTGTTACCGGTGTGTTTGGTTTGTGCATGGAGGCTGCATCGTATATGTAAACTAGCCCTTGTTTACTTTCCCAAATATTTTACAAAATATTTGAGATTCTCCGCCACATCAAATCTTGCAGCACATATATGGAGCATTAAATATAGATAAAAAAGAAAGATAGCTAATTACACAGTTTGCATGTAATTTGCGAGATGAATCTTTTGAGTCTAGTTAGCCTATGGTTGGACAATATTTGTCAAATACAAACGAAAGTGGTACTGTTCACATTTTGCAAAACTTTTTGGAAGTAAACAAGGCCAATTCCCTGCACGTAGCTGCGGGATTTTCTTAAAAATAAATCATTATATATATATATATAGTATTACTACATGCTACTCACTATATTTTGTGTGTGTGTGTGTGTGTATATATATATATATATATATATATATATATATATATATATATATATATATATATATATATATATATATATATATATGACTTGTATGTTATTTTGTTGTACTAGATCTAGTAAACAATCGCTAAGCTAATAGAAGAAAAATAATAGAATATTTGATTACATTATAGAGACATAGGTGATCAAACAAATAGCATATGTAGATGACTTGTATGTTAATAGATTAAATATTTAAAGTATTTCACATGATATGGATGATATGAATATTTTTTGTAATTAATATAGGATGACATAGACTTAGTGGAGAATGATATGGACACCTTGCATGAAGAGATAGAATATTTAGTGGGTCACTTAGTAAGGAATGATATGGACACCTTGCATGAAGAGAGAATTTATCTAGGGTTTACCTTTATAAAAATATATGATAAGAGACAAAGGATAAGTTGAACAGAGAAAGAGAGTGTTTGACGTTGTATGGGCGGATGCAAAAAAAAAAGATGTTGCTTGATTATCTTTATGAGTGGATGCAACCTGACCATGTGTGACTCTGCATGGGCGGCGCCAGATGTATGCCCCCTGTATTTCATGAAATACCTATTATTTTTGTGACAAACACAAATATATATATATATATATATATATATATATATATATATATATATATATATATATATATATATATATATATAATCAACATCTTAGTTTGTTGAATGTTGCATATATGTAGCCTATAAGCATAGTAGAACAACTAGTAGTAGCAACCCATCAACTCATTGGGAAGAAACTCCATCGACGGCATCTTATAATCTTATCAAGCTAAAAGCTAAACCTTACTATCTATCTATATATATATATATATATATATATATATATATATATATATATATATATATATATAAGCTGTCCAACCAAGCAATGTACTATCACACACAATTAAAATCCACTAGTCATACAATTGTAATGTCCACATCAGCAAGACACATAAGTATTTTATTTATCCACATCATCATATGTACCACACAATCTACTAATCTGCATTCCTGCAGCAACGCGTGGGGTATCCTCCTAGTTCCTCTAGCTGCGGCGACGATCAGTGATCTTTGCAGGCTCCCCCTCGTCTCCAGCGTCCGGCCCTCCCCCTCGGCGCCTCTCTCATATTCGCCTTGAAGCAACAGCAAGGTGAACACAAAGACTCCACATCCATTTTTTATTGTAAGAATTGAAGGTTTCGTTTTCTTCTTTTTTTGGTTCCGTTCTGATTTTTTAAGAAATGTTGCATTGTGTTCTATCATATATACTACTTAAGTTGTGCACCAAGATCAATTTTGTACTGATTTTTTCTCCTATTACTATTGCACAAATTTTTTATACGTGAAATATATCCAGCTGCAAAATCCTAGCTCCCCCACTGCCCTCAGGCTCATCCTATATTCGCAAACCCTGGCCTAGGAGCCATGACTGAAATGGGCACAAGAGTAGAACCGATATATCTGTATTCTTGCATGGGCGGGTGTAGCGCCAGATAGTTGGAACGACCAACCAAACATCCTTTTCCTATAGTTTGTACGGCTAATAGTGTGTAGGACCCGCTGCGGTTAATACGATTAACCGAAGCGGGCTCTTTATATTGTCCGCTGCGGTTAATCGTTTACCACAGCGGACATTCCTGTGCCCGGGAGTATTCGCGTGCGGTTGAATAACCGTGGCGGACGAAAACTGTGCCCGCCACGGAGGTGGAAATGGGCTCGTTGCAGTTAATTAATCCTGTAGTAGTGTCTATCTGTCCTAAAATTATAATTATAAGTCATTTTAGCTTTTTCTGAGAGTCATTACATCTCCAAAAAAGGACTGCTAGAGTTTAACTTTAGTCTTATCTTATAAAAAAAAAGTACTAGACAGGATACTCTTTTCAGTACTACAAACATTCGAACACGACGAAATAATTTTATTCATAAAATCTTGATATCAGGCACCTTGACCATGATCTCCAAGATGACCCTGCTTATTGCAGCAGGAGATTACTCCTCGTACATACAGTATACAAGTAATCCAACGGCTATATACTATACTTAGCCAACTAACCTACCATTATTATTAAACAGCAACGGAAAGAAAGAGGAGAAGAGAGAAAGGTTTATTAAAAGATGAAACACGACGAAAATTTAAACTGAACATTAATATAAGGCCCACCGCGCTTTGCTACTTGTGTGCCTTCAACTTCCACCAACCTTGGCGCCAGCGCCACTCCCGTGACGCGCCACCGTGCACTCGCCGGCTCACCGGCCGCCGCCGCATTCTCGGCCTTCACGGGCCACACCAGCTGACGTCGATCGATGACCAACACCTGCCATCCACGTACCTCGCTCTGTTCTGTAGGCTACGCACCTACACCAGCCTGACCGGCGCCGCGGCAGCCGCCACGGCCTCGACGCCCTTGCAGCTGAGCGACCGTATGAGCCTCCAGGGCGCCCACCCGCCGGCGGCGTCGGCGGAGGAAGACGGCGGATCGTTCCCGGCGCCGCCGCTTGAAGCCAGAGCTGCCTGCTGCTGCTGCTGCCGCGCCCTCAGCCTCAGGCGCCTCCTGATCTCGCCCATGTCCATGGCCGCCGGCACGCGCACGGACCCGAACGCCATGTCGTGCCACCGCACCTGCTGCTGCTGCTGCTGCTTCCTTGGTGGTGGCGCCGGCGTCGTCGTCGTCGCCACGATGCTTGGCGCTCCGCGGCGCGCGCGCTGGGCGACGACGACCGTAGTAGTGGCCGCGACATGGACGGCGACGGTTCTTGGACGCTCGGTAGTGGCAGTGCGCGCGTTGATGATGCGCCGGCGGCGCCGGGGCCTGAGGAGGAGAGGCGTGAACTCGAAGTCGTCGTCTTCGTGGTAGTCGTCGTCGTTGCCGTCGGGAGAGCACTGGTGGTGGTAGCGGTGCTCGTGGGATGCTGCGGCGGTGGTGAGCACGGCGGCAGACGACGGGGAGAGAGAGGACGGCCCCATCTCTCTCTCTGTAGAGACGGCCGGGGAGATGGGAGTGTGTGAAGGGCGAGTTTTGTGGTTGCGGTGTTGGAAAATAGCTAGCTAGAGATGAGGGCGGCAGGGATGCTTTTAGAGAGAGACGTGGTGCCGTGATGGCTGGTCACCATGGCTTTAATTTTGTGGCCTCGCGGCTGACGCTGAGCATGTCGTTGAATAAAAACCAGGCCTGGCCTGCCATGGCTCGAGCGCTTTGCTTTCTGCGTAGGTAAGGTACACCACACCACACCGGTCACCAGAGTGTGGTCGGTCTCAGATGACGCGGATGTGGAAGCATCGGAAAGCTGCATAATCCTGGCCGTGCACATGGAGTATTGTACTCACTCCGTCCTAAAGTAAGCGTCTTTGCGCAAATAATTTTAACTAAATATATAGTAAAAATATTAATATTTATAGTACATAATAGTATCATAGAAAAAATCTTTAAGTCTAGTTTTTTAATAAATTTATTTCAAAAATAAATATTACATATATTTTCTACAAATCAAGTCAAACTTGTGGAACAAAATCTAAAACTACATTTTTTAAGATAAAGAGAGTATTTGTGTAGTAGGTACTTCCTCCGTAAATAAATAAGAAAGGTACAACTATAGACAGCGGCAGAGCTAAGAATTATGCATAGGGGGCAACTAAAAAATCTAACTTATCAAAACTAAGCATAACTATTGGTGACCGTCTAGCTTAATTCATCTACTTGACACGGGTGCTAACATTTTGAGCTAAGAATTATGCATAGGGGGCAACCAAAAAAATCTAACTTATCAAAACTAAGCACAACTATTGGTGACCGTCTAGCTTAATTCATCTACTTGACACGGGTGCTAACATTTTGAGCTAAGAATTATGCATAGGGGGCAACCAAAAAAATCTAACATATCAAAACTAAGCACAACTATTGGTGACCGTCTAGCTTAATTCATCTACTTGACACGGGTGCTAACATTTTCTATATGTATTTAAGGATCAAATGTGGTATTCATTCAGTGGTAGACGATAAACCCTTAAATAAAGATGTTTGAGATGATTTCGTAAACCTTGAGATTCGCATCTCTATTTTCCTAAGGTGCTTCATAGTATTATCTAGGTATGTCTTATACTTCCTTCATACAAAATTATAAATCATTCTAGGAATCTTGAAGAGTCAAAGTATCTCAAAGTTTGACCAAATTATAGAAAGAATCACAAAGATTTATGTCATGAAATAGGTATACTACAAAAATATAACTAAGGAAGAATCTAATGGTACTTAGTTGGTATCATAAATATTATTATCTTATCATATAAATTTAGTCAAATTTGGGATGCTTGGATTCTCCAAGATCTTGGAATGACTTATAGTGAAGAAAGTACGATTTTATTATCTAGAGAATATTAATAAATATATGACAAAAATTGTTATATTTCTTTTTTAATATAAATAAAAATCATAAATTCGTACTAGTAAAAAATTTTGTTATGCATGTTAGGGGCCCCTAGCCCCTGCCAGCCCCCTGGGTTCCGCCACTATAGGATTTGTGTATCAATCAACTTAGATTAACTTTCATTAAATTTGTAGAAAATATTATTAACATTTATATCTTCATAGGCTTACTAGAAAAAATATATTTTATAATTAATTTAGTGATTCTTATTTTTTATCATAAATAGTTTTATATAACTTTGATCGAACCTAGATCGTTTGATTTCTCGAAAAGTAAAAGTTAGATTTTTTTTTCGGCGTGTACACAAATCGTGCACAAACGCTATAGCAAGGTTTACTCTTCGAGGGAGTACTGGGCTTAACAGACACACGTGGGCACTAAACGAACCATCATTTTATTAGTTCAACTGTTTCTAGATGCTTTGTTGATAAGTCGATCGAGAGAGTGACCACACCCGAAAAAGATGTAGGCCTTGTTTAGTTCCCAAAATTTTACTTTTTTGGCTACTGTAGCACTTTCGTTTTTATTTGACAAACATTGTCCAATCACAGAGTAACTAGGCTCAAAAGATTCATCTCACAAATTTCAGTTAAACTGTGTAATTAGTTTTTATTTTTATCTTTATTTAATGCTCCATGCATGCAACCAAAGATTCGATGTGACGGAAAATCTTGAAAATTTTTGCGAACTAAACAAGGCCTAAGCCAGGAGGATGGACAAAAAGGCAGATAGAAGACAGAACATTGTGGTCAACTTTCTGTGATGTAGGCTACCTCTGGAAGGTCTTCTCCGAACTTACATCATACGTACAATCAGTTCAAATTTCAAAGACCTAGTATATATATGCTGACCCTAAGCTTTTTTATGTATAAAGATAAAGATAGAGCTTTATTTATTACTTCTATAGACGGCGTATAATCTTGAGCAATCAGATGCCCGGCTCAGTGAAGAGCCTGCATATGTGTTGTATGTTTCTGGCAGCTTAGAAAGATTCAGATTTACATATGGGTTTGAAGATACACAATAGTAATTAAAGAATTGGAATGGAAGAGGTGTTGGATCTACTATAATATATATTGAAAAGAAGGAAACTACCGAAAGCCAAGCGAAAAACATATAAATAAAGTGTGTACGCGAAGTAGACTATGCGAAGTGTATACGCGAAGTAGACTCGCTCTAAGGTTGGAATATAGCCTAGATCTACATGTGACTGGCACATCTAGCTATGGGCATCTATGATTGGCAATACCGCAATGTCACACCCAATTTCAAGGAAGAAATTGAATGCATAAACTTATTTGCGCCCAGAGATCAATCACACACATAAGTCACAAATTAAATACCATCATCGCAGTGTTTACAACAAACGTAGTTATTACATCACAAAGTCTGGTATAACAGCGGAAATATAAATATGATAATCTAAGATAACTATCTCAAGGCCCTCACACAGGGAAGGTCGACTGGTGAAGCACAAGCCTAAAAGTCCTCAGGGTAGTCCTCATAGCCACCACCATCTGTTACCCATCCGGGATTTTTATCCAAAGAAAAGAAATATACAAGCGTGAGTACATCTCGTACTCCACAAGCATAGCATGAGGATTTATGGGGCTCAACAGGCTAAACTAGGTTCACTGCGTCAGCTTTTAGTAGGTCAGTGTTTTATCATTAATTATTATAGATTATGCTTAAGCTCCCAAATATCCCATATGATCAGTTATTAGAACCATAGTAAGTCAATAAGTCACATTAAAGCATAATTATATGTCATCAAGTACCATAAAGCCATCAGTAACCAGTTATTCTGTGAGTTTTCCGGGCCGCTCGTGACCGTGAGCACGGCTGTTATAACAGTTATACACTCTGCAGAGGTTGTGCACTTTCACTGTGAGTCGTGTTGCCCATATGCCCGGGATCCGTCGACCCCCAAACACTACCAAGGTGAGCGGGCAGGGTACACTATGAAGCCTTCCATAGGCCTATTCTAACCAGTTAGGGCCGCGAGGTTTCCTCGGCAGGCAGATGTAGAAAACCCCCCTTTTCTATGACACATTTCCATCGCGGCTATACTCATAGAAACAGGGGCAGCCCTACACCCAAAGTGGCAAGCGCCTCTTGCGCCCTTTCGGGTAACCTCTAACGAGTTAGAAAAGATCCTATTACTGAGCTAAAGTCAGAGCCATGTGACTCTCCCGGTTGCACTGTAAGTCCCAGCTTTTGCCGACAGATAAGTCCTTACGGAGGGTCTAGGACAACATGACCAACAGTCATTTGTACCATAGCCCTATGTTCCATTTATCATAATCATGTTTAATCAATTAACCATGGTTCCATCACTGATTTCAGATCATATATAATTGGATAGAGCACTAGCACTTCTACCCATATGCAATAAAAACCCTTGGGAACAAGGTAATTATCATCAACAGCTAGGATGTCCTTATAGTTTGCAATATTATACACATGCAGGGTGAAATGCTTAAAAATGAGTAGGACAACAAGGTAGGCCCATGCTATACTTGCCTTGGTTCACGTACTCCTGCTGGTCTTGCTAGTCCTGCTGATCCCCAAAGAGCTCCGGACTCCCGAAATACTCCTCACCGTCTGGGCTCGATCAATACATCACAATCATCACGCATACCAAGACAAACATGCAAGAGAACAATTCCTAAAGTTAGAACAGTACACCAGCAATAAATAAATTAAATAAAAGTTTTCCAAAATCATCTACGTGCTGCTACGATCACGTCAACGCGAAATTCACGAAAAACGGACTTACGACGCGAAAGTTACGCTCTTAACGGGATTTCAACAGCAATCTACGGACTTGTAATTAACTAAGAAATCTAACAGTGGTAAACCTAAACAACAGTGGTACCAACGCGAAGCTTACGAAATTACGAAACTAACGCAACTTGAACGGATTGATTCGGAGTTCAAACGACGATTTTATAGCTAAAACAATATGGTGGCAAATCTGTAAATAGAGCAGAGTCCAAACGAATTTAAATAAATGGAATAAATCCTGGAAATTCCTCAGGCCGAGGACTGCGCACGCAAAATTGAGATTTCCGGGGGTCTCTTAATCAAAATCGCCCCCGAAGGGGTATCGGCTCTTCTGAGCCGTCCGATTAGAAACAGACGCGCGGGATTAAACAAAAGAAAACAGAGAGGGGGAAGGGGGTGGCGCGCCGGCCGGAGAGGGGAGAGGAGGCGGCGGGCGCCATTGCCGGCCGGCCCGAGGCTCGCCGGAGTTGGGCGCGAGGGGGCTACGGTCCACGGTTTTCAAATCGGTTTGCACAGGGAGGTAGAGGAGGGCGAGGGGAGTGCGTCCCCGGCCTTGGAACGCTCTGGGAAGCACCCGAGCTGCTGCGCCATGGCCGGCGGCGGAAAACTTCTCCGGCGAGCGCGGCCGGAGCGATAGAAGACCCCGTTTTGCTCCGGAAATGGATGGGGAGAAAGAGGGAAGGGAGAGGAAGCTCACCACGGCGCTAAATCGGAGCGAAACCGGCTCTGGAAGGAAGCTTCACGCGGCGGGCGAAGAACTCCGGCGACGGTTTTCTGCGCACTCGCGATTGGGAGCAAGCCGAGGGGAGAGAGGGGAAAATGGGGAGAAGTGAGGCGGCTCGCACGCGGGGGTTCTTCAAGTGACCGAAGCGCGGGGGAAGGAGGGGATCGTGGGCGCGGGAGCTTCGGTCTGGGCAGTTTCCAACCGAGAGAGACTCGGGGGCGGGGCGGTTGGAGGAAGGAGGTGGTCCTGACGGGTGGGCCCCACCCGTCAGCCGCCAGAGAGAAAAGCTTTTCTTTTTTTATTTTCCAAACAAATTTTCCAAACTCTTTTCCAAATGAGTTTTTGAATTCAAATTCTTTTCATCAAAACCACTCATCACATAAAAGAAATGCACCAGCATGTATGCAACAAAATATTAGCCTAACTTATATTTAATTTTATTTTCTCCAAATTTATTTATTTTCCTATATTGAAAATGCTCACAAAATTATTTAGTAAAGCCAAATTCATCTATTTTTAGAGGAGCCAAATTTTGGGTGTTACAATTCTACCCCCCTTAAAAATAATCTCGTCCTCGAGATTGGGTGATGCTTACTCAAACAGTTGTGGATACGACTTCCTCAAATCCTCTTCTCTTTCCCAGGTGGCTTCATCTTCGGTATAACGGTTCCATTGTACTTTACACATCTTTATAGTTCTGCTTCTTGTGACTCTGTCTGCAGTTTCCAAGATCTTTATCGGGTACTCTTCATAAGTGAGATCTTCTTTAACGGTCAACTCTTCTATAGGAATCTGCTCTTCGGGTACCCGCAAACACTTCTTCAACTGAGAAACATGGAATACATCATGTACACCTGACAAACTCTCAGGAAGTTCTAACTGATAGGCTACTTCTCCACGTCTTGCAAGAATCCTGAAAGGTCCGACGTATCTCGGTGCTAGCTTACCATTCACATTGAATCTCTTCACACTCCTCATTGGAGATACCTTCAGATATACAAAATCACCCTCTTTGAAGCTTAAGTCCCTTCTTCGGGTGTCGGCATAACTTTTCTGCCTTGACTGTGCCACTCTTAGATTGTCCCTAATCATCCTCACTTGTTCTTCAGCACTTCTTAGGATGTCTGGTCCAAACACCTGTGTTTCACCAGTTTGATTCCAGAATAAAGGTGTCCTACACTTGCGACCATACAAAGCTTCAAATGGTGCCATCTTGAGACTCTTCTGGTAGCTGTTGTTATAGGAAAACTCAGCATACGGCAGACTTTTGTCCCAACTAGTGCCATACTGCAGAGCACAAGCTCTCAGCATGTCCTCCAAGATTTGATTAATTCTCTCTGTCTGTCCATCAGTCTGGGGATGATAAGCAGAACTGAAGTTCAGCTTAGTTCCCAAGGATCTATGTACTTTGTGCCAAAAGTGCGACGTAAACTGAGTTCCTCGGTCGGACACGATCTTCTTTGGAACTCCGTGTAAGCACACAATCCTTTCCATGTATAGCTCGGCTAACCTTGCCCCTTTGTAGTTAGTTTTGACTGGTAAGAAATGTGCAACCTTAGTGAGTCGGTCTACTATTACCCAAATCGAGTCATACCCACGTTGAGTACGTGGCAACCCGGTAATAAAGTCCATACCGACTTCTTCCCATTTCCATTCGGGTATCTGCATTGGTTGCAACAACCCTGCAGGTCGTTGGTGCTCAGCTTTCACCCTCTGACAGGTGTCACACAAAGCAACATACTCTGCTACATCCCTTTTCAATCCATACCACCAATATCTCTCCTTTAGATCCAAATACATCTTGGTACTCCCAGGGTGTATTGAATAAGCAGAGTCATGCGCCTCACGCAGAATTGTGTCTCGGATAGCCTTCACTTCAGGCACACATATCCTTTTCCCAAACCATAGGGTACCATTCTCATCTATCCTGAAGCCTAGTGCCTTTCCAAGCACTACATTATCTGCTATCTCTTTTAATTTCTCATCCTCCAACTGACTCTTACGTATCTCTTGTTCCAATGTTGGCTCTATCTCTAGACCCATGGTATGATTCACAAAGCCTATGTTGAGGTGTTCTATTTCGGCTCGCAACTCAGCTGGAATAAATGTCAGCTGAAGTCTGTTGACATAGCTTTTCCTACTAAGTGCATCTGCAACTACATTTGCTTTTCCAGGGTGATAATGTACTTCCAGGTCATAATCCTTGATCAACTCTAACCAACAACGTTGCCTCAGATTCAGGTCTGACTGGGTGAAGATATACTTTAGGCTCTTATGGTCTGTGTAAATATCACACTTGTGACCAATCAAGTAATGCCTCTAAATTTTTAAAGCATGGACCACTGCGGCTAGTTCCAGATCATGAGTAGGGTAATTCAACTCATGTTTTCTCAACTGCCTAGATGCATAGGCCACTACTCTACCTTCTTGCATGAGCACACAACCTAAACCTAAGCGAGAAGCATCACAATAGATGGAGAAGCTCTTGCTTAAGTCAGGTAAGGTCAACACTGGAGCTGTGGTCAACCTCTTCTTTAACTCCTCAAAGTTAGCCTGGCATTTGTCTGACCAAACAAACTTAGCACTCTTCTCTAATAAGGCCGTCATGGGCTTAGCAAGTTTAGAGAATCCTTCAATGAATCTCCTATAATATCCGACCAATCCCAGAAAACTACGGATTTCACTCACATTGGTCGGGGGTTTCCAATTCAACACATCTTGCACCTTGCTGGGGTCCACGGCTATCCCTCCATTGGAGACCACGTGTCCCAGAAAGGAGACCTCCTTTAGCCAAAACTCACACTTGCTTCTTTTGGCATATAGCTTATGTTCTCTAAGCTTCTGCAAGACTAGCCTCAGATGCTCTGCATGTTCCTCTTTAGTTTTGGAAAAGATGAGTATGTCATCAATGAACACCACTACAAACTTATCCAAGAACTCCATGAACACCTTGTTCATGAGATACATGAAATATGCGGGTGCATTGGTTAGCCCAAAAGACATAACTGTGTACTCATACAGGCCATACCTAGTAGTGAAGGCTGTCTTAGGTACATCCGAGGCACGGATTTTCAGTTGGTGATAACCGGATCGAAGGTCTATTTTTGAGAACACACAAGCACCTTTTAACTGATCAAACAAGTCATCAATTCTAGGCAAAGGGTACTTGTTTTTGATGGTTACTTCATTTAGTGACCGGTAATCCACACACATTCTCCTGGTACCATCTTTCTTATCGACAAAGATAACGGGTGCTCCCCAAGGTGATGAACTAGGACGAATAAAACCCTTCTCTAGCAACTCCTTAATTTGCTTCTTAAGTTCCTCTAGTTCATTCACTCCCATTCTATAAGGTCTTTTAGCTATAGGTGCAGTTCCAGGTAAAAGTTCAATAAGGAATTCGATGTCTCGGTCAGGTGGCATACCTGGCAATTCATCAGGGAACACATCAGGGAAGTCATCCACCACTCGGTTCTCCTCATTGACTTCATCAGTCAACTGGTTCACGGTAGCAGTTGGAGGTGCTTGCACTGCCACTTCTACACAAATTCTATCCCCTTTAGGTGATGTTACTACCACAGACTTCTCCTGGCATTGAATCACTGCCCGATGTTGCTTCATCCAATCCATCCCAAGGATAAGGTCAATACCAGAAGTTCTTAGCACAATGGGGTTTACTTTGAACTCTACCCCCCTTAGAGAAACACTAGTGGAGGGACTCCAATAGTTCGCTGGCATAGTACCCCCCGGTGAATTCACTAGCATTGAGTTTTTCATGGCACATAAAGCTATGCTATGTACTCTAACAAAAGCTTGCGAGATGAAAGAATGCGAAGCTCCGGAATCAAAAAGTACAGTAGCAGGGATGGAGTTGATACTGAACGTACCCAGCATGACCTCGGGTGCCTCCTGAGCTGATTCAGTAGACACATGGTTCACACTTCCAGTGTGGGGTGGTCGAGCATTGGGCCTCTGATTGTTGTTCTGATTCTGTGGAGCTGAGGGGTTCTGCTTCTTCGGGCACTGATAGGCATAGTGACCCACTTCACCACAACGGTAGCAAGCATTGCGGTTGTTTGCCACTGCTGTCTTCACTGGAGCATTGTTGGGCACACCTGGACGTGGTGCCTGGGGGTTAGCTTGCTGCTGAGGGCGCTGATTACCAAACTGCTGCTGGTACTGGCCCTGATTCCACTGACTAGGGGGCCTCTGGTTCCTGGGAGGAAAGCCTTGCTGAGGAAACACGCGCGGACGAGTGTTGCTGCTAGATGCCTGCCCCTGAATCTTCCTCTTCTTAGCATCCATCTCTTTGCGCTTATTGTCAATCACAATAGCACGGTTCACAAGTTCCTGGAAGCTGGGGTAAACATTGGACATCAACTGCAGTTGCAGGCCATCATACAGTCCATTCAGGAAACGACGTTGCTTGTCAGAATCCTTGGCTACTTCACCCGGAGCGTAACGTGACAATTGAGCGAACTTGTCACGGTACTCAGCGACAGTCATGGAGCCTTGCTTGAGAGCACGGAACTCCTCTTGTTTGAGCTCGATGAGCCCCTCTGGAATGTGGTAAGACCGGAAACTCTCAGTGAATTCCCTCCAAGTGACAGGCGGTGCGTTGTCTGGGCGTCCATATTGGTAGGACTCCCACCACTCTTGTGCAGCCCCTTGCAGTTGTCCGGAGGCATACAACACCTTCTCCATGTCATTGCACTGAGCAATGTTCAGCTGCTTCTCCACAGCTCTTAACCAATCATCAGCTTCTAAAGGGTCACTAGCATGTGTAAAAATAGAGGGACGTCCCTTCATGAACTCTCCCCTCTTATCTCGAACCTGGACCGGTGGTGGTACGACGGCAGGCTGGTGATCCAGGCGATCCATCATAGTTTGCATCAATTGAGTTTGCATCAACATGAGCTGCTCCATTGTCACAGGCTGTGGTGGTGGCGGTGGGTCCACCGGTGCGCCACGGCCACGGCCTCGACCTCAACCACGGCCTCTTCCTCCTTCATCAGCCATCTGTTTCCAACAAAGGAATAAGCTTTTAGAGGTCTTTCCATAATTAATAACTGATTATAATATCGAATAGACTGCTGAAATTTTTCTGGACAGGATGCAAAATCAGCAGTGCAGTATTTAACTCATAACTCGAGTTTCTGAGATCCAACAGAGGCGTGCAATACATGTTTGGAAAGCTTATAAAATTTGTTACAACTTTGGTTCAGACCACTTTTACAGATTCTGACATTATCTTGATCAAAAACAGGGGTAAAGTGAATCTGTTCTGTGCTCTAGTCTGCGCAATAGTCCCAGATTGTAACAAGGATATCTCCCAGATCCGAGCAGGTTTTAACGTGGTTCCTGTTGCAAATGAGAGATACAGCAGTCTAGTTTCCTCCACAAAATTTTCAGAATTTTTGGACGTACCACTTCAGAGATAAAAATTAAACATCACAGGCTGCTTCAGAAAAACAGCACAGCAACAGCAGAATATACCAACCCAACTAAGCATTCGATAATTAAACTTAAGGTAACATAAGTTTGTAGATAAATCCACAAACTTCCAGCAGTCATTACAAAGATTCGAATCATGCAAATACACAAACAAATTCAACGGACACATCAATTGTTCAGAAGCACTCCAAACTCAACTGACATAACGGGACTACGAAATAAAACAACTATGACATCCTAGGCCTATGGTGCGTCGCCGGAGATGCTAGGAGGTGCGGTCTTCTTCTTGTAGAGCGGTGGCAACTCAAGCTGCTCTCTAAGGCTGTCCACCATCTCCTGGAAGCGATCTATGGAATCCTGCTGATCACGTAGCTCCTCCTGTAGGTCATCATTGGCCATCTGTAGGACATGCATATGCCTAACAGTTGCATCCAATGGCGTGTCAACCTCCTGCGGGTTCTCAATAGACCAAGTACCAATAGTAGAATCATGGCGAGGGAGAAACTTGTACTGGTCTGCTCTCATGGCCTCATAGCGAAGGCCATGGTAGTGAGTGTAAGCCATCTGGGCGGCGTCCTCCAAGCTGTCCTGTGCCTCAGCTCGCCTAGCAACGTGTCCATGGATGCTCTCCACCATATAGCTGTCATGTGTCTCATTCTCCACAGTGATGGTAAGATCCGACCTCCAGTATGTGGCCTCATAGGGGTGTGTATACTCTGCACAGCAGTACCTAATGCCAATCTCCTTATCAGCATAGTAGGTATCCAACATTTCCCTAACCAAGTTGTGGAAGTAGGCTGTCATTGACGGATACTTGTAGTGGATGGTGGTAGTCCATCCTGGGTTTTCTTCCTCAGGACCAGCTGGACACACCACCTCTGGTACAGCAGGGGCAGCAGGTGCAACTGGTGGAGCTGGTGGTGCAGGTGCAGCAGGTGGAACAGGTGCTGTGGGTGGAGGTGGAACAGGTGCAGCTGCTACAGGGGAGTCCATCCAGTTCTCATCATCATCATCCACCTCTGTCACCATCGCTGGGTCCTCTTCCTCCATGGGGACGGTCTCGTTGTCGGAGATGTCCACCACTGGCTGGGACGACTGGGGCGTGAACTGAGAGATGTAGCTCCTGGTGCTGGCACGGCGAGATCTCGTGACAGGCGGCATCTATAAATTTTATTTTAAGATTAGATCAATATTTTGGCAATAGAATAAGTGATATAAGCATAATAAATTTTGTAAAATAACAAAAAGTAAGGTAGAAAGCATTAAATAAATAAAACAAAAACTCTATATCGACCAATGCTACCTAGGCTTGCGTCCTACAGTCAACACGGCTCTGATACCAATTTGTCACACCCAATTTCAAGGAAGAAATTGAATGCATAAACTTATGTGCGCCCAGAGATCAATCACACACATAAGTCACAAATTAAATACCATCATCGCAGTGTTTACAACAAACGTAGTTATTACATCACAAAGTCTGGTATAACAGCGGAAATATAAATATGATAATCTAAGATAACTATCTCAAGACCCTCACACAGGGAGGGTCGACTGGTGAAGCACAAGCCTAAAAGTCCTCAGGGTAGTCCTCATAGCCACCACCATCTGTTACCCATCTGGGATTTTTATCCAAAGAAAAGAAATATACAAGCGTGAGTACATCTCGTACTCCACAAGCATAGCATGAGGATTTATGGGGCTCAACAGGCTAAACTAGGTTCACTGCATCAGCTTTTAGTAGGTCAGTGTTTTATCATTAATTATTATAGATTATGCTTAAGCTCCCAAATATCCCATATGATCAGTTATTAGAACCATAGTAAGTCAATAAGTCACAGTAAAGCATAATTATATGTCATCAAGTACCATAAAGCCATCAGTAACCAGTTATTCTGTGAGTTTTCCGGGCCGCTCGTGACCGTGAGCACGGCTGTTATAACAGTTATACACTCTGCAGAGGTTGTGCACTTTCACCGTGAGTCGTGTTGCCCATATGCCCGGGGTCCGTCGACCCCCAAACACTACCAAGGTGAGCGGGCAGGGTACACTATGAAGCCTTCCATAGGCCTATTCTAACCAGTTAGGGCCGCGAGGTTTCCTCGGCAGGCAGATGTAGAAAACCCCCCTTTTCTATGGCACATTTCCATCGCGGCTATACTCATAGAAACAGGGGAAGCCCTACACCCAAAGTGGCAAGCGCCTCTTGCGCCCTTTCGGGTAACCTCTAACGAGTTAGAAAAGATCCTATTACTGAGCTAAAGTCAGAGCCATGTGACTCTCCCGGTTGCACTGTAAGTCCCAGCTTTTGCCGACAGATAAGTCCTTACGGAGGGTCTAGGACAACATGACCAACAGTCATTTGTACCATAGCCCTATGTTCCATTTATCATAATCATGTTTAATCAATTAACCATGGTTCCATCACTGATTTCAGATCATATATAATTGGAGTTAGAGCACTAGCACTTCTACCCATATGCAATAAAAACCCTTGGGAACAAGGTAATTGTCATCAACAGCTAGGATGTCCTTATAGTTTGCAATATTATACACATGCAGGGTGAAATGCTTAAAAATGAGTAGGACAACAAGGTAGGCCCATGCTATACTTGCCTTGGTTCACGTACTCCTGCTGGTCTTGCTGGTCCTGCTGATCCCCAAAGAGCTCCGGACTCCCGAAATACTCCTCACCGTCTGGGCTCGATCAATACATCACAATCATCACGCATACCAAGACAAACATGCAAGAGAACAATTCCTAAAGTTAGAACAGTACACCAGCAGTAAATAAATTAAATAAAAGTTTTCCAAAATCATCTACGTGCTGCTACGATCACGTCAACGCGAAATTCACGAAAAACGGACTTACGACGCGAAAGTTACGCTCTTAATGGGATTTCAACAGCAATCTACGGACTTGTAATTAACTAAGAAATCTAACAGTGGTAAACCTAAACAACAGTGGTACGAACGCGAAGCTTACGAAATTACGAAACTAACGCAACTTGAACGGATTGATTCGGAGTTCAAACGACGATTTTATAGCTAAAACAATATGGTGGCAAATCTGTAAATAGAGCAGAGTCCAAACGAATTTAAATAAATGGAATAAATCCTGGAAATTCCTCAGGCCGAGGACTGCGCACGCAAAATTGAGATTTCCGGGGGTCTCTTAATCAAAATCGCCCCCGAAGGGGTATCGGCTCTTCTGAGCCGTCCGATTAGAAACAGACGCGCGGGATTAAACAAAAGAAAACAGAGAGGGGGAAGGGGGTGGCGCGCCGGCCGGAGAGGGGAGAGGAGGCGGCGGGCGCCATTGCCGGCCGGCCCGAGGCTCGCCGGAGTTGGGCGCGAGGGGGCTACGGTCCACGGTTTTCAAATCGGTTTGCACAGGGAGGTAGAGGAGGGCGAGGGGAGTGCGTCCCCGGCCTTGGAACGCTCTGGGAAGCACCCGAGCTGCTGCGCCATGGCCGGCGGCGGAAAACTTCTCCGGCGAGCGCGGCCGGAGCGATAGAAGACCCCGTTTTGCTCCGGAAATGGATGGGGAGAAAGAGGGAAGGGAGAGGAAGCTCACCACGGCGCTAAATCGGAGCGAAACCGGCTCTGGAAGGAAGCTTCACGCGGCGGGCGAAGAACTCCGGCGACGGTTTTCTGCGCACTCGCGATTGGGAGCAAGCCGAGGGGAGAGAGGGGAAAATGGGGAGAAGTGAGGCGGCTCGCACGCGGGGGTTCTTCAAGTGACCGAAGCGCGGGGGAAGGAGGGGATCGTGGGCGCGGGAGCTTCGGTCTGGGCAGTTTCCAACCGAGAGAGACTCGGGGGCGGGGCGGTTGGAGGAAGGAGGTGGTCCTGACGGGTGGGCCCCACCCGTCAGCCGCCAGAGAGAAAAGCTTTTCTTTTTTTATTTTCCAAACAAATTTTCCAAACTCTTTTCCAAATGAGTTTTTGAATTCAAATTCTTTTCATCAAAACCACTCATCACATAAAAGAAATGCACCAGCATGTATGCAACAAAATATTAGCCTAACTTATATTTAATTTTATTTTCTCCAAATTTATTTATTTTCCTATATTGAAAATGCTCACAAAATTATTTAGTAAAGCCAAATTCATCTATTTTTAGAGGAGCCAAATTTTGGGTGTTACACACAAGTTGCCTTGAGGTTGGAATACTCTTTCATCAAGGACTCTGGAAAGCAATGCTCACAAGATGATATGGTGAAAAGAAGAATCAACCAACAGATCACTGGTGCATAGAAGAGAGTTGGCACAGCTAAAGACTTGGAAGGATCATCTGTGAAAATTAGAGTCGTGGGAATAGTTAGATACCTTATCGGATGATATGGTTGACAACGAAGCATAAGGTGATGTATTATCTAATGAAGAGGACCCAATGTTAGTGTCTTAGTGAGTGAAGATTCAACAATCTACTAGCCATGATATGGTGCCATATCATGGACCACCCAATAGATCATCTGGCAATGCATAGAAAACCTAGTAGACTTCTTCCAATGGCTCTTTGAGGGGAGTGAGGTTGCCTCACTTGTTTGAGTGCGTTAGAGTACCCCCAAGTAAGGCTGTTTCAAGTTAGAGCAAGTGTTTTTACCCATCCACCCACTCAAGACATTCAAGATCACATCCAAGGCAAGAATAGACACTATAGTTTATAACTTAGAGCTTGAGAGCTTCCAGTGAGATTGGGTTGTGTTACCCTTGTATCCTAGAGACTTGGAGCGCTTTAGGTCTTTTTGACCTTCCGATAAAGGCATGGTGGCCTTAGAGGCAGTGATCCTCCATTTTGACTATGGTGCAGTGTCATATCATTGTACAGGCGACGAGGAGAGACCACCTCCCTCGTGTGGAGAAAATCCATAGTGGACATAGGATCAAGGTGACCGAAAGAGGATTGTGGTAATGGTGTGACTAAGTGACTCGCACACTAGCTTTTGGTTAGTAGAAGCCTATGTTTCAAATAGATTTGCACCATGACCGAGAGAGATTTGCTAACTGAAAGCATACCTCAATGCATCTTCGACATGGGCTAGGGGTTGTGTTTTGACAACTAATACCACAAGATATTATTGTTGCATCTCTGGGAAGTTACCCTCTCTACCTTTTGTTTTTATTTACCGAGTTTATTACTTTCGCATGTGCGATCTTTAATTTCTTAATTAGATTATTAGTTATAGGCTAGTTGACATGATTAGGTTAGGTTGCTAATATCTTTTGGGTTGATGGTAAGTTAGAGCGCACAAGAAAAACCCTAACATGTTAGAGTAGTTTATGGGTTTTCTAGTTGCAACTTTTATTGTGTTCTAGGTTTTTATGTTTGAATTGGACACCTCTTGGGTTCTCATGAGATCTTTCACCTGCTGTGAATTTCACTAGACTGTAGTGCTATTGGTCATGATGCAAGCATATGTTTGTTGGGTATTTTAAACGCAAACAGAAAAATCCGCAAGCGCACGGATACCGATGTAGCTTTCACCCGGGAGTATTCCAGAGTATCGATTTTCCACAGAGAACGTGAGTGTACTAATTAAGATCCAAGATCGCCCAAGGATAACTATATAATTATTTGTGGTGGGAAGAGAGGAAGCTTCCTGAGAGTTCTCTAGTTGATCTAAGAATCAAGAATTACTTCAAGATTATCTATATCGGGACATCAGAGCACTAACCACAGAAAGAGATGAGAAGGGGGATAGGAAGGTCTGACTACGGTCCTACAAACACCGATCCGAACGTGGTGGAATACGTCGACCGTTAGGGCTGTCACTACCCTAGGGCTACCACAACAATCCGTAGGATTGGGTGCAATTCCAGGTAATTGCAAGACTAAACACCACGTCTAATCTATTAATTACTACTCTAGCGTTATAAACACTAGAGCACTTGATGCAAGCGGGAATCCAATAAATAACTTGAATGTAAATAAAAGTAATTAGAGAACTCAGGAGTTATGAATTGAAGAACCTGGAGAACGACAAAGAACGAACCAGATGCTGCAAAAGTATAATGTTGAGGAAGATCCGACAGATCCGGCTCCTCCTCTGCTCTCCTCTTCTCTCTCCCTATTTTCTAGATTACAACTAGAACTAACTAGAACTAGAACTAGAGGAACTAGAACTAGAACTAGATCTAGATGAACTAGAGGTAGAACTAGAAGAACTAGAGGGATCCTCTCTACTTAGATGAAGAATTGAAACCCTAACTTTGATTCTGTAGAAGAGGTATGATCTCCAGGGGCCAGGGGGTCTGGTTTTATAGTCCCTTCAAGTGAATCTGGGCCGTCGGATCAAACCGACATTGATCGTGTGGTTTTCCTTGAAGTATTAGGTGGGTGGAGCATGATCCGCGAGACGTGTCCTGATTGGGCACTGTAGCTGGGCGGGCGCCCTGCCTCCGAGCCCGATTGCCTTCCCGTTCGATCCCGTGGCTTCTGGAGTCTTCTAGATGATAGAAAATTGTGCGGCACGTTAATATCTCTATGTAAACCCGACGTGTGGGCCTTTCTTCCATATTTCCTGATAACCCTCTGCAGAAATAGACAAACACCAAACCTCGTGGAATTCTGTCAGATAAAACCCTAAGTCTAGGTGTTGGTTGCATTTGGATCGTTTTCCATGATTAGTTGATGGTTAAATATGAGCATTAAGGACCGTCAACAATGTTCCACTCGATCAACTTCTAGTTAAGAAAAAGGGCAAACAATATTTCTTGCACTGCTTGCAAACTTCTCATTCATGCACATTAGGGAAATGATATACTGATTGCACGTATGATGTCATAAGAAGGTATAGTTTTGTCAGAGGGAACTAATATACCAATTGCATATAAGATATCATAAGAAAGATATGGTTTTCGTGATTCCATCAAAATTATAGTAATCGGAACTTGTTCCTCTACTAGGCCGCCACCATTTAAGTCGCTTGATTTGAGACAAGATTGTGAATCAACCTGTTATATTTGGTTCTTTCGCTACAATGACATTGATGATGATGCCAAGCTTTCTGCCAAGGAGCATATGGAAAGAACCACTTAGCGACCATATAAGGAAGTAGTAAGGGGACAAACACTATTACACGTTTCATTTTGCGCAGCGATTCTGAAAGGTCCTAATATGGCTAGAGAGGGGGTGAATAGCCTATTTAAAAATTCTACAAACTCACTAGAGAAAGAGGTTAGTAAAAAACAAAGCGAAGCTTTTTGCTCTAGCTCTAATGGGGTGTTTGCAAGCCACCTATCCAATAATTCTAGTTGATATGATCACTAGCCACACAAGAGCTATGTCACTACAAGCTACACTAGTGAACTATGCTACACAAGGCAAAGTAAGCAACTAAACTAATTACACTACTTTGCGGTAAGTAAAGGGTAGGATGAGATATCTATTACCACCGTGTAGGGGATGAACCAATCACCAATATAAACAATCAAGCACCGGGAGAATGCCAATGAAATACAATTGAGACACCGATTTTTCTCACGAGGTTCACATGCTTGCCGGCACGCTACGTCCCCATTGTGTCGACCAAAACTTGATGGTTCAGCGGCTAAGAGGTGTAGCACGAACCTCATCCTCACTAGGACACTGCAAGAACCTACCCACAAGTGAGGTAGCTCAATGACATGAGCAATCCACTAATGTTGCCTTTGGCTCTCCGCTAGGGTAGGCACAAACCCCTCACAATCACTAGGAGATAGCCACAACAATCACCAACTCATGCCAATGCTCCTATGCTGCTCCAAGTTGTCTAGGTGGCGGCAACCACCAAGAGTAACAAGAAAACCGCAGCTAGAACGATCCCCAAGTGCCACTAGATGCAATCACTCAAGCAAATGCACTTGGAATCACTCCCAATCTCATAAAGATATTTAATCTATGAAGGAGATGAGTGGTAGGTGTTTGCTTAGGCTCACAAGGATGTCAAGTATGCTAGAATGCCAAGAGAGTGAGCCCCAAGCCGGCCAACACGTATTTATAAGCCCCTCAAACAAATAGAGCCGTTGGCTGATTCACTAGGCAGAAATCGAGACCGTCGGACGCACTGCAGGAGACCACCGGACGCACAGACCCTGCGTCCGATGCTCCAGAGGAAGCCACGTGTCCCCCTTTTGAACCAGGCACGTTGATCTCTAACGGTCAAAACAGAGTCACCGAACGCGCTCAAGTTAGCACCTGACGCATCCGGTACACACCAGTCACGTGCGCAGAGAGGTCTGCAAACACACGACCTCACCACACTCAGAGCACCAGACGCGTCCAATGCTCACCCGACTCATGCGCAGAGAGGGTTGCAAACCGCCTGCACACCGGACTCACACCACCGGACGCACCCTAAGCGTCCGGTGCTCTTAGTTAGAAAACCCCCTACTGAAGACAGGCCACACCGGACGCATGAACAGGGAACACCCTGCGTCCGGTGCTTAACCCTAATAGGGCCAAGCACTGACAGCACACCAGACCCTAAGGGCCAGCGTCCGGTGCCTCTGCGCACTGCGTCCGGCACTCCCACAACTTTCCCAAATTTCTCACTGGCGCAATAAAAAATATGCATTTTATTTTCTCAAAAAAGCACCGAATAGGGAGAGAGGAACCCAAACCCCTCTCTACCCTTCAACCTCAACCTCCTTCTTAAAGTGTGCTAACACCACCAAGAGTGTACCAACAAGTGCACATGTGTTAGCATTTTCACAATCATTTTCTTCGAAGGAGTGAAGTTAGCTCACTAGGTTCTAAATGCATGCACATGAATAATGACACCTAGTGACACTTGATAACCGCTTAGCCAAAGAATTCCCCTCTTTATAGTACGGCTATCTATCCTAAATGTGATCACACCCTCTATGGTGTCTTGATCACAAAAACCAAAAACCCTAAGCAATACCTTTGCCTTGGTCTCCATAGGGTTTTTTTCTCTCTTTCTTCTTTTCCAGGTTGAGCACTTCATCATCTTGTGGTCATCACCATCCTCATCATGATCATCACTTGCTCCATCACTTGGCATGTACCACTCATTAAGTCTACACACACTTAGCATAGAGGTTAGTACTAGGGTTTCATCAATTATCCAAAACTAAACTAGGGCTTTCAGTTTCGCATAAGGGCTCCGAGGCAGACATTATTTTTGCCTGCCACGGTTATTCAGGTCCATCTAAAGCCAGCCAGCCCACCGAACAACCGTCACGGTTAATAATTAACCATGGCGGGCATTGTAAAGTAACCGCCACTGTGGTGGCCATTGTAAGGTAACCACCACGGTTAATAGGTATTAACTGTGGCGGTTGCTTATCAGGCCCGCCACGATTAATAGATCATTAACTGTGGCGGCTGCTTAACATTGTCCCCCTCGGCTAAGTCTGTGTTCTAAATGCAGTCGCAACCACCCTTCTTCCCCGCGGCTCCTCCACCATTTTTTAGGGTTTTGAGCTCAAAATCCTAAAAGTGTCTATTTTCTAGAGGGGGAGATTTTTCCCTTAGATTTAAATTGAGATGGTGAAATGTAAGAGCATGACAAGAGAATGAGCAGCATGGGGAACAAAAGTGTTGGACGACTTTTGAAGGCATATAGCACCTAAGAATGCATATGATCCATCCCTCCCATAGACTTTCATGTGATTTCAATATTTTATTACTATTGGCAAAATCTAGTTGTAACATTGTTTAAATTATATACTATTATTTCTTTTCATATGTACTTGTGTTATATCTGTATTGGGTTCACACTTCTTTTCTATATCTTTTGATGGGTCTAGACCACTACAATCTTGAGTTATAAGATCAATGGCGATAGCTTTTAGCTCTTAAGAGTGAAAGAGACTACATTTTTAACTTTATTTATAGTAAAGCACTAACTTATTTTATTGAAATGTTGGATAGCCAAAAATGGACTTCTTCCTCATCCAGTCAAAATTTGACTTCACTAATTATATCTTTAAATATTTTTTCCAATCATATCAAAATCATAAATTGCTGTGTTTCTTTAACTTATTATTTACTTTTATTAATTGTAACAGGAATGATCTCTCTTTGGTTTAATATATAAGCAGTTATATCATCATAGAATCTAATGATATATATATATATATATATATATATATATATATATATATATATATATATATATATATATATATATATATATATATGAGTTGTTACTTCCATCTTTAATAAACCACATTACGTATGTGTTCATACTTGTTTATCGGTTTGAGTATGTTTATATACTCATATTAAGAGATTGTAGATTGTATCACGCAAAAAAATTTTGAAGGAAGCCATATTTTTAATATATTACTAAAATGCCACTATTGTAGTATATATAATAAGTATAACCACATACTCTATGTATACATACATACTTAACATACATATCACCTTAGATGGTCTAGTATGATCATATACTTCATCTATATACATTTCGTTCGGTCATATGCATCCTAAATCTAGAGATATAGACATGGGAGTAACTACTCCTGGGAGTACGAAGTAATTTCCCATTTTTCGTACTCACGGGAGTAATTACTATCTTCAATAAACCACATTACGTATGTATTCATACTTGTTTATCGGTTTGACTATGTTCATATACTTATATTAAGATACTCTAGATCTTACCATGCGAAAAAATTTCAAAGAAATTCATATTTTTTAATACATTACTAAAATGCCACTATTGTAGTATATATACTAAGTATAACCACATACTTATGTATGCATGCATATTTAACATATATATTACCTTAGATGGTTTAGTATGATCATATACTTCGTCTACATACACTTCATCGGGCCATATACACCCTAAATCTAGAGATATACACATGGGAGTAAAAAGGAATTTAGGGTGTAACATATCTATGTATGCATGCATACTTAACATATATATAGGATAATTTCTTTTTATTCCCAGTAGTAGTTACTTCATGTGTATCTCTCTAGATTTAGGGCGTATATATATACATATACACTAATAGTTAGCAAAAAATAAATTGAAGTTTAAAGATCCAGTCATCTTTCAACAGGAAAGACGAATTCTTCTCAATATATTAAATTAACTTCCCAAGAATCACCCCCCTTTTCGATCTTTCCTTTTAGTACTCCACAACTTTTGCATGCAATGCATGCGTGAGACTGATCATGATGAGTGGCGACGACTAGAAAGAATCATGAGAGCAAACTGAGCATTAGTCAATTCAAATCCACATCCGTACATGCACGGAAAATATACGAGTGCCGCACTGATTCATGATTGCGCCATATGCCTATAATCTCTTCAAATGATAGCTGAGCTTGTTTAGTTTGAGCAGACAACTTTGCTTTTGATTGTGTGCTTCAACCTAACTATTAGTTGCCAAACATGTTCCATTGTATAACCTAATTTTTAAAAAGGAACAGGGAGCGAGACACGATGCAATAATATAATGCCACACATCCCTCACCAAAATTTTTTTAGTCGATCGCCACACAAGCATCGACCGCTGTAGTTTCACTTTAACCAAAACCTATCCCGAAAATTGTTCACAATCCACCCAAACCAAACTCAAACGAGACTAATCACAACGCTTCGTTTTTTCCGAACAAACACACTTTATTAAGAATTAAATAGTATTCTTACAAGCAATCGACATGACAAACTTAAAAAAACAATTAAAAAAGACCTCATTACGACGTCTCGACCTAATAGCAAAATAAGCAAGCTGATGCGCTGCATTATTTTGACTCCTACAAATCTTAACAGCATCCAGCCAGCAGAGCTTCACCATATTTTGTTGACAACGCTAGCTCACTGTCCATGTGGACATCGAGAGAGAGAAGAGACGATGCGATCTGCATGGTTTCGCTAAATAAATCTATTGGGTCTTGTTTGTATTTGTTGTCGGGTTCACTTCAACTTACATGTGTTAGGATAGATTGAGACGAAATTTAGTTTAAGTTTTACTCCAATCCACCCCAATATACGGGGATTAATGCGAATCCAACAACTTCTAAACAAGATATATATATATATATATATATATATATATATATATATATATATATATATATATATATATATATATATATATATATATATATATATATATATATATGGAAACTCCATTTTACACTTACGTGTAGTTACACGCATCGGTAACTCAGTCTCGCGTCTAAACGGCAGATGACGGCGTTCACATATATGATATATCCTATCGGGTGTCATTCTATACCCGTTAACTAGCGTGGAACCTGAACGAGCTGCAGGCCTTCCGCTCTTCCGTATTCCCCCACGCCGCTGAGTTCCGTGCTGGAGTTCCGTCTTCCCCCACGCCGCTGAGCTCCGATTCATCCATGGAGCGCAAGCTCTACCCCGACGAGCACGATTTGGTCGCCACAACCAACATCCTCCCTGCGGACCAATTCCCCATCTCGCCCCACCGCTCGACATCCACTATCGTCCCAATTCGGCCAGCCCCAAATCGGAGTCCAAGCTCCACCCCGACGAGCCTGAAGCGTTCGCCGGAGCCAAGATCTTCCCCCGCCGAGCAGTTCCCCAACTCGCCCCACCGCTCAAGATCTGCTATCGTCTTTGGCGCCGGCCTGTACGCGGCTGCGAGAGTGCGGGTGGCGTGATGTCGACCCGCCGCTCAGGATCGACGGCGTCTACATCGTCCTCGGCACCGGCTGAATGGATCCCCTGTTTTTCGGCGAACTCTGGTTGGTCCACCTCGAATCCTCTGGCAAAATTATTTTACCGTATTTTTATTATTAATTAGAAAATATACACTAGTATACGGTGTACGGTATAATTAATTTTCCACTTACATCTCGGATGAAGGTCTAACAAATTACCTATATTTTCGCGTGAGAGATATCCAGAGGATTTCATCTGCATATATATCCAACTAACTTAGCTCCCTTGTTTTCCTCTTCGTTAGCTCCCTTGTTTTCCTCTTCGTTATTCACTTCCAGTTCGATATTCACGTTCCTGCAGCGCTGACCCCATACATATTTTGCTTTTTTTGCTTTTGCTAAGGCTGTTTGTTCAGGAGCCCTTATCTGCACTCTCCCTCACGACGCTGCTCCTAGTTCTCCAAGAAATTATGTTGCATCGCCCTTGGTGAGATAGAACGTCGTATACTACTGTGATTGTCTTATCCCCAATATTGGTCAACTGTTGAGCTATTTCTGTTCCAGATTGTAGTATCATTTTATACGTACTAGGTTAGGCTATAGTATCATTGCATACTTTCTCGAAGTGGACGGGTATCATTGTATACTTTCTCAGATCTGACTAGTACCATTGTATACTTTCCTACATTTGTCATGTTCATTTTATTATGTATAACATTTTTTTAAATGTAGATGGCCAAAACACCATCAACTGTGAATGGATCAGGTGGTTCAACCTCCAACAGATCAGCATTCACCAAAGCATTGCAACACGTTCGCCGGAAACTTGGGATCAACCTTGCACAGAACACAACAATCAATGCTAGTTCTCCACGATCTAGTGGTGTTAGTAATAAAGCAAGGAAATCTAGAAAAGGTACAGTATACACGAGGAGTTCCGCTGGTATGACTTCAGACATCTTCAGTAGCATAGAAGATGAAACTAGGTTGCAGCTGATTAAAGACATGGGATTCCAAGGTTTTAAGTACCTTAATATCCACAAGTCAAATAAGGATTTTGCTGCATGGCTGCTCAGTAAGTTTGATCCTGTCCGCTGTACCTTACTTTCTGGTACTAGATCTGAAATCAAGTTGACAGAATCTGATGTCAACTTGATCCTGGGAATCCCATGTGAGGGAAAGCCCATAGTACCTGCAACACATCAAGAAGTGGTTATAATGAAAAAATATATCTGTAATGTTTTTGGGAAGGAATCATTTGAGCAAATCACCTTGCCGTTCCTCACCGGTATTTTATACAAGAAACCTGAGAGTCCAATGTCTGTCGGTGAGGCTATCAAATTCAAAACTGCACTCATAATGGTCCTTGTGACCATTTTTTTAGGCCCAGTTTCTCTCAACAATCACATATCAACAAGGTATATGACAGCCTTGGTTGACATTGATAATGTCCAAAACTATAACTGGTCAAAGTTTGTTATCGATGAGCTAAAAGTTGCAGCGGATTCTCTGCATAACAAGCTAAAAAATGGCAAAAGCGCAGGCTACATCAATGGTTGCATAATATTACTTCAGGTAGACCATATTTACTTATGTTCTAAATTATGATATAAACTGTATCCTTCTTAGTTTTTGTCATCCATAATATGAAAATGGCTGACATATTTTGCTTTCTAACATTTGTTCCAGATTTTTTATTTGGATAACCTTGAAAATGGTAACAGCACTCCTGAACACAGCTGCTTTCCTCGCATCAGATCGTATGATGACAAAATCATGGATGAGTTCATAAAGAAAGACATGATCTTACAAAATCGATTTCCATTCCCATCTTTTGGAAAGCTCAAGGTAGCTTATCCGTACCCACATCATTTGTCTAATAAACTTCAGCATGTGTGTAATTTTAATAATTTTGTTCACAGCTCCGTGATCGTCGTCAAGTTTGCTACAGCAACAACACATTTGCCAGTCAAGTTGAGGTACTGATGTGATTTTATTTCCATATATTATCTCATTAGATTTCATAGTTGACATGGCAATATATCCACCTGATTTTAGGAGTATGAGCCCATACTAATTGACAGTCCTTTACAATTTATCAATAATACCACCATAGTATGATGTCATACTTTTTATTATTTTTGTATCCGAACAACTTTTACTTTATCAAGACATTTTAGCTAGTATGTACATATGCCCCTGCCTTCTTTTAAGTTAATCCATATACTAAATCTGATCAGTACCAACCCATACTAATAATCTGAGTAAGTACATCCACATACTAAATCTCATTTATTATCTGCCCACACTAATCAATTAATAGAACCTCACGTAGTATCCGTATATACTTCATTTCAGAAAGAGTACATCCACATACTAAATCTCATTTAGTATCTGCCCACACTAATCAATTAATACAACCTCACGTAGTATCCGTATATACTTCATTTCAGAAAGAGTACATCCACATACTAAATCTTATTTACTACTTAGACACATTATCCAATTAATTTTATTATTTAGTACCAATTGAAATTACAAATCTTAAGGAGTATATCACCATACTAAATCTCATTTAGCATGAGCCCACACATATCTGATTTCAGAAGCACATATACTTAATTTCTTTTTTTTTGGAACACTTCCTGACCAGATTGAAGAAGTTGTCCATCATGGAGCGACTCGCAAGCCAACCTCAACCTTCGGCGGCATTGATCCACCAAGTTTTGACCTGGGCCTTTCACAGCTCGACAACGACAACACTATGGGATTATCTCTTTATCGTTTCGAGTCGGTATAACACTTTACTCAAATGTTTATATCAGCCCATACAACTATTCTGAACGAGTACACCCACGTACTAAATCACATTTAGTATCTGTCCACAGTAACCAATTAATATAACACCTTTAAGTATCAACCCATACTACTAATCTTAATGAGTACATCCACATACTAAATGAGGCAAAAGAATGAACCGATACAGATCTAACTAGGTAAATCCATGTACTTAATGTAAACACTTTCTGACCAGATTCAAAAAGATGTCCATCATGGATTGACTCCCAAGCCTACATTTTCCATCGGCGGCATTGATCCACCAAGTTTTGATCTTGGCCTTTCACAGCTTGACAACAACAACACTCTTGGAGAACTAACACCCGCAAATCTAGTGCAAGGTAATTTAGAAGCACAGTTTGACACGGTTGCTGATCAAGCTGTTGTGCCAGAAACTCCTCCAGATCAACAAGGTGTAGCTAATACAGGTGATTTTTAATCTTGTCAAACCCAATGATCCTGTTACTGCCATTCATATCACCCGATTTAAATTAAACATTTCTTAACTCTTTCATATCTGAATAGAGACCATGATGAATTCTGCTTCTTTCTCCTCACCGCATTCCATACTGAAGCATGTTACTGAAGCGAGGATTACACTTCGTAATGAACAACTTGTCACCAAGTATCTCCCTAAATCCAAGAAAACAATCATTGGAGAACCTGCAGATTTGCTTGTAAATTTGCCAGCACGTATCGTTAAGCCAAGCACGATGGTAAAGTCACCTTTTCTATGCAAGCCACAATCATACACAAGGAACGAGAGTAAGGCTCTAGATGATCTGTTTCAACACACCACTTCCATCCAAGACAAGAACGCACTAAAGTAATTTTTTTTAATACTAGTACCTCCAAAATTAAGAAATGTTTACACCACATATGTCTAACCATACGTGTCTTTTATTTCCGCAGGAAGCTTTGGGTTCACATCTCCAACCCGGTTCCCATGAAACTTCATCTATCTCACCTTCAACATACCCTGAAGACTAATGACCCCATGGACGAAGATACATTTAATCTTGCCGTTCAGGCACTTTATGAGGATGAGCTCCATACATTTGGTTCCACTAATTTTGTTGGCTGGAGGCACTTCCTGAACCAAGATTTTGCGGTTAGTATGTCAACTTACTTTCCATTTTTTTTCCCATTATACTACTTATATGTCCAAATTATTCGACATTGCAGATGTATGCAATTGCGGCAGACGGCCACTGGAACCCAACATATCACATTCATTTGTTCACTGATCCATCAATTATTCCATACAACGTGTCATCATGTCGCCTGGTATGTAATTCATAAAAACCCCTCGAATCAACAAGGAAACTTACCATCTACTAATAACAACAAACTCTCATGGCATTTCAGATCTTTGTCCCTATCTATGAGGTAGCACATTATGCTTTATATGCATTTGACATGGAGAAAAAATGGTCAACATCCTCGACCCTGTCAGGGATACCTCTAAAGATATACTTTTATAACACACTCAGTAAAACGACATACAATAAAAATTTGGGTAGGTACCACTGCATACTTTGCCATCATTTTGCAAAAAACCATTCATTGCCGAATCCTAAATTTATTCATAATGAAAAAGGGATTCTGTGATTACAAAAGGATAATAATTTTCCAGTAAACGAACCCTGCCGATTACATTATGATGCCAGTTCTCCCAATCAAACCAAATTATAAATTACAAATGCGACCATTGCTAAAACAAATTTGATCCTAGCTACCACTTCTGGACTTCTCATACTCCATGATAACTTCAAGTTGACACTGCATCGAATCTGGACCAGACGACCAGCCATCTATTACTGACGAAACTTGAGAGACTCCTCCTTCAAATCATGCCACTTGCAAATCCTTCTTTTAGTATGTGTACATACACTTCCACCACCGTTTTCATCCGAATCTTCTTCATCCTCAATAATGCTGTACACGAAGATAACCAGTGTTCATACAAGGGATGGATACTAAAACAATATGAATTACTTAAGAAACTTTCTTACGCTGAATTTGGAACCATGATAGGCTGCGGTGCATTTGGGCAAAGGATGCTATAATGTCCTCGAAGACCACATCTCTCGCACAACCTATATGGAAGACGGAATCGTGCGGCAGCGCGGCCACAGGTCACCCGGTTATGGCCTTCCACACCGCACTTCCCACAACGACGGCGATGGGGTGCATGGCCTCCTAAAGTGTCCCGGCCACCAGAACGACCTTCATTGATCACATCACCTTCATCAGCTTTTCTGCAAGAACTACCGTTCGTTAGAACAAACCCAATATGCAGATGAGAGGGTATATCATGGGTATCATACCTTGGTTGTTCTCGAGTTTCTACTCCAGCATCTGTAGAATCATCGACAATGATGATCTCCACGACCTCTTGATCCATAATGGCTCGATCTCAAAAAGAAAGATTTTCTGGACGTACAATGACCTAGAGCTGGATAGAGGTCCCTCATATATATATATATAGCCAATGCGTTTACAGATCCGCTTTCTCCGTTCATAAGTATGCCGCTAGGTGCAACTCCTAAGAATACTAATTATTATTCACGTATATACTCTCAAAAGAAAATACACGTACACAGCAAACCAATACGTACAGAACCAAACCGGACCCGTTAGTACTGCAAACCGGACCCGTTAGTACTCCATACGGGCCGCACGCCTCGACGTCACGTCTCCGTTTCCGCCGAAGTTCCCCGTGCGCGTCGTTCGCTATATATATATATATATATATATCAGGATCATAGCAAATGGAGCAGGACAGGATGTGTAGTGCAGGCGAATTGAATGTGGAAACATATATTAGCAAGCGAAAAAGCAAAGTGGAGAGGTATGATGGCATCCTTTCCACAAAGGGACCCTAGTGGTGCCTTTTCTGTATCTGTATGGCTATCTATGAGAACCTGATCCCAAACTTGACAATGCACATGCATGATTACAGTAAAATTTTTGTAATTTGGCCCTTTTTCCAAACTTTTTTTGCAATTAGACCCTTGGGAAAACAATTTTCAAAAATAGACCGTTTTTCGACGTTATGTAACAGTACGCCGAGGTTCCGCGTCTCGGCGTGCAGGCCCTTAACGCCGAGCTAGTGCCACGTCATCGACGACCCTGGTCGTCGAAAACACATGGCAGAATGTCGGCGCTAATTCACCCAGCGCCGAGCCACAGACCTTGGCGTTAAGTCACCGAGCGCCGAGGTCTGCTGTTGTACACGGCGAGGCCCAGTTAGCTTGGCGGCCCACAAAACTCGGCGTTTTGCCCTTTAGCGCCGAGCCTCATATCTCGGCGTGAGACGACTCGACGCCGAGCTCTGGTTACCAGCCCGAGCCAAGGCCCCTTCTTCTTCCTCTCTTCATTCTTTCTTTGTGGCCATCCCCTTTCCTCTCTTCCTCTCTCTTCCCACGAACCCTAAATTCTAAAACCGGGCATAGAGGTGTCGGATCGAGGCTCATAACGGTTTGCTAAGGTACTACTCCTTCCCCTCATTTATCCATTGGGATCTTGTTTTAGTGGTGGATCTTTTATGGAATATGCCATTAATGGTTTGCTTCATGTCTTTTGTGAAATTCCTTTTATCCAATGAGTATTTGACTCAAATGCGTGTTTACTATGGTATAGTATGTACGATTCATCTCCTCATTTAGTGTTGTATGTTGTAGACTATGGTTTAGGGTTTGCTTCTCTTTAGTGCATTGGGCCACTTTGTTAGCTTTTTAGTAAGTACGATTCATGTCCTCACTTAGTGTTGTATGTCTTGGTGCTAGTAAATGTGGCATTAGTTATAGTAACACTTGTTTATGTAGATGATGAACCTGTATCGAGTAGAGTATTGGAAAAAACGCGGTCGACCGAGGGAGCTATATGCGGACGCCTCTTGTGTGGATGCCCCGGTACCTCCGGACCTCCCGGTTCCAAATTGTGATTGTCAAAAGCCGGCAGAAGTGATGCAATCTAGGCATCTGTTGATATTTGGGAACGCAATAAGGAATTGATCCGCAAGCGCACGGATATCGGTGAGCACTTCACCCGGGAGGTTATCCAGAGTATCGTATTTATTTTTTTACCACTAGGAGAAAGAGTGCATCTGACTAACCGGTCTATTACTACTAACCCTTTAGGCACAAAGAATGTCTTTCGATGTGAGTGATAAATAGAGAAGACTGCAACCGTAGTCTCCTTCTAACCTTGGTAAGGATGATCTATTGTTCTAATGGGGAGGCTAACGGAATCTAGACACCACAAAGGATGTTCAACCCGCACCTATAAACCCTATTCTTCCTGCTAACGAGATGTGATCGGCAAAGGTAACTCGGAATTGTCACGTTCCTCACTACTACCACGGTCCAGCTAGTCAGGGAATATCTATGAGTACCCCAGCCTAAACACCACATTTACGCCAGCAATGATTACTCTAAACTCTACGCGAAGAGATTAAAGTAAACTCATAAACCAGAAGAATAATAAAACAAGAACTTACTAGAATTGAGAAGTCGAAATACTGAAGAATCCTAGGAGCAAGCTTCGGGTTAGGAGAACTTAATCCCGCAGGTACAAGCTTGGAGTAGACACCGACAGGCCGGGCTTCCTCCAATCTACACCTCCACTCTATCTCTCTCAATCTAGTAGAAACTAGAAGATCTATTTCTACCTTACATTGGTTGCTAAGCCTAAAAAGAAATATTAATTAGAGAAGAGGTTTTCCTTTGAGGGCACCCCTCAGTCTCTATGATAATTTCTTCATGTCTTCTCCAGGGGCCAGGGGGGTCTCCTTATATAGTCCTCCTCTATGCGTTTTTGGGTCGGTAGGCGAGGTGGTACTATGTTTTTGTTGATCCAATAGGTTGGTGGAATATCTCGTACGCAGAGAGTCCTGAAAGCTCTCCAGCAGGGGGCGGGCGCCCAGGTCACCAGGGCGGGCGCCCTGGGCCTGGCCCCTTTCGGCCTCCGTCTTCTTCCCGTGGCTTCTGGAGTCTTCTAGATGGTAGAAAATCGCGCGGTGCGTTGATATCTCTATGTAATCCTGACATGTGGGCCTTTCTTTCTTATTTCCTGATAACCTCCTGTAGAAATAGATAAACAACAAAACTCGTGGAATTCTGTCAGATCAAACCCTAATTCTAGGTGTTGTTTGCATATTGGTCCTTTCTCTTGTTTATTTGATAATTAAAATTGATACTTAAGGACCGTCAACAGCATCTTGACACCGCTGCACGGTGTTTCTACACATGTGGCCAATTCAATGTAAGTTTATAAAATTGTGTTTGAATTTTTAGAATGTAGCTTATGGTTGCACCAACGCTTTGCATGATTTATTTGTTTGTTTTTCTAGGACCATGAGAAGTGCTTCTTCTTCCAGTGGATCGACGGCCCCGACAACTTTGACCCACGGTTCTTGCTTTTTGCGGGTATTTGCCACGGGAAGTTTCCACGTGATCGCTTCAAATGTTGGGTGCCGCCACCACCAAACCCCCGCCGATGACTTCTGAGGAGAAGGAAGTAGCTACGGCAAGACGCCTTGATGACCCTCCTAAGTGCTTTTGTGGTGACAGAGCTATGGTAGAGCAGACGCGCGGTCTTGAGTTTGTGTGTCCCAACAAGCATCCAGTAAGTCACTTTTCCTAATAGACTGCTTTTGGTTTCTTACAAGTAATTTATATAGTATGCTCGAAGTCCATTGATTTTCAATTGTGGTAGGATTATTCTATGGAAAAGTGTCATTTTAGAGAGTGGCTATATGGTCCGAAGTCTCATTGGCCGGAGGAAAAGAAGAAAAAGAAGGACAGGATTATTACCCCATCGCCTCCGGTTAAGTGCAAGTGTGGTGTTGAGGCTAGCTACGTCCTAGTTCCTTCCGAACTAGGAGTCGGCTATTTTGTGGTCATATGGTAGACTACGATGAGGTGAGCTCCTGTTGTTTTTTCGATAGTGTTAGAACAACAATATGTGTTCTTACTAATTATCATCTCTTATTCAACATTAGAGCACTAGGAAATGTGACTGGGAGTATTGGCATGGGAAAAGAGACTTCTACCAAACCTGCGAGCAGAAGAAAGCACTAGGCATTAAGCTTCGATGCGGGAACGAGCTATTGGACAACTATGTGAAGTACTATAAAGAGGACGCACGTCGTGAAGCAAGTGAGGGCCGTCACAACAGCCCCGCAAAAGTAATGTGGGAGAAATGGAGGCTCGAAGGTATGAGGCAAAAAGAAGAGGAGAACTCTTGGAGAGCTGTACTTCAAAAGTATGACGAAATGAAGGGTTTGGAGAAAAGATTGTGCGCTAGTAAGTAATAATAATTTTAATGCTTGTTTGATGTCTTTTGATTTTCTAACAATTGCAATTTCATTGTTAAAGAGATTGGATGCACCGGAGATTGGACCGCTGATGTGGCTCGTTCAAGGTATTTGGAGAAGATAGCTATGGACAAGATGAAGGAGGATGAAGTCAAAGAGGCCGACAACAACATGGATGAGGAAGACAACTCAAGACTGGATGCTCTCGCCGAACTAGTGCTTGAGCATGATGCTTCTAAGATGGCTCAACAAGAGCATAATGTACATGTGCACAATGCAGGCGAAACCAGCCGCGCTACGGACTTTGTGTTGCAGGTGGAGGAGGACGAGGAGGAGGAATGGTATACACAAGCCGTGGATGAGGCAGAGGCTGCTTACTATAGCCAAAAGAAGGTGGTGGTAGAGGAGGATGAGGACGAGGAATGGTTAACACAAGTCGTGGATGAAATTGAGGCTGCTTACTACAGGCAAAAGGCGGAAAGGCAAAAGGAGTGGTGGTGGAGGATTGCGAGTCCGACGACGACGATTTGCTACCTGGCTACGTTTCTAGTTAGAGGTCCATAGTATTTGAGCATGTAATGGATTCCTTATATGCGAGTACGAACTAGTGGTACATGTCTATGTATGATGAGGACTTTTATGCGACGCCATGGATTCCTTCTCCCACGAGTATTCGCTTGTATGTTTCATTTGTTGATACTAAAGCTCTCGTGGTTGTCCAACTGTTGTTACAAAAGCTAACTCGTTGGGCTGTCCAAGAAATGGCCAAGCAACTCACAAAGCTAACTGCAAGCTCGGCGTGCAGCCCAAGCACGCCGAGGTTGGCTACCTCGGCGTGGCGAGCCCCACCAACGCAGGGAAGGCTCAATTTAGGGTGCTAGCTCAGCGTCAAACTACAGCACGCCGAGGTTGGCTACCTCGGCGTGACGAGCACCTCCAACTCAGAGAGGTACAGGTTTGGCACTGACCTCGGCATCAATTGAAAAAACGCCGAGGTCTCATGGTCGGCGCCATGTCAGCTGACGCCGAGGTCTTGGGCTCAGCATTTTATTTATTTACGCCTAAGATTTGAGCCATTGACAAAATAATACAAATCCATAATCATATAGTAATACAAATCCATAACGATATAGTAGTACAACTACATTCTCGGAAAAATAATACAAATCGACAATCATATAGGCACATACGTAAATAGCATTAGTTTCCACACATAGTCCATACATGAGCAATAGCATTAGTTCATTCATAGTCCATACTTGAGTTTCCAACGAAAACAAGCAATGCAGCAAAATCTAAACGGATAGAATGGAAGAGGGGAAGGAGTATTACCTCGGGACCAATTTGAAGGGACTGATTTGAGCCCCTAGCCACTCCCTAATGGCTAGGGTTTGAGGGGGCGGCGGGGTAAGGAGAGAGAGAGAGGTGGGAAGACAAAAAACTGAATGGAGGGAGGAGGAAGAAGGCCGCGCGGGGCTCTGTATAGCCTAGACCTCGGCGTCACACGACTCAACGCCGAGGTCTGGAGGCTCAGCGCTAAAGGGCAGCACGCCGAGCTGTTTGGGCCGCCAGGCCAAAATGGGCCGTCCAGCACCGCGCCCCAGACTTCGGTGTGCCAAGAGCTAACGCCAATGTCTGTTGCTCGGCGTCAGCTTACTTGACGCCGAGGTCCCGGCCACGTGTTTTCGATGACCAGGGTCGTCGATGACGTGGCACTAGTTCGGCGTTAAGGGCCTACACGCCGAGACGCGGAACCTCGGCGTGCTGTTACATGACGTCGAAAAACGGTCTATTTTTGAAAATTGTTTCCTAGGGGTCTAATTGCAAAAAAAGTTTAAAAAAGGGCTAAATTACAAAAATTTCACCATGATTACATGACCCCGCAGGCTTGAAAAGAACCGTCATTCCCAGCTGCCTGCCCAATGGATCATGGAGTGGGACTTTACACAAGCACTTTTTCTTTGGTCCCCCAATTTGCTTAATTACCCTACCATCCGGCACAGATGTATATGTTTGGCACCTATATACCATCACATTCGTAGCAATGAAACTCAAACATATAGAAAACGTGTTTGTATTGCAATGAAACCCGCATGCATACATATACGACCATCACATTCAATTCGTAGCAATGGAACTCACACGGTCACACACATATACACCATCTGTTCCTAAATAAATAGATTTCAGTTAAGTCAAACTTTTAAACTTTGATCGAATTTTTATAAAAAATATTATGTTTTGGTATCAATTAGTATCATTAGATTTACCATAGAAATATTTTTTCATAACGTGCTTATTTTAGGTCATAGATATTGTAACTCTTTTTTATAAAGTTAGTCCACTGACACAGATTCTAGAAACTGATTTATTTAGGGATGGAGTATCTAGCTAGCAAGACTTGGAACTATGGGGGGCTTCCATCTTGCCTCCTACCCTTGCTAAGGAACAGTGCAAAGGAGGCTGAGGGTGGCTCATAGGAGAAGTAAAGTGAGGGTTAAACACGGAGGGACAAAGCGGAAACACAATAAATTTAGGAGTCAATGACTATTAATTCATCATCAATTTTTGTGCCACCCATTGGGTATTTATAGGGCCTACCGAGGGTGTGGCAAAATTACAAATTGCCCTTGTCATACAAGGCGCCACTCTATTGGAGTATAGGGACCTCACCCTCTCTGGGACTACCGACTTCCGTCCAATGCTTCATAACACAGAGCCAATCACGCAAGGGTTGCCTCTTGTTCGAAAGGCCTTGCGAGCAACACTCAACCTGCAAAGACATAGGACCAAAGTTCCTTCGTCTGGAGCATTATAGCACCCTTCGTTGAGGGCACCATTGAGCGTGGCGGTGAGGGTCCCGCCGAGGGTCGTACTCAGGACCCATGTCGAACATAGCCATGCCAGGTATTCCCTTGGATGTAAAGGAAAATAGCGGTCGAGGGTTCAGTGTTTGGGTAACGCTAGGACGAGGTGGCACATTGGATGTAAAGGAAAAGAGCAGTGGAGGGTTCAATGTTTGGGCAACGATAGGACGGGGTGGCACATCGAGGACCTCTCCCCAATAGTACATAGCCCCCTCGAGGGTTTAGGCTAGCTTGATGGGGGATGGGCTGATGCAACGTCAAACTAAAAGGCGGGCGAGCAGAGCTTGAGCCTGGGGCCCTTGGCCCAAGCGACGCCCCATCTGCCTTCGGTCAATGGCGCTAGCCGAAGGCGCTTTGGTTGTCATGTTTGTTGAGGAGTTGGCTAGGGTATTGTTTATGGGTGTTGGTGTATAGAGACATGGGTGAGGATGTGTTTCTGCATGGATTGGTGGGTCATTCCTTGGTTTCCATAGCCACGCCGCTTTCTGCGGGCACGTGACAACGGTTGGGTGCCCTAGCCTATAAATATGAGTGGTTGATGGGACTCATTCTTTTACCCGGCTCAGTTCTTGTTTTGTTGTCATGGCTGCTTTTGCGAGGGTTTCTAGAGGTTTCTGGGTTACGTGCTTTGTGGAGGCTATGCGCTTGGCGAAGGTTGTATTGTTGACAAAGTGTTCCTGTGGAGGTTTATGTCAGTGCCTTGTGTTGGATACCTTTTTTATTATAGTTTGTATTATAGGCCTTGTTTAGTTTCAAAAATTTTTAGAAAATCGACACTGTAGCAATTTCATTTGTATTTGATAAATATTGTTCAATCATGGACTAACTAGGCTCAAAAGATTTGTCTCGTCAATTCCGACCAAACTGTGTAATTAGTTTTTATTTTCGTCTATATTTAATACTCTATGCATGTGTCTAAGATTCGATGTGACGGAGAATCTGAAAAATTTTGCAAATTTTTTTAGGAACTAAACAAGGCCATAGTTTTTTGCCATGTCTTTTGGTTCTGGAGGCTTTTGATTTGACTGGTGTGCATATTTGACCAAAACCTACTGTGCTGTACCTTTACAAATATGAAATACATACCAAAAAAGTAGTACTGAGCCTGTTCTGCTATGGCTATAGCCGCTTTTTTCATAGTAAATGCGTCGAAGAGGCCTAGTGTTTTTTGTTCATAAATAAAATTTGTGAGTGGTCAAACAGGTCTAACACTAGCTAAAATGGACAATATATAGAAGATAGTGAAATTAAAATTTTAAAAGAACTAAAGGATAGTAATATTTTGGTAAGTAAGATAATGTGCAAAATTTCAAGTCTGTAATAAAATAAAAACAACATATATGGCTGCAAAAGAACACCTTTGATTCAAAAAGAAAAGATCAAGAACTTCAGGAGTGATCGACCACTTGGCACTCAGTGAAAATGTTATAGTTTTGAAGGATGGTGAAAAATCATTGTAAACAGAATCCACAAGATGAAAATAGCACTAAAAATCATGAATACTACATGAGTTTATGTTGTGAAATCCATTATTCAAAACTGCACGTAAATATTTGGTTCCACATATATGAGATTATAAAATTTGGGATCGACAGATTTTAAGTCCCTCCCATCCCAACTTTTGCAGCACCAATGGACACCAAAATTATACTTCCTCCATCCCAAATTTTAAGTCATTTTAAAAATCTTGAAGAGTCAAAACATCTTGAGTTTGACCAAATTTATATGATAAGGTAATAACATATATAATGCCAACTAAGTACAATTAGGTTCTTTAATAATTATATTTTTATAGTATATCTATTTCAAGTCATAAATCTTTGTAATTCTTTCTATAATTTTGGTAAAATTTAAGATGCTTTGACTCTTCAAATTTATTTGAATGACTTATAATTTACGATGGAGAGAGTACACTAGAAAACATCTTAGTTCTTAAAATGTTGCACTTGAAATATTTATCATTACTATTTACCAAGTCAGTTTTTAAAGAATTCTTTTGGGCTTTTGGCCCGCTTTGAACTTGACGAGGTCAACAACTTTCGCGGCCCAAGACAACCCTCAAAAACTCGAACAGTCGCCGTCCACCACTTCGACTTCGACGACCTCCCTTCCCCACCAAACCTGCCCACCAAGCTGTGCCGCTGGCCGGGCCGCCGCCACCACCGCCTCCGCCCGAACAGCAAGAGGAGGAGCACGATTCACCCTGCCGCGGTCGTCGATTTCCGGTAAGCCGCCAGCATTCCTTCCCCCCCGAACACGACGCTCCTCTGTCCCTACTCCCTCGGCTCCCCTTGCTCTCGCCGCGGGTCGCGCGCGCAAGGTGTTCGATGCATTGCCTGTCTGCCTGCGATGCAAGCGCGCGCCGCCTACGCTGCTCGCGTTTCGCTGCCGGTTTATGAACGCAATGTGTGTCCTTTCTCACGGCTGCTGTTTTTTCCCGATCGTATTTGCAGGGTCGGATCGACCGATGGCGGATACCACGGGAACGTCGTGGTCGGACATCCCGCTGGACCTCGCCGGCCGGATCCTCCGCCGCCTGCCTGCCCACGTCGACCGCGTCCGGTTCGCCGCCGTGTGCCCCCAGTGGCGCGCGGCCACGCGGCACGGGCCCCTGCCTCCACCGCTACCTCTACTCCTGCTCTCGGACAGTAGGGTGTACAGCCTGCCCGGAAGCGAGACGTTGCACTTCCCTGGCTGCACGGGGTACACCGAAGCTTGTAGCAACTGGTTGGTGTTTTCAAGTGAAGAGGGCCGTTTCCTGAGGGATCCTTTCTCCAATGCCACCCTGACACTTCCACCTCTGTCCCGGGTCCGAACCCGGCTTGTGGGCACGGACGGTGGACCAGTTTGGAGTCAAGCCCCCTCTACCGCCCCCGCAACCATGAAACATGTGGATGTGGGTGATGAGTCCATTGATGTGGCAACCCTAGCATGGATGGAAATGGCTGAAACATTGAAGTTGGAGGTGGAGCCAAAGAGTTGCAAACTGTGGTTCTGTTCATTCAATCTCATTGTAGCAACAATCTATTTCACAGGAGGCCAACGGATTGCAGTGTGCCAGGCAGGGGCTACCTCGTGGTGGTCTGTATGGGCGGAAAATCTCTCTGTCATCTTTGTTGACATGGCATTCCATCAGGGCAAGCTATATGCCACTGACTTCATGGTTACACTTCTCGCCATTGATGTCAGTGTGGACCACAGCAGTGGTGATCCATGGATTTCTCAAATGCGACATGTCATCGACTGTCCATGTTTGGACATAGGTTATTTCCTAAGAGGTGCTCACATGAGGGCCTATCTAGTTGAATCACGTGGTGTGTTGCTGGTGGTGATGAGAAAGATGTGCGACCCGTTGGACAACCTTGATCGTCCCAATGCAGCTAGACATGCAGAGTTCGAGGTGTTTGAAGCTGACCTCAGTCAGTCACAGTGGCTTAAGGTGACGACGATAGGGAACAACGAGATTATCTTTCTAAGTCGACGAGGCAGCAGGTCTGTTTGCGTTCCTCATAATGCGTTACCAGGGGACTGCATCTTCTTCCTGGGGAACGGCTGGGATCGCAGTTTGCGTGTTTTCCCAAATTCTTGCAGGTTCTATAGCATGACGGACGGCAAGGTGTCCAATCCCCTGCCAACTGTATCATGGGAGTCTGGCATGGTGTTTGGGACTTGGCTCTTCCCTCAGAGCTGAAGTGAAGCTGTTGCTGAGCTAGGTGCTAAATTCGTCGAACGAACTTATCTTATCCTCGTAGTATGTCTAATGGTCTGTGATGATAACTGAAGCTAAGTGTATCAGTACTTGTCTGGTCGAAGTATGGTGTGACTATGTGCTGATTGTGCCGTTATCAGTCTGTAAACATCTGATGGATCTTTTGGCATTGCAATCTGATGTTGTGGACCTATTCTGTGAGCTTGGCACCGTAATGGTGTCTCTAGTTTGGGGAGGTAGCAAGCATCCCTTTTTAATTTGATCGATCTTAACCATCGTTATGTTGAATCTTTTGTATGTATGAGTTATGACATGAGAGGTTTATAGTGCTGTTTTAGCCCTTTGGGGTCGAACAGCCATGATCCATGTGGAGATCAATAAGGTTTACTTTAAAGGTGGACGATCATTAACATGTGGTGTTGCCTCGCTAACGTATTTGCTTGGCTTTGTAAAAATTGTGTAACTCGTGGGATGTCCTCGAATTATCTTTTTTACTATCTGTACTTCTGTTATTTAATTTTTAGAAACGTATGGCTCTATAAATCACGCGGCTTAAGAGACTTGCCTCTGTAAATTATTCCAGTAGATTCCTTTATTTGCCACCTCTGTAAAGCATACACCAATTTACACAAATCTTATTCGGGAGCGTATCGTGTGCAACCATCGTTCGTGTGCAACCTTTGCAACATCTAACCACAGTCTTAAGATCTCCATCCGATGGCCAGATTAAGAGGTGAGTAATTTTAACACTTAAACCCCTCCACCATTACATTTGCTAACAAAAAAAAATCCCCTAATCCCTCGAGGCTGTCCGTTTCCTCACGTCACGTACACCGTTTTCTCACGAGCCGTTTTCTCACGTACCCCTCGTACGCCGCCGCTGCTTCAAGTCCCGCGTGAACGCGCCACCGGCAGCCCCAGCGCCCCAGCGTTCTCAGCGGGGCTGGACCAGCATCGCCATCAGGCCGAGGAACTCCTGTAGGTCGATGGCGCCGCTGCTGTTGCTGTCCACCTCGGCGATCATGTCCTGCAGCTACGCCTCGGTTGCTATCAAATTGATGTGTGTGTGTGGCCACAAATTCAGTAGCATGCACAAATCTGGAGCAATTATAAAGATATTGACCACAGGAAAAAAAAAAAGGCCGCACGTAACGTACAGCGATCACTAGCTGCTCAAGATGAAGGTTTTGAGCATAAAGCTAGCAGATCGATAGCTAAAAATTCACTGACACACAATGAAAAATTCACTTATATTACATCTGGTGACATAAAGGGAACAATCAGCCATAAACTTTATTTGGGCAATTCCGTGCATCAAGATCCGTTACTATTTGCTTGCATTTTCCACACTTCCGTTTTTTTTTGTTCCTTCTTCTCCTTGCTCTTCGTAATTCTTTTGCATCGCCCTTTGGACACGATATCAGTTGGTGGATGTATTTGTACTTCATGTGGAATTTTGCCACCAAGGAATGTTTCGAACTCATCCTGCTTATTAACTGCAGCAGCGGGAACGATCTTTTGTAGAGGTTCCACTAGGCTCAATAAACTAGAACACAAAAAGTCAATCGCTGGTTCAGAGTTCTTGGCCATTTGTACTAGATCTTCAAACATGTTCCGTGAATGTGAATTTTTTTCGCATTGCCAGCTCCATAGGATCTTTAGCCTTTTCGTCAAGAAGGTTGCCTTCATCATCAAAGAACACTTCTCTGCAAAATCAAATATCTGATCAACACTATAACCACACAAAACAAAAAAAAGTCATTAAAAATAGGGGTAGAAACTAACCTTTTACATTTTTTCTCCCATCTCTTCATAAATAAGTCGATGGTACCTCATTTTGCTTCTCAGCTCTAAGCACTTGTATGATATGACGACATGGGATGCTATAGGACTCATATAATTTACAGGAGCACGTACCAAACATATTTGACTTGTTCATCTGAACAACTCGCTCTTTTCTAGATTGGCTGCTGATTGTGAAATATTTTATATCTTCACACTCTGAAATACCTTGAATAAAGCAATGGTCTCTTGCAGCTAGAATTTGTTCCTGAAATTTGAAGAAAACTTCATGTGTGTAAAGCACATTGCATTGCTTCTCAATGCCCCATGGTGTCATCAATTTAGGAGTGCTGTGAAGACTTGTATTATCAGCTAGCAACTCCTCTTGACGTTGGCACTCCAAAGCTGTGTCAAACCTTAGCCAAAACTCAACAAAAGCCAACTTTCTATGAATGAAACGATTAAAAAAAGAATTTGCACTCTCCGATCGTGATGTAATCCTAAGCATTCCTGCTAGGGGTATGTCCAAAAAGTATACCGGAATCCATGATTCACGAATGGCAAACCTATTAGAAAACCAATCATTTCCCACGAGTCTATAATCTGTCATGATAGAATTCCATTGTGACTCAAAATCATCTGAATTCTCGGTCCCCCAAACACACTTGTTTAGTCTTACCCAAAAATTTAGATCTTTACTTATAGCGGGCCCTACCTTCTCAGGTACCTTATCCATGATATGCCACAGCAATCATGCTCACATCTTCATCTGTTGTGATTAGGTGAGGTGCTACTCCACCCATAGCCTTAAGAAAGGTCTTCAACAACCATACATATGACTCGATTTTTTCATTGGCTAAGAACGCTGCCCCAAGGAAAACACTTTGCAAGTGATGATTGACTCCAGTAAATGGCACAAATTTCATGTTATACTGGTTGGTGGTATACGTTGCATCTACCAAAATCACGTCACCAAAAACATTATAGTTTTTCCTGCTTAAAGCATCTGCCCAAAACACACGAACAAGTCGTCCTTCTTCATTTACCTCAAATTCATAAAAGAAGGCAGGGTTTACTTCCTTCTTTCGCTCAAGTTGTGCCACAAACATTTGTGCATCTGCATCCTTAATTTTGGTTCTGAGGTCACGATAATAATTTTGCAAATCCCTCTTGGTGCAACCAACATTCTCAAACCCACCCTCACTGACATGGAGAAGTCGATATGCCTGTGAGGTGCCAATGAACAAAGTACTCTTAACCCTCTCACTGACTCTACGATTGGATCTTAGCAAATGCCTTTTATCTGGCGAAACAAAACCATGGCTGTGATCCTCAACCATTGAAACTATTCGATACTTCTTGTCACTGTCAAGCTTTACAACAATATATGCCGGACAACCACATCTAGTTTCCATCAGTTTCGGTGCCTTTCTTTTTTTCCCAGATTCTTCACTAGCATGTACCTTCTCCTTAGTGAACCCTTGTCTTTTTTTCCCAGATTCTTCACTAGCATCAGGTACCTTCTCCTTACTGAACAAGGCCTTACTGATACACTTGGCGAAGATTCTGTCCGTGGTGTGCGTGGATGTTCAAGGTAGGCTCCAAGTCCTGCGTCGATGGCCTCAATGGACACAGAACCAGCGGTGATATCCATGGTGGTGACATCGTCGATCTATATGGACGCGCCGACAACGGAGTCCATGCCTGCACCTGTACGTATAAAACCGTACATAGGGTTTAGGGTGTAGACATGCACCACATTACGAATGAGACACAGTACGGACGTACCCATACCTGCACTGGCGGCGGCATCACGATCCAGGACGACGGCGGATTCGAATTCTGGGTGGCGATCCATGGCGACGACGTCCTCCAGGTCCTCCAGGTCCCGAGCGGCGGCGACGTACGTGAGTAAACGACGTTGGTGAGGAAACAGCGTACAGACGGGCTCCTGGGGAGGGATTAGGGGATTTTTTTTGTTAGCAAATGTAATAGTGGGGGGTTTAAGTGTTAAAATTACCCACCTCTCAATCTGGCCATTGGATGCAGATCCTGCGACTGTGGTTGGATGTTGCAAAGGTTGCACACGAATGATGGTTGCACAGGATACGCTCCTATCTTATTCTCAAAAAAAAACACAAACCTTTGGCAGAGGCGGTTCTCTCTCTTTCTTATACAAATATAGGAGTGCAATCATGCATATTAACATGCTATACAAGAAGCTGGCATGTGGCTCGCAGAGTTGCAGGCAACGGCTGTTCGGTGGATCGGAGCAGCCCAAAATTAAGCACGGGTAAAATCATCGAAAGGTATGATTGGGGACTTGCTTGTGATAGGGAAAATACGATTTAGGATGGAGGGGCGCTTGATCAACAGGGGGAAGAGGGGCGAGCGTGGCCATAGCCCATGGCCGTAGGGTTAGCCATATAAATGATTTTTTAAGATTTCCTTTAGCATTTGACAAGAGGCAGAGACAGAGAAAGAAAAGAGAAAAGATTTGTTGATTCAGCCTTTTTAGTCTTGGCCCATCTGAATTTTAGGTAAAGTGATCTTTTGGAGTCAACTTCAGCAAAGATTATGGTGCTGAAAATCTTATCTCTACAGCAAGAAGCAAAGATGAAAGTAATAAATCTCCTTTTTTATGGTGGGAGAGAAAGATGTAAAACCAGTGATAGAGAAAGTACGCTGGTGTCCATCAAACTCTAGATATGTACAAAATAATTTTGATGGTTCTTTTATAAGACAGAAAGAGTGGAGCCTGAGATTTTGTTGTGGGGGATCATGAAGGATCCATGATCTTGCAAACGCAGGAAATTTGGATAATGTTCATGATACTATATGTGTAGAAGAGCGTGTCAGCTATCGCCGTAGCATTAGATCAAGGAATGATGCAAATTTAGCTTGAAACAAATTTTATGATTTCGATAAAGGCTCTCAAATCTCATGATTATGATCTTCAGTTCATTTCTTTTAATATAAGTTATGTTTCACATTTTTGTAGGACCTGTTTGGTTGGATGGCTAACTTCCATCCAGACTTTAGGAAGCTAACTTCTAGTTGTTTAGTTGCCTATACATAGCCCGTAGCCAAGTCCAACTAAGCCACTTTAGTGGCCATAGCAGTGTGGAAAAATGAGATGGCATTCCGTTTTTCCGTGGCCAGGCTTGGCTAAGCCCTACCTTGATGTCTTGTCACCGCCTAGTCCTTCGCTCTTCTGCCTGGTCCCCCTCAGTGCTCGCCATGGAGGCCCTTGCTTGCTTCTCTCTCCCTCAGTTCTCATGGCCATGGAGACATAGGTAGGCGGTTGTATCCCCCTTTCCCTCGATGCAGCCCTCAGCCTCAGCGTGGCGCGCCTCGACGCGAACACGCTACGGCAGCAGCCATGGAACTCGTGACCATGGAGGCACAAGCAGGTCGTCTGTCGTAGTGGTGATGTTCATGGCCACGATTGCCACCTCGATCTCTATCATTGGGCCCAAGCTCCGCGTCGTGGTGTCGCCTTGCTGCTTTGAATCTTGCCGTGCTGCTTCATGCATGGGCTTCTTCCTAGTGGCGGTCGCTATGCCACTTCGGGTCTCACTAGTCCGGCCTAGTGCGCATGCGCTACTCGTTCCCGCCCACCAATTGAAGGGTCGAGATGGCGGACTATAGGAGGGTGAATAGTTCTTTCTAAAAACTAATTGCACAGGCTTACCGAAACTTATACAAAATTAAAACTATTGGTCTAGTCAAGACTTTGAAAGCCCTAGTTTGGTTTTGGATAATTGATGAAACCCTAGTACTAACCTCCATAATAAGTGTGTAGACTTAATGAGGTTGGTACATACCAAGTGATGGAGCAAGTGATGATCATGGTGATGACGGTGATGACCATAAGATGATCAAGTGCTCAACTTGGAAAAGAAGAAAGAGAAAAACAAAAGCCCTATGGAGATCAAGGCAAAGGTATTGCTTACGGTTTTGGTTTTGGTGATCAAGACACCATAGAGGGTGTGATCACATTTAGGATAGATAGCCATACTATAAAGAGGGGAATTCTAACACACGTTCACTTGTTGGTACACACGTTCGAAGAAAATGATTGTGAAAATGCTAACACACGTTCACTTGTTGGTACACACGTTGTGGTGTTGGCACACTTTGAGAAGGAGGTGGAGTTTGAAGGTTAGAGAGAGGATGGGTTCCTCTCTCCCTCCCGCCGAGCTTGCGAGGCAGGATTCGACGCTTTTTGAGAAAATGAAGTGCATATTTTCTATTACGCCGGTGGGAAATTTGGTGAAGTCGCGGGAGTGTTTCTCGCTGAGAAAACACACACCGAACGCTGGCTTCTGGAGCACCGGACGCTGCGTCTGAGCGTCCGGTGCAGACAGTGCCTGGCCCAGCTAGGGTAAGGCACCGGACGACAGGCACCGGACGCAGGCCTGTGCGTCCGGTGTGCGGGCGTTTTGCGACCCTCTCTGCGCATGGGTCCGGTGAGCACCGGACACTACCGGTGCTTAGCGCCCGGTGACCCGCAGGTTTGTGGAACTCTCTGCGCATGAGTCCGGTGTGCATCGGACGCGTCCGGTGCTAACTTGCTTAGCGTCCGGTGCACTGCAGGTGACCGTTAGACTCTGACACGAGAAGTTCAAAAGGCGACACGTGGCTGACGTTGGAGCACCGGATGCAGGTGTTGAGCGTCCGGTGCCCCTTTAAGAGCGTTCGGTGACCCCGACTTTTGCCTAGTGAAAGAGCCAACGACTCTATTTGTTTGAGGGGCTATATATACGTGTTTGGCCGGCTTAGGGCTTACTTTTCTTGGCATTCTAACATACTTGACATCCTTGTGAGCCTAAGCAAACACCTCCCACTCATCTCCTTCATAGATTAAACATCTTTGTGAGATTGGGAGTGATTCCAAGTGCATTTGCTTGAGTGATTACATCTAGTGGCACTTGGGGATCGTTCTAGCTGCGGTTTTCTTGTTACTCTTGGTGGTTGCCGCCACCTAGACGGCTTGGAGCAGTGGAGGAGGATTGGCACGAGTTGGTGATTGTTCGTGGTCATCTCCCGGTGATTGTGAGAGGTTTGTGCCTACCTCGTCGGAGTGCCAAAGGCAACATTAGTGGATTGCTCGTGTCATTGAGCTACCTCACTTGTGGGTAGGTTCTTGTGGTGTCCTTGTGAGGACGAGGTTCGTGCTACACCTCTTAGCCACCGAACTACCAAGTGTTGGTCGACACAACGGGGACGTAGCGTGCCGGCAAGCACGTGAACCTCGGGAGAAAATCGTGTGTCTCCATTGTGACTGTACTTTGGATTTCTCCCGGTGATTGGACTTCATATTATTGATTGGTTCATCCCCTCTACGCGGTGGTATAAAGATCAAACCTTCTCTCTTACTTTCTTGCAAACTAGAGTAGCTTACATACTTGTATAGAAACTTTAGGTAGCTCTCTAGTGTAAGTAGAGACATAGCTCTTGTGTGCCTAGTGATAATATCAACTAGAATTGTTGGATAGGTGGCTTGCAAACACCCCTTAGAGCTAGAGCAAAAAGCTTTGCTTTGTTATTTACTAACCTCTCGCTCTAGTGATTTTGTAGAACTTTTTAATAGGCTATTCACCCCCCTCTAGCCATATTAGGACCTTTCAGACTTCACCCCTCTATCTAAAATCACCAAGTACCTTAAAAACGATCCTAGTTAGACAACAAAGGTGTCAGGGTAGCTAGTGCTCTATTGACGGTCCTTAATGCTCATATTTAACCATCAATTAATCATAGAAAAGGATCCAAATGCAACCAACACCTAGACTTAGGGTTTTATCTGACAGAATTCCACAAGTTTTGGTGTTTGTCTATTTCTGCAGGGGGTTATCAGGAAATATGGAAGAAAGGCCCACACGTCGGGTTTACATAGAGATATTAACGTGCCGCGCAATTTTCTATCATCTAGAAGACTCCAGAAGCCACGGGAACAAAGCGGAAGCCGAGAGGCCTCAGGGACAGGGCGCCCGCCCTAGTCCTGAGGGCGCCCGCCCTCCCCTCTGGACGAATCAGGGTGAAGTTCGGGGATCATGCTCCACCGACCTAATTTTCTAGTTCATCTAGTTCTAGTTCTTCTAGTTCTAGTTCTAGTTAGTTCTAGTTGTAATCTAGAAAATAGGGAGAGAGAAGAGGAGAGCGGAGGAGGAGCCGGATCTGTCGGATCTTCCTCAACATTATACTTTTGCAGCATCTGGTTCGTTCTTCATCGTTCTCCAGGTTCTTCAATTCATAATTCCTGAGTTCTTTAATTACTTTTATTTACATTCAAGTTATTTATTGGATTCCCGCTTGCATCAAGTGCTCTAGTCTTTATAACGCTAGAGTAGTAATTAATAGATTAGACGTGGTGTTTAGTCTTGCGATTACCTGGAATTGCACCCAATCCTACGGATTGTTGTGGTAGCCCTAGGGTAGTGACAGCCCTAACGCTGGAAGTATTCCACCACGTTCGGATCGGTTTTTGTAGGACCGTAGTCAGACCTTCCTAGCCCCCTTCTCATCTCTTTCTGTGGTTAGTGCTCTGATGTCCCGATATAGATAATCTTGAAGTAATTCTTGATTCTTAGATCAACTAGAGAACTCTCAGGAAACTTCCTCTCTTCCCACCAAAAATATTCATATAGTTATCCTTGGGCGATCTTGGATCTTAATTAGTACACTCACGTTCTCTGTGGAAAATCGATACTCTGGAATACTCCCGGGTGAAAGCTACATCGGTATCCGTGCGCTTGCGGATTTTTCTGTTTGCGTTTAAAATACCCAACAAGCTTTCTGGCGCCGTTGCCGGGGAACGGTAGCTGTGCTAGTTTCGAACCAAGTCGTCCGTGTATCCTTTTATTTTCCTTTTTTTTACCACACTCACCTTATCACTTTCACCATACCACATGGATTTCACTCTAAGCAGTAATGAGCATGGAATTTATTTTATAGCCACTTCATTTACTCCATGCTCATATGCAACATCTTCACAATCCATTGGTCTCTCCAACATCACCACATTCGAGATCTCCAACCCCCACTTCCTTTCTATTTATAAAAACTTTAAAAGAGCGGTTGTCGATGCATATGTCTATAATAAATTTTGCAAATCTCGTTGTGTTGATCTTGATATAGGTCAGCGTTTGAGGGGAAACCACTTCGCCGACATAAATTGATGGTTTCCCAAGGACAAGCTTAGTGTCTAAAACAAGCACTGATTAGATCGTAACATGAGCTGTTAATTATTTGCAATATTACCTTGTATATTGAGCATATAAGGATAATTGTAAAAAAATTCCTTCGAGTATTCTTGTCACTAACCTTTCCAGGATTGGAGCGAGAAGATCGGATGAATGACAAGCACAAGGTATGTCCAACCAATCATCATACAACATTGAATTAAATTCATCCAAACTTGAATTTTGCAAAATTCAAGCTTGGGGGAGTACTTTACATAAAAACATTCTTTGTCATGTTGCTATGTTGGTTGTCCCTACCTTTGAGACATGCTCAATTTGTTAAATACTAATCACACTACTTCATCTCCACTTGTGTAGATCTCTATAAATGCTCTCATGCGACCTTTATTTGCTTTAGTATATGTCTAGGTTTGGAGTAGTTTCATTTATCTCTTAATTAAACATGGTGCTTAGTTTAGGAATGATGATCTTACTTCCAAAGGATTTTAAATTAAGCATGATGCTTAGCTTAAAATGCCCTCCTAAATCAAATTAGACATGGTGTCTAGGTTGATTTTTGAGCCGATAGTATGCTATAGTAGATATTGGATATTTTGTTGGACTAACCCCTGCAGGAAAACTTTCAATATCGACCTGGGAAGTCCTGAGATAAACTCACATTGGAGATAAAGAGAGAGACACATGAAGTTTAACAATTTACACAAGGAAGGCATAGCTCATAAGAGATGATCCATGGAGGGTGCTACAAACACGATGCACAACCGCTAAGAGAGGAAAGCTTCCACAAGGTGATACTGTACCATCACTCTTCAAGTAAGGTAACATCTTAAGGTACTTGACTATCACTTCTATAAGTTTCTCCTTATTTCTGGCGTTCACATGAATAAAAGAGAAAAACATGTATGATTTACAACTGTAGATTAACCAACCCAATCGATTCAATATGTTTAGTCCTTCCACCTTTGTGATCCCATACTCCTAATCATATGACCTAAAATGTTGCACACTCAATCTTTGGAAGATATATTTTATAAAAGAAACAACATAAATATAGATAGATTATCTTTCCATTAGTTTGAGCGATCAGATCTGACAAATGTTTTAAATGCTACACTCATGATTTTATTATCCATCAAGTTTGTCTTGCTCACTATGCTTAAGGTTAGAGAAGAACAAATACACTTTTGGTTCTGTTGGTGTGTTCCACCAACAGGGCCCATGCACTTGATCTCTGCCTTGTCTCTATGAGCAGGTACACTTCGAGCAAAATATGAAGGAGTTTCACAACTCCCAGACTCCACCAAGTGAAGAACTTAGATCTACGAGCACAAACACACTGGAGAGACTGGACACTCAGGCAATCACTGCCCTGAGATGCTTGAAGACGTAAACTACACCAACAATAACAACAACTACTACTACTACAACCGTCCTCAACAAAATCAAGGTTGGAATCAACAGAGGCCTAACTACTCAGTGAGGCAATCCAGGACGCCCCGTCATCCCGATCTCCATCGGCATGGAGGACTTCCCAGAAGCACTCTGCGACTTTGGCTCCAACGTCAACATTATGCTCAGACTTCGTGGTGATAGAGACTGATACTGATGAGAGGGCACCCATCATCCTAGGGAGGCCATTCCTGAACACCTCGGGAGCTGTCATCCACGCTAGTGCTGCCAAGATCAGTGTCTACCTCAAGGGAAGGAAGGAGACGTTTTCCTTCAAGAACAAGACTACACAAATCTCAAAGCAATCCCGACATGAACCAAGGAAGAGGATCAACAGGGGGAACAGGAACAAGCAAATGTGGACTGAGTCAGCTAAGATGGTCACTGCAGCTCAAGGAGGTCAAGATCGTCATCTCAAGTCGCCTTTCTTGATCAAGAAGGATGACCCTGGTGTTCCAAGCATCGAGTGCACAATCAACGGATATTCTTTGCAGAAGACGTTTTGCGACATCGGATCAGGCGTCAACATAATGGCCGCAGTCACCTATCAACTCCTGTTCAGAACCATGCCCCTAAAACCGACATACATTCAGCTTCAGATGGCAGATCAGACATTCTGAGAGATTGAAGGTTATTGACATGGGAGAAGACGAGTACGATCCACCCATTATCCTTGGAAGACCGTTCTTTAGCACCATTAAAGCAATCATATACATTGGAACCAGAGAAGTCCACATGCACTTCCCCTCAGAGAAGGTACGCCACTGTTTTACTGACCTTAATTATATAGTTGAAGACTCTAAGCAGGTCAGGACAAGAAGAAGACGACGCAACCGCAACCAGAGAAGGCAAAATCATCAAGGACGGATGGGTAGACTATGATGGAGAAGTTGTAAGGTCTGAAGTCATATAACTTGAACAGAACTGTCCTGAGGAGACCGTAGCATCGAGTCAGGTGTGGAGAAAAAAGATAGTTATACATGAAGACCAGGCGCTGCCGGAACCACTGACTACGCCATCCAGCGAATCCCAGGACAACTGAGAAAATAGAGAGTCCCGTTCGGAGGACTTAAAAACACCGAACGCCTTGGTAAGAGTTAAACTTGGTAGTTATCCTTTTTCCCTTTCAATTATTTAAAATAGTTTGCTTAGTTAATCAGGTTCATATCATCTTAAAAACAAAATAAAAATGTTAAAAATAGTAAGCCCCATGTGAGTATGCTCAGGGCATAAAACCCATAAGTACATTCACTGTGGTGGCATAAAAATAAAATAAATATATTCCTGTCCTATAAAAATAAAATTATAAAAATAAAATTATGATCCTACTAATGAGTAACATTTATTGAGGAGGCTCAACATGATAAAGGCTAGATATTTATGCTAACACTTAACTAGTTCCACAAAGCTTTGTTGTCTATTTGAGCTCCACAGAATTTAAGGATCAAAGAAGACTAGCAGACGAAGGACATCCTAATCGCTGTCAGAGTGCTGCCGACATTCAAATACACCTCCGCCACCTGCTAGCTACATCAGAAGAAATTACATCAAAATCCAGCTTGGGGGAGAGCACCCCCATTTATCCAGCTAAGTATTTTACTCACGTTTATACTTTACTCTAATAATAAAAAGATGCATAATCATAGAAACTCAAATAAAGATTTTGTGCTTATATATATCTTTGCTTAGTTTGCTAAATAAATAAATAAATAAAGTTTGCTATGAACCCTCATGATAAGCTCTCACATGGAAATGATGAATAGTTGCTCTACCATGACTAGTTCTTAAATTGAAATCTCTCTCAAGTTTAGGCATGACTGGTATTAATTAAGATTTGCTCTAAACCTGAACTTGTGGTGGGAGTACTTGATCTGAAGTCTAAGTCGTTAACGGATATGATATGGGAAGGTTGAGCTGTTGTTTATCTGTTCCTAGAGATGCTAGAATTCTGGAGAATTTTATCTTTGAAAATCTTTAAAATGTTGCATGATGAGTTCCTGTATGATGAGAGTTTAAATTCCTACCACAGCCATATATACATGCTTGCTAGACTTTGAGCCACACATTTACTTTTTACTACTTATGAGCATTGAGTGTGGTCAAGCTGTGTAGACCCTTAGGAGCTTGTCATGTGGTTAAAATCAAGATTCACTTGCACGTTCACTCATACATGCTGCTTCTACTCCGGAAGTACGCATCCACATATATCTATCCATTTCCATCTCCAGAACCACCCAAAAATATTCTACTCCTAATCCGGGAGAGAATAGCCAAAAATATTTCTGTTTTTCCCCTGTGAAATAAATGCTCAAGTTATCTTGTTACTACCACTTGCTATATTATCTCATGAGATGAGTGCTCTAAAAAAAGAGAAAAAAAAAGAGAAAGAATACGAGGAAATAAAAAGGGGCAAGTGCCCGGAACCTCGAAAGAAAAGAAAATAAAAGTGAGACGAGAGGTAAAAATGGACAAGTGTCTGACAGTAGAATTAGGGGTACAAGATACCCACCTGAGAGAAAAGAAAAAGAAAATATAGAGCATCTCATTCTCCTCAAAAAGTTTCAAAAGAGCAAGAAAGGTATGTATCCCCTCAAAAGAGCATAAGTAGAATTAGACTTTCACCATTATCACCATCATCACCATACACCATTCATTCGCCACACATGCATATCTTGATTTGACTTATTGACTTGTTCTTCTGGATCCATGGTTTGACTATGCAATAAATGTTTTGTAAGTATGTATTAGCTGTCTCCCACCTATGAGCTCCAGATATCAAAACCTTATTAGAGTAGGATGAGAGAGAAGGCAATGTCACTACGCCTCATACCAAAAATACCACATACTTTGAGAGAAGGCATACACCATTACTGCCTTGGTAAGGATCTAGAAATACCACAAAAGAGAGACTAGAGAGTCATACAAGGAATCTCTGAGTTTTATTTGAAAATCTGCAAAAAAATCCAGAGCTATAGTTAATCGAAGAACAAGAGACATGGTGTTTGACTAGACTGTTCTATCTTTTAACTACTCAAGACAGAAGTGACGGTTACAAGTCCCATGATGAAAAGTAAATGAGTAAGTTTTAAGTCTTAACAGTTTACTCTAACCAGAGATGAAATCTTGTTTAAACGCATGTGTATCTTTAAGTTATGAAACCACTGCAGAAACTCTTGAGTTCATCTTTGCTCAGGGACGAGCAAAGGTTAAGCTTGGGGAGCTTGTTGACGGTCCTTAATGCTCATATTTAACCATCAATTAATCATAGAAAAGGATCCAAATGCAACCAACACCTAGACTTAGGGTTTTATCTGACAGAATTCCACAAGTTTTGGTGTTTGTCTATTTCTGCAGGGGGTTATCACGAAATATGGAAGAAAGGCCCACACCTCGGGTTTACATAGAGATATTAACGTGCCGTGCAATTTTCTATCATCTAGAAGACTCCAGAAGCCACGGGAACAAAGCGGAAACCGAGAGGCCTCAGGGACAGGGCGCCCGCCCTAGTCCTGAGGGCGCCCGCCCTCCCCCCTGGACCAATCAGGGTGAAGTTCGGGGATCATGCTCCACCGACCTAATACTTCAAGGAAAACCACACGATCAATGTCGGTTTGATCCGACGGCCCAGATTCACTTGAAGGGACTATAAAACCAGACCCCCCTGGCCCCTGGAGATCATACCTCTTCTACAGAATCAAAGTTAGGGTTTCAATTCTTCATCCAAGTAGAGAGGATCCCTCTAGTTCTTCTAGTTCTACCTCTAGTTCATCTAGATCTAGTTCTAGTTCATCTAGTTCTAGTTCTAGTTCTTCTAGTTCTAGTTCTAGTTAGTTCTAGTTGTAATCTAGAAAATAGGGAGAGAGAAGAGGAGAGCGGAGGAGGAGCCGGATCTGTCGGATCTTCCTCAACATTATACTTTTGCAGCATCTGGTTCGTTCTTCATCGTTCTCCAGGTTCTTCAATTCATAATTCCTGAGTTCTTTAATTACTTTTATTTACATTCAAGTTATTTATTGGATTCCCGCTTGCATCAAGTGCTCTAGTCTTTATAACGCTAGAGTAGTAATTAATAGATTAGACGTGGTGTTTAGTCTTGTGATTACCTGGAATTGCACCCAATCCTACGGATTGTTGTGGTAGCCCTAGGGTAGTGACAGCCCTAACGGTCGACGTATTCCACCACGTTCGGATCGGTGTTTGTAGGACCGTAGTCAGACCTTCCTAGCCCCCTTCTCATCTCTTTCTGTGGTTAGTGCTCTGATGTCCCGATATAGATAATCTTGAAGTAATTCTTGATTCTTAGATCAACTAGAGAACTCTCAGGAAACTTCCTCTCTTCCCACCAAAAATATTCATATAGTTATCCTTGGGCGATCTTGGATCTTAATTAGTACACTCACGTTCTCTGTGGAAAATCGATACTCTGGAATACTCCCGGGTGAAAGCTACATCGGTATCCGTGCGCTTGCGGATTTTTCTGTTTGCGTTTAAAATACCCAACATGCTCTCCTAATCAATTCTAGCTTGCAAGGTCACACAAACCTGGTGATGCAAAGCGCACAAAGCCTAAGCTCACTAGCAACGCTCAGTAACATGGCTACACAAGCCAAATTGGAGAGCATAAATTACTTAGCTACACAAACTAAGCAATGTGACTAACAAGGTTAACACAAAACCGAATTAGTCATGTAACAAGAGCTACTTCTAGCTAGACAAGCAAGAAGGTAACTAGCAAGCTACACAACCTAAACTAGGTACAAGAGCAACTATACAAGCACTATAAATAGAATGCAAAAACAAGCTTGTGTATGCAACATACAAACCACCGAGAAGAGTAGATAATGTTGACACGATGATTTTTTACTGAGGTTCACTTGGTTGCCACCAAGCTAAGTTCTCGTTGAGACAAGCTTCAATGTTGCCACCAGTCCTCTTGCTAGTGGTAACCTGCAAGTCAAACTCCCACATGGAGTGCTTACCATAAGCTCTAGCACTTGACCTTATCAGACCACTTGTCGTCCTTCGTGTCTCGCTCTACTAGAGTTGTTCTTCGCGATCCTTGCAAGGTGAGCATCATACCCCTCACAAATCCTCTTTGGAGCACTACACAATCTTCTCCCGTACTTTAATGGAGTCACAAGCCACCAAGCCATCTAGGAGGTGACAACCTCCAAGAGTAACAAGCACTACTAGCATGCAACATGAACACCTAGTATTACTCAATGCAATTTCTCAATGCAACCATACTAGAATCGCTCTCTCACTCGATCGGCTGAACACTATCAAGCATGAGTGAGTTAGAGGGCTCCCAAGCACACCTACACATTGCTCACCACTGTGCTTCCTCAGGTGCTCGCCGATGAGGTGGTCACTAGTGCCTCCTCTTGCGGCCACCAGATGTTCGATGAAATACCACGTAGAGTGTAAACTTACTAAATAGAAGAAGAGATGATTCTATACAACCTAAACCAGGCAACCAAACACATCATTTGCTAGTCAGGCTTAGATAATACAGACAATCAAATAACCAGGGATTGTCTTAGTGGAAGCAGGCTAAGACTCTAGCCAGGCTAGAAATAAACCAGAAAACTAAATAGACATGTAGTGTCTCTGCATTTGAGTTAGCTCGCCGTGGTATATTATGAGGCCTAGATGTTGACACCATTTTTGGACATGTATCTTTGGACGCGTATCTAGGAGTTAATGAAATGTGGATCGGCAAGCGAGAAAGTGATGACTGGTTAACACAGGAGCTGCCGATGGGTTGTGATGCTGATGTCAGAACAACGGAATATGTCTAAGTCCAGCAATGATGATTGATCTGTGCTGATTGCCGATATTGATGGTTGCTGATGCCGATGGAGGGTGATTTACCGATAATAGCAAAGGAGAGCGTAAGACTTGCCAAGAAAATAATGACGGTGCGCCGACCGCCTAGGATGGATAAATTAATGTTTTCCATAGTTATTAGAGTTTGTTTTGTATACGGATTCTGTCTAGTTTGGAATTAGATTCCTCGTTGTGTCTGATTGTAACTCTTTTAGACAGGGTATAAATGTAGACCCGGTAGAAATGTAAAAATATACACAATCAATCAAACACAAGTTTTTACATCTATTCCAGCATCTACTTTTCGACGACTTTATCAACTTGCATATTTTATTTTTACTTACGAGTTCTTAGGAATTCATCGAGTCAAGCTCGATAAGTTCTCAAGTTCCACGTGAATACCTCTTGGCCGTGGCATCCGGGCGTATCGCTGTTGTCGGGACCAAAGTATTCGAGTTATCACCTTTGTCGGTTGTAAGGTCAAATTGGCTGGCACGCCTTAACATTGAATCGGGTATTAGCCCTTTGTGTTTGCAGATCTACTTTTGCATCAACACATCTTTTGGCACGCCCAGTGGGACAGATTCAGATTCATCATCAAGATCAACATGTCGAATACTGATTTCGATACGGAGAACATCATTGCCGTAACTGAAGCCAATCTCAGAGATGAGCAGAAGCAAGCTATGGCAAAAGCTATGGAGGAATACAAGCAGCTATGTTTGAAGTCCTTTAGTGTCAACAGGAGCGGCGAGGTAATCTAAAAGGAAGCATTGTCGATGCCTCGGCAAATCACTTTTAAAGCCAATCCTGGTAAATTGCAAGAGATGGTTGACAATGCTATTAATCGTGCTTTGATCAATCAATCCAGAGTGTTGTCCAATACTGTCTTCAATGCTGTGGCTAGAACTTTCAAAGAAGGACAAGTGCCACCATTATACGTGGGCCCTGCTTATAATCAGCCAGGATCATCATCGGTCACCGCTCCATCGGCCCCTCCGCCCGTTGCGGGTACAGAAGTTACCTCTCCTCCAAGTACATTAGGGATGACTAATGGACAATCTACACCGATGAGAACTAATCCAGAAATATCAGAGGGGCAAGTTCAACTTGCTACAGATCTATTGGCATTGGCAATGTTAGGATCTGTATTCCAGAATTGTCAAGTTCCTCCTAACTGGTGGGGATATGGTATGCCTCCAGACTTTTTGGCGAATAGTTCTAGAACATCTCATGTGGCTGACATGACAGGCAAGGCTCCTATGACATCGGTACCTCCAGTGTCACCGATGACTCAGAATCCTCAATATTCTACAACTACTACTGCGAGGCCTCTTACTGGAAACTTTCAGATGCCAACATTCCAGATGCCCATTGCATCGGCGGATCCACTACCGACGCACCAAAGGTTTATGACTCAAACGGGGTATGTCAATCCAATGATAATACCCAACTATCAACCATCGGCAGGGTCTACGCCGATGAATGCCAACACTGGATGGACGGGGCAGTTTGTCTTTCCACAAATGACACAGCAGAATCATCAGGTTGCGGGATTCCTGCAGGGACAGATGTAGCCTGGATTTTAGAATCAAGGGCTAGTCAATCAGCCAATGAATCTTGCTCAGCAGTTTGGTGGCCAACAGGCTGTGGCTAATGCTATGTTCCTTGGAGATCGTGCACCTCAGAGACACGTGGAGGCTTATCAGCAAATGCCAGATCCACAACCCGCACATCGGGCCGATGCCGATGCTTATTGGGCCCATAAGATAGCTGAAGTTATAAGGGACCAATTTGGAATAAAACCGAAGGTCAATACTTACTCTTATCGGACACCATATCCTCCTGCATACGACTTGATTCCACTTCCAAATCGGTACAAGGTGCCAGATTTCACTAAGTTCTCTGGACAAGATGATACATCAACTATGGAGCATGTTAATCGATTCATCATCCAGTATGGAGAAGCTGCCAATCGAGATGCGTGAAGAGTTTGTCTATTCTCGTCATCTTTGTCTGGATCGGCCTTTACTTGGTTTATTTCATTACCTCCAAACTCAGTAATTACTTGGACCGATCTAGAGAAGCAGTTCCATAAATACTTATTTTCTGGTGTTCATGAGAAGAAGATTACCGATTTAGTCAGACTAAGGCAACGCAATGATGAATCGGTTGAGAGTTTTGTGCAAAGGTTGCGGGATGTCAAGAATAAATGCTATAGTCTAGTTCTAGATGATTGGCAGTTAGCCGATTTAGCTTTCCAAGGATTGTTGCCGCATATCAAAGATAAGTATGCTTCCCAAGAGTTTGAAAGTCTAAGTCACTTGGTACAGAGGATTTCTGATCAGGATATCAAGGCTTTTGAGCTTAGGAAAGTTTGGAACAAAAAGGTCTCATTTGTCGATGAGGTGACAAGTTTAGATTCTGATGAGGAACCAGTAATCAGCTTGGCAGAATGGGTGAAAAATAAAAAGCCGATGTCTTGTCCTTTTGGCCATAAAGAACCAGAAAAGTTTGCTTTTGACTTCACAAAAGCCGATAGGATATTTGACTTTCTGCTTCAGGAAGGCCAAATTAAGTTGTCACCCAACCATGTGATTCCATCGGTAGAAGAATTGAAAAAGATCAAGTACTGTAAGTGGCATAATGCAACCTCTCATAGTACAAATGAGTGCAAGGTGTTCAGACAACATCTGCAATCAGCTATAGAGTCTGGGAGGATTAAATTTGATAGCTCTAAGGCTCAGAAGTCGATGAAGATTGATCAGCATCCTTTCCCCACAAATATGTTGGACACTAAGGGAAAGACTAAAGTTTTAACTTCAGAAGCAGCTGAGAAGAGCGCATCGGTAGATCCTCAGCACCATATCACTGCCGATGATGCCAAGGGTAAAGGTTTGATCCAAGAAGGCACTAGTTCTGGAAGACCTCCTCGATCCGGCATTGTAATCACTCACATGCGGCATCGGGAGACATGGCAGCAACGTGAGGATCGGTATCGTTGCCAGCAGGAGGATCATCGCCGAGAAGAGGAAAGACGCCGACAAGAGTGGAATCGCATAAAGATCATTGGAATTGCCCGTTCTTCATCCACTATTGGGAGCAAAACATTAAGTTACCAACTGTTAGAGACTGCCCTGAATGCAATGGTTATAATCAGTATGATAGACTAAATCGGCAATATCAAGACGATGATCGGCGTTTCAATGGGCCGATTAGAGGAAGGATGTCAGTTCATGATCGGCTGGGGGGCAGGCTCAGTGTGCATGACAGGCTTGGTGAACGTGTCGGCTATTTTCCTAGAAATCAGGAGGAGCTTGAGGAGATGGCAGATGCACGAGTTCCCGATGAGTTCATATTTTGTAAGGATGCTAATACTCATCGGATGGAATCAAGGAAGGTTCGGTATCAACCAGTGAAGCAGCCACAACTTCCCCAGTGGTGTCCAGAAGGATTGACAAGGACACAGAAAAGGAGAATGCAGCGAGAACGACAGGAAGAGTTGAATAAGGAAGAAAATTCTTCTAAGGCCGTGAATCGGCAGCAGTCGGATCACAAGGGAAAAGGGCCATCGGCAGATATTAACATGGTATTTATGTTGCCGATGGAATTTCTTGCACCCTTTAGTGATGATGAGGAGGTAGATTTTCCTGATCAGATAGCTCAGTTGGCTCTTGATCCGATGACAGCTATGTTTGAAAAGCCCACTGATGATGAGAGACAACACCTTAAAGCTTTATTTGTTAAGTGTAGGGTTGATGGATAGGCGATGTCTAAGATACTTGTTGATGGTGGAGCTGCAATCAACATTATGCCGTACACAGTTTATCGAAAACTTGGCAAAGGGGATCAGGATTTGACCAAGACCGATATGATGTTGAAAGACTTTGAGGAGAATGTGTCTCCAGTCAAGGGGGCTATATGTGTTGAGTTGACCATCGACAACAAGACTTTGCCGACAACTTTCTTTGTCATGAGTGGAAAAGGTGCATACAATTTTCTATTGGGGAGAGACTGGATTCATGCCAATTGTTGTATTCCCTCTACAATGCACCAGTGCTTGGTTCAGTGGGTAGGAGACAAAATTGAAATTGTCCCAGGAGATTCTTCATATATTATTGCATCGGCAGAGGTGGATACTTATGAGAAGACTAGATGTATATCAGGGGAAGATTAGGAGAAGGATTTTCTCAAGGTTGCCGATTATGAAATTCCACCGATCCAAGTAGTCGGTTCTGATGAAGAGCTTTAATGGATAGGTTCGCTGATGATGGAAAATTAGGTCAGGGGTTTACATCGGCTGATGATCTAGTAGAAGTAGATATAGGTAATGGTGATAGGCCAAGACCTACTTTTATTAGTGCTAAGTTAAATTATGAGTGTAAGCAACAATTAACCGATTTATTAAAGGAATATAAAGATTGCTTTGCTTGGGATTATACCGAGATGCCAGGTTTAGACCGATCGATTGTTGAACATCGGTTACCTATTAAGTCTGGGTTTCGGCCACATCAACAGCCAGCATGCCGATGCAATCCCAATATTCTTCCTCATATTAAGGCCGAAATAACTAAACTTATCGAAGCTAAATTTATTCGGCAATGTCGGTATGCCGAGTGGATTTCTAATGTTGTTCCTGTTTATAAGAAGAATGGGAAGCTTCGTGTCTGCATTGATTTCAAGAATCTCAATAAAGCCACGCCAATGGATGGATATCCAATGCCAGTTGCCGATTTGTTGATTGATGCTGCAGCTGGACATCAGATTATTAGCTTCATGGATGGCAATGCAGGTTATAATCAAATATTCATGGCCGAAGAAGATATTACCAAGACAGCATTTAGGTGTCCTGGTCATGTTGGGTTATTTGAATGGGTAGTCATGACTTTTGGTTTAAAAATGCTGGTGCTACCTATCAGAGGGCTATGAATTTCATCTTTCATGAGTTCATCGGCAAGATAGTGGATATCTATATTGATGATGTGGTGGTTAAGTCAGGAGACTTCACAAAACATCTAGCCGATTTACGAAAGGTGTTAGAATGCACTAGGAAGCACGGTTTAAAGATGAATCCTAATAAATGTGCATTTGGTGTGTTGGTAGGACAATTTTTTGGTTTCAAGGTGCATCAAAGAGGGATTGAAATTAGTAGGAGATGCATTGATGCCATTAACAAAATAGTTGCTCCTACCAATAAGATTGAACTTCAATCATTGATCGGCAAGATTAATTTTATTAGACGATTTATATCTAATTTGTCAGGTAAAATTCGTGTTTTTAGTCCCTTGCTTAAGTTGAAGGCTGATCAAGAATTTGTATGGGGAAAAGAGCAACAGTTAGTTTTGGATGAGATCAAGAATTATTTGATAAATCCTCCAGTTTTGGTTCCACCGCAACAAGGAAAACCCTTCAGATTATATTTATCTACCGATGGTGTGGTCATCGGTTCGGCTCTAATTCAAGAATTTGAAGGGAGGGAACGTGTGATTTATTATCTAAGTAGAAGTCTGGTGGATGCTGAAACAAGGTATTCGACAATTGAAAAGTTGTGCTTATGTTTATACTTTTCTTGTATCAAATTAAGGCATTACTTACAATCGACCGAATGCACTATTATATGCAAAGATGATGTAGTCCGATACATGTTATCAATGCCAATTATGAGTGGTAGAATCGGCAAGTGGATATTAGCATTGTCGGAATTTGATTTGCGCTACAAGTCGGCTAAGGCACTTAAAGGGCAGATTATGGCTGATTTTGTAACTCAGCATTGCGGTATAGTGGATGCTTTGGAAATCGTTCCTTGGACGCTCTTCTTTGATGGATCCACGTGTGACCGGGGGGCAGGAATCGGCATAGTGCTGGTTTCTCCTCAAGGAAAGAAGTATGAGTTTTCTTTGCCGATTGTTGCTACGTCAACAAATAATCAAGCTGAGTACCAAGCTTTGATTAAAGGGTTGGAATTATTAAAGGAGGTTCATGCCGATACTATTGAAATCTTCAGCGATTCTATGCTTGTTATAAATCAGTTGGCTGGAATTTATGAATGCCGAAGTGAGGTTTTGATAACCCACTATGAAAGGTGTGTACAACTGTTAAAGGAGTTCAAGGATTTCCAATTAGAGCATATTCCTCGGTTGCATAATGAAGAAGCCAACCGATTAGCTCAACATGCTTCGGGGTATCAACCCATCTTAGATATACTATCGGCACTCAGTGCTGATGATTGGAGAAAGGAAATTATTGATTATTTAAAAGATCCATCTAAGAAAGTTGAGAGGCGTGTTAGGTTCCAAGCCACAAAGTATGTACTCCTTGAAGAAGAGTTGTATTATCAGACGATAATGGAGTCTTGCTCAAGTGTTTGGGTGATGATGAAGCTAGAAGTTTGATGGGTGAAATTCATGAAGGAGTATGTGGATCACATCAGTCGGCTTTCAAGATGAAATTGATGATTAGGAGAAACGGATATTATTGGCCGACTATACTTGAAGATTGCTTTAAATATTTTAAAGGATGTCAGGGATGTCAAAAGTTTGGCAATGTTCAAAGAGCGCCCGCATCGGCCATGAATCCTATTATCAAGCCTTGGTCGTTCTGGGGATGGGCTATTGATCTAATCGGTCAGATTTATCCGCCATCGAGCAAAGGACATAAGTTTATCTTAGTTGCTACCGATTATTTCACTAAATGGGTTGAAGCCATTCCTTTGAAGAAAGTGGCATCGGCCAACATGATCGATTTTGTAAAAGAGCATATTGTTTACCGATTTGGCATTCCCCAAACGATCACTACCGATCAGGGTACCATGTTTACATCGGGGGAGTTTGATGAATTTGCAATCGGTATGGGAATTAAAGTGTTGAATTCTTCTCCTTATTATGCTCAAGCTAATGGACAAGCTGAAGCTTCTAATAAAGGGATTATTAAGCTCATTAAACAAAAAATTGAAGAAAATCCGAGAAGATGACACATATTATTGAATGAAGCTTTGTGGTCGTATCGGATGGCATGTCATGGATCAACCAAAGTTTCACCTTATCAGTTGGTATATGGGCATGATGCGTTATTACCATGGGAAATTAAGACTGGATCTAGACGGGTGTCTTTTCAGAATCAATTGGTTGCCGATGACTATGCTACTTTGATGAAAGATGAATTGGACGATTTAGCAGAGCATCGGTTAAGGGCTTTAATTAATATAGAAGAAAATAAAAGGAGAGTTGCTAAATGGTATGATAAAAAGGTGAAGGCCAAGGAGTTTGCTGATGGAGATTTGGTATGGAAATAGATTTTACCGATTGGGACTAAAAAATTCAAAATTTGGAAAATGGTCTCCTAATTGGGAAGGTCCTTATCAGATAAATCGATCGGCTCCTGGCAATGCTTATATTTTAGAAACTCTCGAAGGAGTCGAATTTCCTAGAGCGTTAAATGGAAAATATTTAAAGAAGTACTACCCAAGTATCTGGATTGACGCATAAAAGTTCAAATACCGATAACACTCTTATCGGCTGGATGAAATATGTCTAGAGCCATACATAATGTTTAAGTGCCGATAATAGTCCTATTGGCTAGACCAAAATGATTAAGAAGTTTTTAAGGGCAGAATTGAACGAGTTGCCGATGAAGAGCTCACAGGTTCAGCAGAGCTTGAATAGCCGATATGGCGCGCAGACGGATCTGGTTGGCCTCTTCTATTTCCCGGATATCTTCATCGGTAGAACCCTCCACTGGCTTCAGCCTCTTCTTCATCTGCAGTGCCTTGCGGGCTTGGACATCTCATTCTTGTTGAAGGGTCTTGAGCATCTCAAGCAGCTGGCTTTCTTCTCATTGGGCTTGAGTCAGGGCATCTTCCACTTGCCTAAGTTCAGCTAGTAAGGTTTCTCTTCTTGCCGATACGTTGGAGATCTTTTGCTTTAGTTCATCTCCTGAGGACTGCAAAGCGCCGATGCTTTTGTGTTTCTCATCGGCGGCCCGCTTTACTTGCATCATGTCCTCTGCGAGCCGGGTATGAGCAGCTCTATCGGCGAGACGTTGAGTGGCCTTTTGATACTGGAGCTGACGACTTTCCAAGTGAGCAGCTTGGAAAAAGGATCTCTTCGACATTGGCTGGAATCTCACCATGAAGGGTCTTGAACAAAGCTTTAGCTGGGTCAGAATCATCTACTAGCTGGGCTATGTCTTGGTGCAGCAAGACCAACAAGTCTTCCAGCTTGGTTTTGATTTCTGCCGATGAGATTCCCACCGCCTGAGAAGAGCTTGCTTCTTCACCTTCATCATCGGAGATGTCGATGGCAAAGGAGAACAGACTATCTGGGGACTCTTGCTCCTAGAAAAGGAAAAAGATAAGTTACTCGAAGCTAGGTATTAATGATGAAAAGTCTGAAAGAATCGAGTGACTTACTTGCTTCAGAAGAATTTCTTGCCTTTGGCGTGGGGATGCAACCGGTACTATGGGTTGATCGGCTGGAGTCGCCGATGGAATGACTTCAACTAAAGAATTACAAGGATGATTATAATTTGCAAAATAAAATTCATCGGTGATAATTCTATGGTCAACGCTTTACCCTAAGGAGATATGGAGATTGATTGTTGTGGAGGGATAGCCGATGACGTGCGCAGATCAGCCGGATCGGCAACGTGTTCAGAGACATCGGCTAGTGCTTCTTGCTGTTGGAGTACTTGTCGGGGAGGAGAAGGCACTTCTTGTGTCTGGGTTTCAGTTGAAGAAGGGGATGATGCTACATGAATCGGTGATGCTGAACGAGGAGGAGAATATGGTGCTCCTCTGGCACTTTGGTTGCGACTTGGTGCTCTTGGGGCCTTTTCTCTTAGCTTGACTGTGCTGGGGGCATCGGCACTTGACGTCTGAGCGTCTTTTGTCTTAGCCGATTTGCCAGTTTGCTATTACAACAACCAGAATTTCATGAGTAGGAATATAAAAAGAATACCGATGGAGTTCAGTTGAAGAATAAAACTTACCGATGAAGTTCCTGTTGCGATCGATGTGCCCTGAAAGGATGAAGTGAGTATGGAATAAATTCGGTATAGAGTTGTTATTAAGGGTATTACCTTGAAGGCTTGTGCCAGGGTGGCAGCAGCAATCGGTGGGGATACTTTCGATCGTTTGGTAGTCTTCTTGAAGCGCACATTCCGATGCATCAGAACTGCTAAGCTTGGTGCGTTATGGCCGATCAGAGAAATTAGGCCTGACGGAAGGAGTTCGATCGGCCTTCCACTCCTGCTGACTGTCGACACTGGGTTATTGACCTGTTGAAATAAAAACAAGTAAGTTATCGATAGAATTAGAAACAACAAAGGAACTAAGATATCGGTCGAAGACTTACAGTGTTGTCGGGGACCTTGTAATCGGGGTCGATCATGCCGCGGTATGTAAGAGCCAACGTACTGAACAGGTGTTCCTTCCATTCTTCCCACCACTACTTGTACAACTGAGTAATAAAAAGAGCTGGTACCCAGACCGACAGATCGATGTCTGTCGTATCGGCATTTGGTTGAAGGTGGGCAATCCTTATCCACTCGAGTCCACTGGTTATGGTCTCCCTTGGCTTCACCACATCAGCGTAACAAAGTCTGATCGGCAGTTGGCCAAAAGCTAGTTGGCGAGCTAGTGCCGATGGGTTGTAAAATTCATAGGTGGGGTTGGTGTTCTTCCCACTGCCAAAAGTATTCACTGGGATGGCCCTCGGAGTGATGATTGCCATCATCAAATCATTATCCTTGTTGAGGGCATTGTCGAAAGGATGGAAGGTGAGCGGGAATCTGGTTTCTGGATCTTCATAAGGCATCCACGCTCGCTGATCTTTGGAGAGGCCATTGTACAGGGTATGGAAGAATCGGTTGATCTGGTTCTCATTGCTGCCAGTGCCGGGCAAAACTATAGCGGCCTCACCATAGTTGAGGGGTGGGCGAGTTGCTGATTCTTCGTCGGCCAGTTCATAATCTTCGGCAATATCTCTGGGGAATTGCTGTGCAAAGAGATCGATCCGGAGGCGTTTGTGCATATGAACATGGAGCCACATATTGATAAACCACCAGGGGCCTCCTAGGTTGCCGATGGGTTCACCTAACAGGAGCTTCTCAGTCACTTGATGGAGGAGGTGGTAGGCAGAGCCTAGCAGGTATCGGCCAAGAGGGAATCGGCCACCATCGGCTAATCTCTCTGCTGCCGATAAGTAGACGGAAGTTGGTCCTACCGATCGGCCACAGAAGACGAATTTGTCTAGCCACATCTTCAGGAAAATGGCGTGCTCCCTTTGCCCAACTGGTCCTGTTCTCTGGTACTTTTGGATATACCCTGACCAACCGCCGATGTTGCGGGTTTCTACTTTGCGTTCGGCCTTGCGGTCAAACAAATGATGATCATCGGCAGTTGCAATATCCAAGCCAGTGAGCATGAGTACATCGGCAAGAGTAGGAGAAGCAGGACCATGACCGAACAAGAAGGCATTAAGAGTATCTGACCAGAAGTATGAAGCAGCTATCAGTAGTGCCTCATTTCTATCCATATCGGCAATGGATAGCCTGATACACTGGTCTAGCTTGCGTTCACCCCAATGTACTTCATTTGACTTGCTGACTCTTAAGAACCAATCCTTGCATTCCTTGGTAGAACTTGGCCAAGATCGGAAGGTATCTTTTCATAGATCCAATGAAAAATTTTCGGCCCTCAAAGGTATTCTATTGGTTTCTGCGTTGATCAAATCAGTGGGATCTGGATTACCCAATGGACCAAGGCATTGGAGGTGGGGTTCTTCGGTGGGGATGACAATTTTTTTGCTCAAATCCTAAAAGTTTGAAGATTGGAAGAATAGAGAAAAAGAAAGAAAGAAAATGCTGAGTAAATGGATTTGCAAGAAGCAAAAGGTACGGCAAAGATGGGAATAGATTAACCTCAGGGACGATGAAGTTAACGACCATTTCTTCTCGGAGAAGAAGGAGATCGGAGACTTGAGGAACCGTTGGGGAGGATTTTGCTGGAGTTTGTGGGCTCTTCAACAATGCCGCCGCCAGAGAGATGGGTTTGAGGATGCGGGATGGAAAGGTGGAGAAAGAGTGCCAAGGAAGGAAGTATTTATAGGATAAAGTGAGCAAGGGCATTTCTGACTTATCTCTTTGTCGTATCCGTGAAAATCGAGGGTGTTCAGGTGGATATGGTAACTGTTCGCATGGTAATCAAGGGATTGTGCAGGTGATTTGACAGCAAGCGGTCATGATTTTGGAGGATATTTTTCTGTGCAGGATTTCCTGGTCGGCTCATCGACAGTCCACTCTAACGGAAAAGTTGCCGATGAACGGATGTTTGGGAGATTCAGTTTGAGGAGTTGAGGGATTCGAGGTGCATACTAGAGATCTGGGCTAAGGTTGTTTGGATTTGGTAATTAATTGTTGTCAGAAGGAAATCACAGCGAAAAGGACGTCATTATTAGGATAGAATTTCGGAGCATTAATGGTTTTATACTTCGAAATTGGGGGGCATGTGTTGACACCGTTTTGGACACGTATCTTTAGACGCGTATATGGGAGTTAATGAAATGTGGATCGACAGACGAGAAAGTGATGACTGGTTAACAGAGGAGATGCCGATGGGTTGTGATGCCGATGACAGAACAGCGGAATATGTCTAAGTCCAGGAATGATGATTGATCTGTGCCGATGGCCGATATTGATGGTTGCCGATGCCGATGGATGGTGATTTACCGATAATAGCAGAGGACAGCGTAAGACTTGCCAAGAAAATGATGACGGTGCGCCGACCGCCTAGGATGGATAAATTAATATTTTCCATAGTTATTAGAGTTTGTTTTGTTTACGGATTCCGTCTAGTTTGAAATTAGATTCCTAGTCGTGTCTGATTGTAACTCTTTTAGACAGGGAATAAATGTAGACCCGATAGCAATGTAAAAAATATAGACAATCAATCAAACATAAGTTTTTACATCTATTCCAGCATCTACTTTTCGACAACTTCGTCAACTTGCATATTTTCTTTTTACTTACGAGTTCTTAGGAATTCATCGAGTCAAGCTCGACGAGTTCTCAAGTTCCGCATGAATACCTCTTGGCCGTGGCATCCGGACGTATCGTTGTTGTCGGGACCAAAGTATTCAAGTTATCACCTTTGTCGGTTGTAAGGTCAAATCGGCTGGCACGCCTTAACATTAAATCGGGTATTAGCCCTTTGTGTTTGCAGATCTATTTTTACATCAACAATAGATTAATTCTATATTTGGGTTGATCCCCCTCCCACAATTTATAATCTTTTTAGCACTTTTTGATTTCCATGATCCACCTAAGACGTAATAAAATTGTGAGTATTTGCTTAAAAAAAGAGTCCATCGTATATGCATGACAGTTGGCACCTAAAATTTTGGGTTGAGCTGCTAAATCGTGCTTGGATTAGTGGCGTCTCTACATTTTGCCAGTTCTTGTCTTACATGGTGTGATAAGGATTTCACTTTGCAGTTTCTATCAGTATACGGTAAAGGCCTGTTTGGTTCCCTATGATTTTTTATCACCTATCACATCGAATGTTTGCACATGCATAGAGTACAAAATATATATTATCTACAAAACTAAAGACACAGCTAGAGAATAGTTTGCGAGACAAATCTTTTGAGTCTAAGTAGTCTATAACTAGCAAAAATAATGCCTGTGCATTGCAACGGGAAAAAACTATCAAATCTATATTTATATCTCTATTACCTAATCTTTCTCTAATATATAATTATGAAAAATTTAGTTCACCAGAAATCCATTTTTTGTATGTCTCCCACCAACTACCGAACAATACAGAGTTCGTTCGAACTTATATATAACTCATGCTTATACGAGTTATAAAATAGCTCTTGTCTAACGTGATATGTAGTTAGATTCATGTTTTATGTAGGTCCTATATATGGTAACCTTAATAGGTAGGAAGAGTCATAATCCTAATATAAATAGATGAGAAAGAATTCTAATTCAACAGTTCGATTATAGATTTATATTGACACTATATAGGGCAATCTTGATAGCTAAGAATCCTAATTCTAATCCTAATATAAAGAGATTATTCATCTTTAAGTAATCCAAATAAAAAAAGATATAAATTTTTTCTAAAAATCAGAAAGGCAAAAAAGTATTGTTGCGAAAGAGCCTCTAGCCTAGTGGTTAGAGCACCTTAGTAGCATCCAGCAGGCCTGAGTTCGACTCTCCATTGGATTAAATTTAAACAGTTATGCACTAAAAAAATAAAAAAAAATAGGCTGAGGTTTCCTCTGCCGACTTCGGTCAAAAAAAAGTATTGTTCATGTCGAACGCCTAGCTAATAACAACCATGCGATGTGGGCACCACACTCATTCATCTTCTTTTTTTTAGTAATCGAAGGGTGTTTCTGGTAAGGGGATCGTCGTCTATCTCCATATTCATAGTCCTAAATTCAGCCTATGTCCAAACCAGTCCGGTCTGTTGATTGGCCCAGCTTCTTTTTTTTAAGTAATCGTTTTGGCCTAAGTGTAGATGACGGGGCATGGGACAACAGGTAAGCCGTATCGTACCGTTTCTCTCAAATCCTATATGGACTTTGGAAGGTGAACAGAAATTTGGATAAACTAAAATTTTCATAACTTATTATTAGATATAGATATAGATGTAGATATAGATATAGATATATAGATCCATGTTTTAAATAGCGAGCTAAGGCCAAGGTGTTTAGCGTTTTATAAACTGTAATTAGCGTACTTTAGCAGTAAAATAACGGTAAAATTGTGCATGAATGCAAATAGCGGCATAATTTTTTTCAAACTATTTTGGGCTATAGCGGCAAAAATAGCAGGCTATTTTTTTCATGATATAGATATAGATTAACAAAGCTGCGTGTCATTGTTCAATTGGCTTGTAAAGAAATCTCTGTGCACACAACGTCTGATCTCACGTGTCATCATCCAATTGGCTCAGGAAGAAATATGTCTCTCGCACGATGGACCGCTACGGCGCTGCCTCGTCTCCGCCACCACCCGGTTCCTCTGGCTCACTCTCTAAACTATGGGTGGTTAAACGGCCCATGTCGGTAAAATTAAATTGGGCTGCCAATATGGCCCATGCAGCATGCGTCACCAGGCCGTGCCGGTTTTCGGTCTATCGCTAGACGGGCCACACCAACATTATGGGCTTGGGCATCTTATCTGTCCGTCTATAATCCAAGGTGTGCTAGCTGTAATTCTAAAAAAGTTGTTATGACTTTTGTAAATAAGTTGCTTTTCTTACCGACCATTGATTCGTCTAAATTAACTCTTACCTATCCATGTCGTAAGTATCCGAAACTTTTTTTCTCATGAGACAAAACCTAGACCGTGTCGTGCTCCTCTTGATCTTAAAGACAGAGACAAACTCTTGTCTCTCAAAAGAATGATTGAAACAGGACTCTTAAGAGCACACAAAAAAGATATTTCGAACCGAATAAAATTAGAATTCAAACAAGAGTTTTAATAGAGAGAGAGTAGGCATAACCATGAAAATGAGAGTCCAATAAGTAATCTGCACACATGAACAAAATAAGGTAAGAATTCAAACAAAGAGTTTTAATAGAAGACAACAGGCATAAAAGGAGAGTCCAAGAAGTACTCAAACACACGAATAGAAAACATAACAGTCGTAAACGAGATACCTTTCGAAGCAGATTTTAACTAATTTGGAAGGAGAGTTCGATTTGAAGAAGTTTGAATTAGAAGAGGATTCTTTTCTTTCAATTTATCTTGCGTCCGATCTCTCCATCCTTATAAGTAGCCATACCAAAAAAAACTCCAGACAAAAATAAAGGACGAAAATTTTATCTCTTTATTATTAGGTTTAGATAGAACAATAATGATCAAATAAAACGAAAATACTACCATACTTATTAAATTTTAACACCCCTAACCACTAAGACATATGCAAATGTATTAGTACAAACTAGAATAGTCCAAAATGTACGTGGGGTGTAATCGTGCAAGGTGGCTGACAGATCGCCCTCCTCCTCCGGTGACCACGTCGACGCGTGCGTCCCTTTGGCAAGCTGCCTCGTGTCCCGGCGCTCCACCGAGAGCTACGCGTGTCTCCACACGTGCTAGCGAACGTGTCAACACGTCGCCGCCTTTGTATGTCCCAGGCTCCCCGCTCTCAGACGCGTGTCCACATCCACAAAACCTATAAAACTGGCAGCAAAATCCCAACGTTCTCTCCCAGCTAGCTACTGCACACGGCACACCCTTAATTCCCTGCGATTATTGTTAGTCAAGCGATCACGTCACTAGCTATACTTGCCGCGAGCAAAAGCGAGAGAGAGATCAAGCCCAAACAGGTAGCTAGCCATGCAGGCCGGGAAGACGGCAATGGAGGCGACCAAGGAGGCGGCGGCGAACGTGGGGGCCTCGGCGAACGCCGGCATGCAGAAGACCCGCGCCGCCGTGCAAGGCCAGGTGGAGAAGGCCACGGCGCACAACGCGTCGGACAGGGCCGCGGCGGAGGCCAACCAGCGGGAGCGCGTGCGCGCCGCGGAGCTGGAGAAGCAGGACGCCATGCGCGCCAACGCCGCCGCCAAGGAGCGCGCCACCGGCGCGGCCACGTACCAGCACCCGTCGCAGGGCGCGCCCGGGATCGTCGACGCCTCCCGGCAGGGCTACGGCGCCGGCGGGGCTGCCCCGGCGGGTGGGCACGTCGAGGACGGCGTTGGCGAGACCCGCCCCGTCGCTAGGGCCACCGGCACGGCGCGGCCCAGCGCCGCGCACAACCCGCACGTCGGGAGCGACTTCCCGCAGGCGCGCGGCACCGGCGGACAGTACCAGTGAGCTGCCGCGACGCGCGCGTACCCGTGTGACGTGTCATGTACTGTATCTGTTATGATATAGGCTTGGACACGAATGGTCCTTGTGAACTGTGATAATAGTATATGCTAAATAATCTGTGTAATATGTAGTCTCTAATAGAGCAAAGTGCATGGCCGGTCCCTAAACTGTTGAACTGTGTCAAGCCGGTCCACGAACTCTCAAAATGATTACTTAAGTCCATAATCTATGTTTTGGTGTCATTTAGGCCCAAACCCACTGCTGACCAAGTGTTCTCGTTGTTATATTTGCAGACCACCTTAGACTGCTACAGTGTAAAATATCCCCATTCGCTCTCACTCAGGCGCGCCGCTGCAACATGGTCGTCGCTGCCGTATCTCCGACGGGTCGCTGCCATTGCCAATCACGTGGATGGGACTGCCGTGGCGAGCCCGAGGATGAGGCTGCATTGGCGAAGGCTGAAGCAATCGTGGTTTTAGCCGTCGCCGTCATCGTGGCTGTTCAAGAGCCGCGCCATTGGGTCCGCGTGCAGGAGGCCACATCCAGAAGGCGAGCGTCCAGGAGGCGTGCCGTCCAGGAGCAATTGCCGATCACAAAAACTAAGCTAATGTTGTTGTAGTCCCTTCACCACTGTTGTATCTTATCTAGAAGCAATTATCGCTGCTTTTTATTTAGGAACTGGTTCATCTAGGAGCAATTGTCGCTGCTTTTTATTTAGGAACTGGTTCATATGTGAGACAAGTGTTTTGTTATTGTGTACGTGAATCCTGCTTCACTAGGATTTAGTAATGGTATATGTAAGTGATCTTACAGTTTGATGAATAAATTTGGTTGAAATTTGAGAGTCAATTGCATGTGAAAAAATGACTAACATCACATAAGACTGACAAAATAAGTCACTGGCATTTTGTAACATTGACAAAAAATTGTTTTGATAGAAGCTGCAACATCCAGCAAGGTAAACAAAAGTCTAAACAAGCTAACTGTTAGCTTCTAAACAAGCTACTGCAATATCCGGCAAAGGTCGTTCTCCAAAAAAAACATTCAGCAAAGGTCTAAACAAAAAGGTGTAACATCTTTGCTAAATTTTCTACAGACTTGTTGGGCACTGCTCCCTGTCTTTCAGGACTTGTTAGCTGCTGCTCTCTTTCTTGGCTTGGAGTTCTTTGCAGGTGCTTGATTTCCAACCTTGGAGCTTCTTCCTGTAGCATTCCTCTTCCTGCCTGCAGTTGCCTTTCCTGCCTTTGTGCATGTGGTTAGTGGTGCAGGTCTTGCTACAGGTTGATTGGAGCAAATGAAGGAATTATCTGGCAATGGCCCCTGAGGCTGAGATAGTGATGTAAACTGAGACCCCTGTAGCAAATAAGTTTAACACATATTATAACCAAAATATTTTTAATATGCATTGAATGTTTTTGCATATTACCTCCCAAAGCATCTGACTCAATAGAGTTGTGCTAGTTTGTGTCATGAACTCAGCTTGGCCTTCTTGCCTCAAATCCTGATTGATAGGGCACTCTTGTTGTGGTTGTTCTTCTAGTTCCACTTCCTGGTTTGTTGTTGCCTGTGCAGCTTGTTGTTCAGCTTCCTGGGCTAATGTAGCATGTGTTGTGGCCACTAGTTTTTTTGCCTCCTCTGAACTAAAGCCCATCTTCTTAAGCTTGCAACCACTAGAATTATGGTTAGCATCTGAACAGTATTTACAATGCATGACCACACCATGCCTAGTCAGTTTTGGTCCATTCTTTCCTTGAACTTCATGTGGTTGTTTTCTCCTAGACTTTGGTGGCCTGCCTACTTTCTTCTCATAAACAGGTGGTAGTACTTCAGGCCCATTCATCTTTTCCCACTCAGTTTTGTCCTTGCAAGGCCAAATGTTGAATCCATATGCATTTTTGTAAGCTTCCACAGAATAACAGTTAGCAAGGACACTTTCAGGTGGGATCCTCTCACTTCTCAAGCATGAGATAGCATGACAACATGGGACACCCGTCAATTGCCACCTTCTGCAATCACAAGTCCTTGCATTGATGTCTACTATGTGCTGATAATCCTTTATCTGCTCATCTTGTCATTTGCTCTAAATGAATCAATGTACTTTGCAGCCAACCAGTTTGCAGTACATCTCTTGAGAACCCACTCCTTCTGGCAATTGTGTGCCCCATAATAAGTCTTAACCATAAAAGAGTTGGTCCTTTTGTCCAAAGAAGCATAAAGGTTCCATGGGCAGCCCTCAGCACAATGAGCCTTTAACCTTCCTTTCTCATTCCTTGGCATCTTAATTTCAACCCTGTTCCTAACACTATACTCAGTGATGGCATCTCTAAGCTTTTGGACATCTGCAAACACTAAACCAACATGAAAGGTTGGATTTTGCATATCTTCCTCACTGAAAGATGAAAACCTCAGTCGCACATCACCTTCCCCATCTGATTCTGGAAGGTCCAAACCTTCATCATCTGTATCCTCTTCATCACTTCCCTGTACAGGTCTAGATATTTCCAGGGTCTTCAGTTTGCTACCTTTGGCTTTCTTATGGTCTTTAACTTGTACATGAGAAGTTACAAGGTCATCAAACAAATCTGCATCTCCCTCTTCTATCTCATTATCACTATCCCACAACACATCATCTTCACTGTCAACAGCTTGATCCACCCTTATGTTATCCAAATTTCTGTAGAAAACAGGCAACTTTTCTTTAGGATTCTTCTCCACATATTGCACTTTGCTTGGGCTGATGACCTTTGGCAATTCAGTCACTGGATTTGCACGAGCATCATCCCAATCAACTTCACTGAACATATCCTCATGAACAAAATATACTACGATATTTTTGACATCCTGTGCACATGTTGCCATTACATTGGTGTCAGTATCTGAAACTATAAGACGAAGACCATTTGCTAATGTCTTCCCTGGTAGCAGCCAATGTATCTTCAAGTCTTCATTGCTCTGGTAGCCTAGCTGTTGTGCAAAGTCTGGAAACCACAAAGGAGAGAATGTATCTGCCTCTACACGATCAAACAAAGATACCCTGTCATCGATGTATGATTTAAGATGCCCCGAACCAACAAAAAAACCACCATGGTGAATCTCGATTGTGAATTCGTCTCTACAACCACCTACAGATTGGACAAGAAATAGACCAAATAAGGTGCCCTGCAGCGAAGAACAGAAATGGCAAAACCCTAAACGTTTGTTCTAAATTGACGACTAGACAAAGTCTTGCCTTTCTACCTCATATGCAGCATCTTAGTCTACCAAATCCAATGATTCAATGAGAGAATGCACTGATCAAACTCACCGTACATAGGGGGAGGTGCCCCTTTCGGTCGCAACATCGCCACCATCCTTCGATCTTGCGCCGAAAGATGACTCCAGTGTGATTGCTTCCTTGCTTCCTTCCGACGTCTCTTGCTCCTAGTGCGGATAGCCTCAACTCACCACCGATCCTCCAGCCACAGCCCTCCTCGTAGCCCTCGCCGCCCTCCGCCGAGGAACACGAACAGACACAACGTGCGGAGAATAGTTTTGGGGATAGGGCTGATTTGTTTGATGTATGGGAGGGCCTAATTGCAATACAAGATGATGGCATCTGTAGGGTCAATAGCAGATTGGGCCTAAATGACATCAAAACATAGATTATGGATTTAAGTAATCATTTTGAGAGTTTATGGATCGGCTTGACACAGCCCAACAAGTTTAGGGGCCGGCCATGCACTTTGCTCTTTCTAATACCTTATACTCTACTCTCTCCGTCCAAGCAAATAAATACAATCCTCACATCCGAAAGTTCAGTTTGAGCAAGGCGTTATTGTTGGCTGTATAGAAGAAACTTGTTAATCTAGTCGTCAACTCAGTACAATAATTAATCTACTTATATATAGCCGACTTGTCTATCTATTATAATTTTTTTATGGTTCTGTACATAAGCTGAAAGGTTACATTACCTTTTTTCACCTCAGCACACTACTAGAGAACAGTGTTTGTTTCTTTGACTCTTAGTGGATAAGGCCTTCGTCGTGAAAATTTTGGTGAGGCGGGACTAAATGGCCACCTTTCCCGGTCCCGGTTTGAGAAACTGGGGCTCTCTTTTAACATCGGTTGGTAATACCAATCTTTTCCGGTCCCGGTTCGAGAAACTGGAGCCCCCTTTTAACACCGGTTGGTAATACCAAGGGTCTTGCTAGGGCGCCCCCTTTTAACATCGGTTGGTATTCCGGTTAATACCAACCGGTGTTAAAGGGTATTGCCAGGGTTGCCACGTTGCAGGACCCCAACCAGTGTTAAAGGGTTTTTTTATTTCTTCGGTTCTGTTTATTGTTTTTATATAATAATAATAGGTTTTTCAATACATATTTTTTTGCTGATACAATAATATATTTATATTACACGCATATTAAGCATATATAAATGAAAATTATAGGCTTAGCTTTATAATTAAGCTTTGCCTATAATAAAATGAATAGGCCACATCAAAAATTAAATAGATGTGTGAAAAGCTTTATATATAGTTTTATAAGTACAAAATTCGTAACACATATATACATAGAGTTTTTTCTCCCAATATCTAAAACCAATACAAATGATCATCGTTGTTTGGAATAAGAGTTTCGTTGCCGTTGAAGTGAAACTCGCTGTTTGGATTGATCACTTGCACTACTAGAAATGTGTTCAACAATGACGATTCCGTTGTGATGACTGAAAAATTTGTCACAGAACGTGCGCTTTCTATGACGAAATTTTCCTTTTCGTCATGAGTCACAAGTGACGGAGCTTTGGCACAAAGAATAATGACGAATTCCAAATTAATGTCATACATGAACAAAAATAAATCGTCATAGAATCTTTGCCTGGAAGACGCGGCACAGTGGTCCCACAAGCAGGACCCACCTCGAGGATGTGGCGATGTGGCCCACCAGCGGCTGCGTGGCCCACATGGTGATGCCCGACCTTTTTTTCTGGCATGGCCAGCCTTTTATTATTGTGCGCGTGGTGATATTTCTGTTATGGCAAAAAAATTGCTCCGGCAGAGAGCATTGAACCCACGACCTGCCGCACATTAGCTTACAAGTTTAACCACTGGACTACTCGTTAGTTTGTGTTATGGATTGACATATACACTGCTTTATCTAATTGACATACGCCTGAGTGCTTTGGGCCTAGGCTCGGTGGAATTTTATCACGAGTGCTGATGGGCCTCACGCACACAACAGCCCAAACGTGCCTGTCCTTGATACCGGGGATCACGCAGGGGCAGCACGACTACGTATTCTTTTCCTTCGTCGCCGTGACGTATTCTTTCCCTTCGTCACCGTGATCAAGTCACCGAGTCGCCGCCGCCGGCCGAGCACGTGTTGATCTGCATAGTGCGAGTGCACGTCGAGGCGGTTCTAGTGTCATCACCATCATGCAAGCGGCACTGCGGGGGCAAACGTGATCTGTATAGGTATTTATTTCTATCTTGTACAGTTATTCCTATAATCCTATCCTTAATTATGTACTAATTAATAATTGTGTAATCCTATATCCTTAAGCATGTACTAATTAATAATTGTGGCTGGCTATTTCTTAAAATTGCAGTTAGTAATTGTTTCTCTAAATTTTAAAAGAGTGTTAGAAGAAAGCAGTGTTGTGCAGTGGCTGCGCCGGCGATCGTGGGGCGGGCAGAGGAGCACCGGTCAGCGGCAGCGCGTGTGGACAGATTAGCGGCGGCGCCAAGTGGCCCTGACGGCAGAGATAAAGGTTTGATTTGTATTCAAGTTTTTTTTACATATATGCATTTTTTTATTTTGTTAATTTATTGCTTGAATTTTAGTACTGAATACAAATTGTACTGTTAAAATAGATGGATAGAAGCTGGGTTTTTGGGAGACCATTCACACCTACATATGTGACGGGAGTTGAAGAGTTCATGAAGTTTGTTCGTGAAAGATACCCCAAAGACAGCCAGATACTTTGTCCGTGCACGAGATGTCTTAATCAAAGTTTGCGGTCTCAGGATGATGCAAATGACCATATACACATTTATGGAATGTCAGCTACATACACCAGATGGATTCATCATGGGGAGTCGGCAGATACTGAAGTAGTTGAGAATTTGGAGCAGGAGGTCCAAGGAAGTTATCATGACTTTGGGATACATGTGGATGAGCCCGACGACGATGTTGATGATGATCTCGGAGTACCAGAGATGATAGGAGAGTTGTATGCTGCGGCAGAGGCTGATGGACAACAACCAAGGTTTGCAAGAGTCCTTGAAGATGCGAAGAAGCCACTTAGCTCGGGATCTGGCCATTTGAAATTCTCTTTTCTGGTGAGGATGTTATACATCAAGTCACGTTATAGAATTAACAATATTGGATTTTCTGCAATGATAAAGTTGGTGTCGGAAGGATACCCCCATAGTGAGTTGTCAAAATCATATGATGAGGCCAAGAAATATCTTTCTGAATTGGGCCTTGGATGTAAAAAAATCGATGTGTGCCCGAACAATTGTGTGTTGTTTAGGAACAGGTATGAAAAGTCTGATGTATGTCCAGTATGCAAGGCGTCTAGATGGGAAGATGAAACTGGGACCAAGCGGGTGCCGAAAAAGGTATTGAGGCATTTTCCAATTGTGCCAAGGTTGAAAAGAATTTTTGCTTCAAAGCGAACTTCTGAGGAAACACAGTGGCACAAGACAAAGAGGAAGCCGATTGACAATGTAATGAGCCATCCAGCTGATGGGGAAGAATGGAAGGATTTCGACAGGAGGGAACCAACCTTTGCATCTGATCCGAGGAACCTGAGGCTTGCCTTAGCTACTGATGGATTCAATCCATTTGGCAACATGAGTACCCAGTACAGTATGTGGCCAGTGCTCCTAACACCGCTGAATCTCGCACCATGGGAATGCGTGAATCCAACAAACTTCTTTATGGCTTTATTCATCCCTGGTCCAAAATCTCCAGGGAAGGACTTTGATGTGTTCCTTGAGCCCCTAATTGAAGAGCTGCTCGATCTATGGAAGGGTGTCAGCACCCTCGATGCATGTACTGGTCGGAAGTTTGACCTTCGTGCTGCCGTGCTGTGGTGTATACATGATTTTCCAGCATTGAGCACGCTATCCGGGCGAACAACAAAAGGGTATTATGCATGTATTCATTGCGACAAGGATTTGTTGTCTCGGTCAATAAGGAATAAGTTATGTTACATTGGACATCGCCGTTTCCTTATAAAGACACATCCTTGGCGGAACAGCTTGGCTTTTGATTGTAAACGTGAAAAAAAAGATGCGCCAGGGAAGTTTACTTTGGAGGAGGTCCTAGAGGAGCTAGAGAAGTTGAAAAATGTCAAGCCAGGGAAGCATCCAACTGAAATTACTGGAAATAAAAGGAAGCGCAATGAGCATAATGAGCACAATAAGGGTCCAAAGATTTATAGCCGC